>NC_134687.1:280819396-281126126 GCF_050947455.1 Rhinoderma darwinii | reverse complement strand
TTTCTAATGTAAATTTGTAATAAAGAGATTTTATTATACAGTATGTACAAGACAGGATACGAGGCACCAGGTAAATTATACAGAAACCACTCTCACCTTCTTGTTCATCTCAAGGAGCGGAGTTGGAGGTGCTCGCTGAGGCTGTAACCTGGCAAAAGGTAAGACGGCCGACATTTACACTGACTCTAAGTACGCTTTTGGCATCGCCCACAATTATGGGCCCATTGGTAGTAGGAACTTTATTGGATCATCGGGTAAGCCAATTGAGAGAGCGAGAGAAGACAGACCTGACAACAAGGATATGTGCAGCCAGGTGTCAGTAAATTGGCTTGTCCCTGGATACAATAATGACACCACTAGGTTTGTAGCAGCCGGCATGATGTGCGCACGGCATGACATAGGTAAAACTGCAAAGGTACCTGTGAAAAGTGCAGCCCGGCCAGATTAACAGTCCCAGCGACTGCAGAACATACAACTACCCGAGGTAGAAGTGTATGACAATGTGCTCGTGTGTGTAGACCTGTTCTCAGGGGGGCCTGAAGCCCGGCCTGTATCTTCCCCACTGCAGATGTTGTGTGTAAGTGATGGGGGAACAGTGTTATCCCAAGTATTGACCTGATGTTTGTACAATGATAAGATGTTAGCAGTTCTCTAGACGTTGTCCCAAAGTTAGTTTGTTTAATAACTGTATTTAAGAAGTATTGTGGGAATATTAAATACTGAGGTTAAGTTTTATGTAAAGTTCTAGACCAGCCTTAGCATTGGACTATTAGAGTCATGCGTCAGATAAAAGGTACAGAAGTGGAATATTCCCATTCGAAAACATTTTTATTTGTTTATTTTAATTTTTGTTGTGAAAGGGAAATTTTAGAGCAGAGAATTCTGTGCAGTGTATATGTGTATGTATAGACATGTATATAAAGAAGAAGAATCAGTTTGTAAGTTTTAGTTACTGACCAGTGTGAACGTTTGATGTAAAGATGCTGTTTGTTAATGTTTTTCTTCAAATTAATTATTTGATTAAGATCAATTAATGTTTATACAATGAAAAAAGCTTGTTCTCCACAGGAAGAGTCCAACTGGGAGCGGAAGGCGTGAGAACCAGATTCTAACAGAATGTGGACGGATAAGGGAAGGTGAACCGGTAACACCCAAGGCACTCTTGATGGCACTTGCATTGATGGTGTATGACCTTACATATGCCCCAAGACTGAAAGGATCGATTTGGTAAGATCTAATTGGTATGCCCCAGGTTTTACAGCTGATGCTGCTAAATTCTGTTAGAGCTGTTTGATTTGCCTACAGAACAGTCCTGGCAGACCGGTGCCAACCTTATCATACCCGCCTCCCACGAAGAGAACCGACCTTGAGAGGCCTTCCCAGGTAGAACGAACCAGATTAGAGTAAGAAAAATAGGTTTAAGACACTTGTCAGATAAACATGTGGAATCTGTGTATGTTTCTGTGAGGTGGAGATGTTCTAGGCAATCAGCTGAGATCAAGGTACAAATCCTGCTGAAAGGGTATCACCAAGTGCAAATGAAATGTACCCAATAATTACACATCTTCTAGGTGCCCTGTCCATTGGAACAGAGAAGTTTTTCCTTATATATATATAAAGGTGTTTGATGTCATTTAAGGGCCTGACATTATTGTATGTACTTAGAACAACGTTTATAGTGTATGCGGATGATGTTATCACCAGATTAGTATTTATTTTAACAATTGAAAAGAGTTGGGGGTCCCCAGCTAGTGCCAGTAAATATGAACTAAAAGACTTTTAACACGATGAACTCCATCACTGAGATGCGGCAGGCGCAGCCTGAGCCACTACAACGCGTTTATCATGAACTGACGGCAGTGTCACAATTCTAAGTAACTTGCCAGAGGAAGAGTACAGATGCGGAGGGTTTGATAGACACAATACAACTCCACTAATCCGCCTACGTGGGATCTCACCCCAGGCTCACAGCATGAGGTGCTATGTACAGCCCGGTGACGTAAACTAAAGGAGACAGTGTCGGACAGATGAGAAGGACCAAACCAAGTCCTGATGACATCAGCAAAGATCAAAGTAAAGACCAAAGACCTGAGTGAATCCGTCAGCAGGATCAAGTGTTTTGATAAGTAAGTGGCTAGGAGGGAGTAATAATAACTCCCCCACTGGACACCAACGTAGTCTGACTCCACAATTATGTGGGTTACCCTGAGGGTGACAGTCAGTCAAGAGCAGAAGACAGGAGAAGAAGGGGACGATGGTGTACAGGACTGGCAATGAACTGATGGGACCCGAAACCTGAGGGTGATAGCATGAGATTGGTGATAGCATTATGTTATTAGTTGAGGCCCTATTGTTTATAATGTCTGAGGTTTATAATTATAATGTGTGTAAATATGCCACGGTGCTGCAAATTACAATCTGAGGAGTTTTATGTGAAGGTGTGAGGTGAAGGTCACTGTGCTGCCCATGACCTGTCATATCTGCAGGGGTAAAGTCCCATTAGGACAGTAAGTGACAGTGCGACAATTATTACTGTTAATAAAAATGTAGACCGGATTAATTATATATATATTACAACCAGCAGCGGTTTGTAGATTATATCAAGACAACCATCCTGTATCCAGAGGAGAATAGGGAAAGTTAGGACCACTCCGACACCTTGGAAGTCCAGGTACAAAGGGGGGTTACTCATCAGGAGTAACTCGTCTCAAGCTGGTGAAGAAATCCAAAACCCCTACCCGCCTGGTTCGAGTGGTCAGTGGTAGGTTGCTAGGCAAGACTCAGGGATAGAGTAATAATATTTTTAGGGGGGACTGTCAGGGATCATTACCATGTATATTGTTTGAAAAATATTATCCTCACACATATGTATATACATTTCAGTTCTTTGTGTAATATACTGATATATATAACAAGTTCTTTGTTCATGTCGGACACACCTATGGAAGACACCGCCCCCTGGAATGCAAGAAGAGTGAGTCTGAGAAGTTACAGCTGAGAAACCGGTGGGGGGCTTGGGCACTCCCACATCTCTGGGGAGGAGGCATGTGTCTCTTTCTGTGTTTCTTTGTTCTGAATAAAAAGTTTTCAGTCTTCCTCCTGGCTGAGAGAGGGAAGCTGTGTACCAAACATATTTGGCTGGTTTACTTCTTTCCAGGCATGCCTTCAGCTTTCAATTTACAGAGGTGGTTATTCGGTGTGAAATACGGACCTGACACAATCATGTGTGATACTGTCTGCTGAGCCCCTGTATCTAATCCTATCATGTGTGATACTGTCTGCTGAGCCAATGTATATAATCCGATCATGTGTCATACTGTCTGCTGGGCCCTATATCTAATCCTATCATGTGTGATACTGTCTGATGAGCTGTGTATCTAATCCCATCATGTGTGAAACTGTCTGCTGGGCCTTATATCTAATCCTATCATGTGTGATACTGTCTGCTGAGCCAGTGTATCTAATCCTATCATGTGTGATACTGTCTGCTGAGCCACTGTATCTAATCCTATCATTTGTGATACTGTCTGCTGAGCCAGTTTGTCTAATCCTATCATGTGTGATACTGTCTGCTGAGCTACTGTATCTAATCCTATCATGTGTGATACTGTCTGCTGGGCCTTATATCTAATCCCATCATGTGTGATACTGTCTGCTAAACTGCTGTATCTAATCCTATCATGTGTGATACTGTCTGCTGAGCCACTGTATCTAATCCTATCATGTGTGATACTGTCTGCTGAGCCAATGTATCTAATCCTATCCATAGTTGATAGGGTCGTAGTGCTATAGATATGCTATGCTGTCTCCTATACACACACACATTTTTTTGGGGCGGTCACATATGTATTGGGGCTATTTCCCCTGAGATTTTAAGACCTTAGTGACGCCCCTGGCTACTAGTGCTACATTGTTGGGCCACTTAGGAGACCCAGCGATGCAGCTGAAAGCTGCGGACCGTCGGCCATGAGAAGTTTGCGGGGGGGGGGGGGGGGGGGGGGGGCCCAATAAGAACTTTTGCATTGGGGCCCATGATTCTTTAGCTACGCCCCTGACAGCAGCCAGCCATCACTCACGGCTAATAGGGGTGTAGGAAGCGAAGAGAGGCCGGAGGAGTACTCCTCTTTTAAATTAAATAAAAAAACAACAACAGTATTTACATGAAAAATATTGTTTACTGTGTGTTCTGCTGGTTTTCCTTGATCTATAACCCCCTTCCTCTATTCGTGCTTATTTATCCAAAAACAAAACGTGGCAAAAAACAATAAAATTAAATGTATTGTGAAGTAGATGACCGTTTGGGAAATGTTTTGTGGTACAAAAACACACAACATATTTATATAGTGCATCGTGCAACAGCTATCAATAGTGCATGATTTATAAGTATGGCATAAATACAATGATAAATAGGCCCCACATTTGCCATTTAGATTGCCCAGTGTCTGTAAACACATGAGTTTCATGGTAGTTAAAGGGTTTCTGCAGGATTATTTTTTTATATTGTAGAGAAGGAGGGAGGTTATTTTTTCTTTAAAACAAGCAATTAAAAATCCCTTTTATTCTTTTTGAATAAGGGCATGTTCACACGGAGTATTTTGACGAGCTTTTTGGAGCGGAAACCGCTCCGCAAAACTCATCAAAAACCGGCCGAAAATGCCTCCCATTGATTTCAATGGGAGGCGGGGGTGTTTTTCTCCCGCGAGCGGTAAAACCGCCTGGCGGGAGAAAGAAGGGACATGCCCTATCTTCGCGCATTTACGCCTCTGACCTCCCATTGACATCAATGGGAGGCAGAGAAAGTGTATTCCGCCGAGTTTTTTGCTCATAGCACTCAATGGCCGCGGGCGAAAAACGCGGCGGTAAAGGCGGCAAACGACGTGCAGGAAGGACAAAATCTTTTGAGGCAGAATTTTCCTCCTGCAAAAAACTTGTGTGAATGAGGCCTAAGGGCTTTTCAATTGCTTGTTTTAAAGAAAAAAAACTCTGTACCTCTCTACAGTGATCTCTGATCTGAGCACCGAAGCTCAGGTTCGTACAAAATAACCCCCCTCCCTCTCTGCAATGTACGGGACAACCATACATTCACAGAGAGTGTTTCCCCGCTAGCAGCATGTGGCATGTCTGAAGAGGGGACAAACTCGCTTTGAGGGCCGGTACATGGTATTTTGATGCCATAGGCAGATTAGGTAAATTGCGCCCCTTATAGAATCAATTTAAAACAACCTTACTGGCTAATAAAGGAAAATAAAACACATTTTATAAGCTAATGTATGTAAAAATAATATTAAAAAAAATATATATATATATATCATTAAACACCATAATAAATATAAATAGCAATGTCCAAATCAAAAACTTACTAAAATATTACTAGCAAAATATTACTAAAAACACGAACGTCACTACATTCATTCACGAGTTTATGTAGAATTAATCTCGGCCAAGATCTTATAGTATTTGATCTTCCAATCAGATCAAATAAGCGGTTTAGTGTGATAGCAGCTCACACCATACATTTATGACTGCCTAGCGGATGTATCGCTGTAAGGGTATGTTCACACGGCCTATTTTCAGACGTAATTCGGGCGTTTTACGCCTCGAATTAAAACGCCCGAATTACGCCTGAAAAGACGGCTCCATTACGCCTGCAAACATCTGCCCATGTTTACGATGTTCTGTTCAGACCAGGTGTAATTTTACGCGTCGCTGTCAAAAGACGGCGCGTAAAAAGACGCCCGCGTCAAAGAAGTGCATGTCACTTCTTTGGACGTTTTTGGAGCCATTTTTCATTGACTCCATTGAAAAACAGCTCCAATTACGTCCGTAATGTACGCCGCGAAAAACGCGAGTACTTGCAAAAACTTCTGAAATTCAGGAGCTGTTTTCGCCTGAACACAGCTCCCGTAATTTCAGACGTAATTTGTTAAGACGTGTGAACATACCCTTGCAGTTAAGAAGTTCCTGCAATCCCCCCATGTTTCGCCGATACAAGTGTCCTCAGGGGTAGCGGGGCTAATGACAACGTTTGTGATGCAAACAGAATTTACATAACCTCTATTGACATCATGGTAGGGATTGCATAAATTTAGCCAATCTCCTGTTTTTGACAAATCAAGCCTCCTCTTCAACTTGAATGGCAGTAGTACTGACATGCTTACATAGTTAGAGCCGATAGTGAATCTCCATTGCACATGCGTTAGTCATGGCCGCCATCAGGGCAGTACTGGCGGTACTGCCGTCAGGGGCCCGGTCATACATGTGAAAAAAACGGTGCCCGTGCTCCACTGCTGGAATTCATTTGCTAACGGGCCCTTATGATTTCACTTTGGTGAAAGGAACAGGTCCCATCATGGAGCCGGGGCCCGTTCTTTACATCAAAGTAAAATCATAAGGGCACCTAGAGCCCGCCCCTCCCCCTCCTCCACAGCGGTGTGACAGCGTTTGTGGAGGAGACAAGGAGGGAGACGTAATGAAGGTGGCGGGAGGTTTGAATGCAGTGGAAGCGACAAGCAACAGCAGGAGCAGCAGAAGACTCCTGACACAGTGAGTACGTGATGTCTGTGTCAGTATGCAATGTCTGTCAGGCTGCTGCTGCCCGGAGCCTCCTCATATCATATCCCCCCAATAAAAAGCAATGTTACCCATGTCACACTATACATTCTCAGCTCTGCTTCATGGTCTGGTATCACCAGCAGCAGTTCTTACCTCTTATCTCCTGGGCTGTGTAAGCAGAGGGAGAAGACCGGTTTATTGTACGCAGCACAGGAGATAAGAGCCGTCACTGCTAGTGATACAATACGGTGCTTCAGTGTCCAGAGGATCATACAGACCTGGGTAAGACACTTGCTTTCTATGGGGGGGTTAGGTGACAATGGGGACAGGGAGAGGATGGTGTAGTGGGTAGGAGATAATAATGGAGGGTGGGTGACACTAAAGGAGACATTATAATAGGGGGATGATAACTGGGGGGAAAAAGAGGGTATCTGAAGGGAGGGGTAGAGGAAGGAGAGAGGATACCTGGGGAAGGGGGAGAGATCTTTAAGGCTATGTACACCTCTTTTTTTTTATACAAAAAAGTTTATTAGTGTGTGTTATGAAACTTTGTATATACTTTTTATTAAAAATAATTTTTACTTTTGGAAATACAGCTGCTTTGTATCCTGTATACAGAGCAGCTGTATCATGCGCTGAGCCCTGTATCCGTCAAGTCCAGGGGACTGACGAGTTCAGTGTCGGCGGGTCAGGATCCACCTGTTATCGATCAAATCTAAATTATGAACAGGGACACGCAGGACCAGCTGACCTGACAGATAAAGGTTTCAGTTCATGATACAGCTGCTCTGTATACAGGATACAAAACAGCTGTATCTCATAAAAGTACAAATAAGTTTTAATAAAAAGTATTAACAAAGTAGCAACAAACAGACTGGTAAAACAACAAAAACCACATTCAAAGGTTTACATAGCCTTCAAACCTGTGGTGGGTAGTAACAGGGCCGGCCCTAGGATAGATGGCCCTCTTGCAAAATTTTATTTTGGAGCCCCACCCTCATCATATAAAAAATGCCCCATAAAAAAGTATAATGCCCCTTTAGTTCCCCCCCATACAGTATAATAATAATATATTATAACCCCTCCAAGGACACAGTATTTTGTCCTCTAATTGTGCCCACACAGTATTATGCCCTCTGTAGTGCCCCTATACAGTATAATGTCCACTTAGTGGCCTGTATAATGCCCCCTCCCCTGGCTGCCACACACAGTATATTGCACTATGTAGTACTCCTACACAGTATAATGTCTGCTTAGTGGCCACCACATAGTATAATGCCCCGTCCCCTGGCTCCCACAGACAGTGCCATACATCCCCCCCACCTCCCCCTTGTAGAAAGTGCCATACAACCCCCACCTCCCCCTTTTAGACAGTGCCATACAGCCCCCATCTCCCTCTTGTAGACAGTGCCATACAGCCCCCACCTCCCCCTTGTAGACAGTGCCATAAATCCCCCACCTCCCCCTTGTAGATCGTGCCATACAGCCCCCCCACCTCCCCTTGTAGACAGTGCCATGCAGCCCCCACCTTCCCCTTGTAAACAGTGCCATACAGCCCCCACCTCCCTCATGTAGATTGTGCCATACAGCCCCCCACCTCCCCCTTGTATATAGTGCCATACAGCCCGCACCTCCCTCATGTGGACAGTGCCATAGAGCCCCCCACCTCCCCTTCGAAACCGTGCCATACAGTCCCCCACCTCCCTCATGTAGGCAGTGCCATACAGCCCCCCACCTCCCCTTGTAGATCGTGCCATACAGGCCCCCACCTTCCCCTTGTAGACACTGCCCCCAAACAAACAAAAAAAAGTTGTACTCACCTAGTTCCAATGATGAGTTGAGCTCCTCCATGACAGGATCCTTGCGTCGGCCGGGGTGATCCTGTAGCCTAGTACAGAGTTTTCCAACATTTTCGGACAAGGCACACCACTGGAAAAATAAAATTTCCTCAGGGCCCCCCTACCAAAAATTGTTTAGAGAAAGACAGAAAACGGCTAAAAACAAGCACTAAACTCGTAGGGTATGTTCACACAGCGTTTTTTGCAAGGCAAATCTGCCTCAAAATTCCTTCAGGAAGTGACAGCGTTGTTTGACCTTTTTTTTTTTTTCTTTTGCGTTTTTTTTAAGCGGTTGAAGCGAATGCAAAAGACGCAGGAAAAAAAGCTCCAAACGGGCGATGCAGGTATTTACTGTCCCCTATTAATTTAAATTTGAGGTCAGAGGTGGAAACCACTTGAAGACCTTCTGCCCACCACTCGCAGTAAAATAATCATCAGCCCCCCACTCACAGTAAAATTACCATCAGCCCCCAACGCACAGTAAAATTACCATTAGCCTGCTACTCACAGTAAAATTAACATCAGCCCCCCCACCCACAGTAAAATGACCATCAGCCCGCCACTCACAGTAAAATGACCATCAGCCCCCCCCCCCACCCACAGTAAAATGACCATAAGCCCCCCTCACAGTAAAATAACCATCAGCCCAGCACACACAGTAAAATGACCATCTGCACCCCACTCACAGTAAAATGACCATCTGTAGATAGTGGCACACAGCCCCCTGTAGGTAGTGCCACAGAGCCCCCTTGTAGGTAGTGGCACACAGCCCCCTTGTAGGTAGTGCCACACAGCCCCCTTGTAGGTTGTTCCACACAGCCCCCTTGTAGGTAGTGCCACACAGCCCCCTTGTAGGTTGTTCCACACAGCCCCCTGGTAGGTTTTGCCACACAGCCCCCTGGTCTTGTCAATTGTTAAAATAAATACTAATCTGGTGATAACATTTACAAAATATAAAAAAATTTCTAAGTACATACAATAACAATGTCAGGCCCTTAACCCCTTAATGACCAGCCTATTTTAGACCTTAACCCCTTAGTGACCACCAATACGCCTTTTCACGTGATTCACTAATGGGCTTTAGGCTAGGCTGACGCCTTTTCACGTCAGCCTAGTCTAAGTCCTGCACGGGTCTCCCGTGCAGGCAGGAGCCGGGGCTCTGCTGTCTGATGACAGCTGAGCTCCTGCTCCAATGCCCGCGATCGAAGTTTACTTCGATCGCGGCCGTTTAACCCGTTAAATGCCGCCGTCAATAGCGACCGCGGCATTTAACTTTGTTTACAGAGGGAGTGCGCTCCCTCTGTCACCCATCGGCGGCCCGCGAATGAAATCGCGGGTCTCCGATGGGGTGTCATGGCAGCCGGGGGCTTGATAAAAGCCCCCAGGTCTGCCCTGGACATATCCCTGTTAGGACGCGCCGGAGGCACGTCCTAACAGATTGCCTGTCAGATTTACACTGACAGGCAATAATGCTCTGGTATACGAAGTATACCAGAGCATTATAGCAGCGATCGGAACATCGCACAGTAAAGTCCCCTAGTGGGACTAATAAAATCAGTCATCAAAGTGAAATAAATATTATTAATAAAAAGTACAGTAAAAAAAAAAAAACAAACATTTTTTTCCAGAAAAAGTGGTTTTATTTAGTAAAAGTGTAAAAGAAAAAAAAAAGTACACATATATGGTATCGCCGCGACCGTAATGACTCCATTAATAAAGTTAATAGGTAATTTAAACCGCAAGGTGAACACCGTAAAAAAAAAACGCAAAAAACCATGGCGAAATTGCAATTTTTTTCCATTGCCCCCCAAAAAAGTCATAATAAAAATGAATCAATAAGTCCCATGCACCCCAAAACAGTACCGTTCAAAACTATGTCTTGTCCCGCAGAAAACAAGCCCAAAAAATCACTACATTGATGGAAAAATAAAAAAATTACGGCTCTTGGAAAGCGACGATGCAAAAACAAATAATTTTCGTTCAAAAGTGTTTTTATTGTGCAAAAGTCGTAAAACATAAAAAAAACTCTACATATGTGGTATCGCCGTAATCGTACCGACCCATAGAATAAAGGTAACATGTTATTTACGTCGCATAGTGAACGGCGTCAATTTAAAAACGCATAGAGCAATGGCGGAATTTCAGGTTTTTTTTATAATCCCCCCCAAAAAGGTTAATAAAAGTTAATATAAAAATTATATGTACCCAAAAATGGTGCCATTAAAAAGCACAACTAATCCCGCAAAAAACAAGTCCTCATACAGCTATGTAGACGAAAAAATAAAAAAGCTATAGCTCTTTGAATGCGACTATAGAAAAACAAATAAAATAGCTTGGTCATTAGGGCCTAAAATGGGCTGGTCACTAAGGGGTTAATGACCAAGCCATTTTTTACGTTTTTCCATCGTCGCATTCCAAGAGCTATAACTCTTTTATTTTTGAGTCGACATAGCTGTATACGGTCTTGTTTTTTGCGGGACAAGTTGTACTTTTTAATAGCACCATTTTGGGGGACATATTATTTATTGATTAACTTTTATTAACTTTTTTTTGGGGGGGAATAGAAAAAAACCTGAAATTTCGCCACTCTTTTTCGCGTCTTAAATCAACAGCGTTTACCGTGTGATATAAATAACACCATAACTTTATTCAGCGGGTTGTTACGATTGCAACGATACCAAATTTGTATAGTTTTTGTATGTTTTACTACTTTTACACAGTAAAAACGCTTTTTTTTCAAAATTATTTGTTTTTGTGTCTCCATATTTGAAGAGCCGTAACGTTTTCATTTTTTCGCCGATGCGGTTGTATGAGGGCTTTTTTTTTGCGGGACGACTTTTAGTTTTTATTGGTACCATTTTTGAGTAGATGCGACTTTTTGATCACTTTTTATAACATTTTTATAAAGTCAGGATTCACAGAAAACAGCAATTTTTCCATAGTTTTTTTATTAAATTTTTTACGGCGTTCACCGTGCGGGTTAAATAATGTTATAGATTTAGATTTATAGTCGGGGTCGTTACGGACGCGGCGATACCAAATATGTGTAACTTTTTTACTTTATTTTGGTTTTTTAATAGTAAAGCATTGTGTAAGGGGAAAAGCTGGGTTTTTCATTTTTTTTCAAATTTTTTTTTTCATTAACTTTATTAAACTTTTTTTTTACTTTTTTTACTAGTCCCACTAGGGGACTATAATATGCGATTCTCCGATCGCTATTGTAATACACTGCAATACTTTTGTATTGCAGTGTATTACTGCCTGCCCGTTTAAAACGGGCAGGCATCTGCTAGGTCATGCCTCCGGCATGATCTAGCAGGCAGTCGCTCCAGGCAGACCTGGGGGCCTTTGTTATGCCCCCGGCTGCCATTAGAGACACAGACACTCGGCGATCGTATCGCCGGGTGTCGGTGGGAGAGAGAGGGAGGGAGCTCCAAAACCACTCAGATGCGGTGTACGCTATTGCGCACCGCATCTGAAGGGTTAAACGGGTGAGATCGATACTAATATCGATCTCACCCGGCAGAGCAGGGACGCTCCCAGCCCTCAGCTGCCTCTAGCAGCTGAGAGCAGGGAGATTTGACACTCCCTGCTCTGTTTACTTTATCCTGATGCAGCGCCGTGAAAAGGCGTATGCATCAGAATAAAGCCCATTAGTGGCCGCCGTTAAAAGGCGTATTGGCGGTCACTAACGGGTTAAACTAAATCAAACACACACCTTTATATAAGAAAAACTTCTCTGTCCCAATGGACAGGGCACCTAGAAGATGTGTAGTTACTGGGTACATTGTATTTGCACTTGGTCTTACTCTTTTCAGCACCTTGTTTTGAGCTGATTTATTTTGTTTTGAATTAATGAATTTGGTTCTAGGTCTACAAAATGTGTATGAGACCCCAATGAGTAATCCAGATTAAATGTGTATGACAGTAACCTACATTTTGAGTTTTTTCTGTATAGATGGTTCCAGATCCTTCTAGAACGGTAAATATGGCACTGGGTATGCTCTGCTGTAGTCTCCACCCAATATGAGGTATTGTGTAAGAGATCATCTCCCTCCAGCAAATTTACACAGGAGGCGAGGTGACGTCACTCACAGATGAGTCCTTACAGATTTAGATGGGGGAGAAGGCAAAACAAAAACATTTGTCTCAACATTGTTCATTTTGTGCCAGATTTCAGTAAAATAATTTGTTTGTTTTTGTATTAATCAGGTATTTACAGGACCTGGTGGGGGTGGGATTTACAAGTGTCCTGGATCATCAGATGAATGTGGAAAAATAAAACTCCATCCTTATGAAATATTCTATCTATATGTGACATGGGTTTCCAATGTAAATTTGTAATGTAGAGATACTTGATCATATACAGTATGTACAAGACAGGACATGGTGTACCAGGTAAATCATCCAGAAACCACTCTCACCTCAATTTTCATCTCAAGAAGCAGAGCTGGAGGTGCTCGCTGAGGCTTGTAACCTGGCAAAAGGTAAGACGGCCGACATTTACACTGACTCTAGGTACGCTTTTGGCATTACCCACAATTATAGGCCCATTGGTAGTAGGAACTTTGTTGGATCATCGGGTAAGCCAATTGAGAGCGTAAGATATAACAGACCTGACAACAAGAGTATGTGCAGCCAGGTATCAGTAAATTGGCTTGTCCCTGGATCCAATAATGCCACCTCTAGGTTTGTAGCAGCCTGCATGATGTGCGCACGGCATGACATAGTTAAAACAGTAAGGGTATGTTCACACGTACACATCCGATAAGCCTGAAATTACAGAGCTGTTTTCAGGAGAAAACAGCTCCGGAATTTCAGACGTAAAGGCAAGTGCAGGCGTTTTTTGCAGCGTCCATTACGGACGTAATTGGAGCTGTTTTTCTATGGAGGCAATGGAAAACGGCTCCAATTACGTCCCAAGAAGTGACATCCACTTCTTTGACGCAGGCGTCTTTTTAAAAAATGACCGTCGGCACAGAATATCGTAAAGCCGATTCAAATGAATGGGCAGATGTTTGCCGGTGCATTGGAGCCGTATTTTCGGACGTAATTTGAGGTTAAAACACCCGAATAACGTCCGTAAATAGGGTGTGCGAACCCAGCCTAAAGGTACCTGTGAAAAGTGCATGCCGGCCAGATTACCCGTTCCAGCGACTGCTGAACATACAACTACTCGAGGTAGGTGTGTATGAAAAAGTGCTCCTATGTGTAGACCTGTTCTCAGGGTGGCCTGAAGCCCGGCCTGTATCTTCCCCACTGCAGAACTTGTGTGTAGTGACAGGGGAATAGTTTTTATCCAAAGTATTGAACTGGTGTTTGTACAATACGATGTCAGCAGTTCTCCAGATGTTATCCCAAAGTTAGTTTGTTTAATAACTGTTTTCAAATGGGAATATTCCGCTTCTGTACCTTTTATCTGACGCATGCCTCCAATAGTCCAATGCTAAGACTGGTCTAGAACTTTACATAAAACTTAACCTCAGTATTTAATATTCCCACAACACTTCTTGAATACAGTTATTAAACAAACTAACTTTGGGATAACATCTGGAGAACTGCTGATATCTTATTATACAAACACCAGTTCAATACTTGGGATAAAAACGATTCCCCTGTCACTACACACAACTTCTGCAGTGGGGAAGATACAGGCCGGGCTTCAGGCCACCCTGAGAACTGGTCTACACATACGAGCACCTTTTCATACACACCTACCTCGAGTAGTTGTATGTTCTCCAGTCGCCGGGACGGGTAATCTGGACGGGGTACACTTTTCACAGGTACCTTTACTGTTTTTACTATGTCATGCCGTGCGCACATCATGCAGGCTGCTACAAACCTAGTGGTGGCATTATTGTATCCAGGGACAAGCCAATTTACTGATACCTGGCTGCACATACTCTTGTTGTCAGGCCTGTTATCTCTTACGCTCTCAATTGGCTTACCCGATGATCCAACAAAGTTCCTACTACCAATGGGCCCATAATTGTGGGCGATGCCAAAAGTGTACCTAGAGTCAGTGTAAATGTCAGCCGTCTTACCTTTTGCCAGGTTACAAGTCTCAGCGAGCACCTCCAGCTCCGCTTCTTGAGATGAACAAGAAGGTGATAGTGGTTTCTGTATGATTTACCTGGTGCACCGTATCCTGTCTTGTACATACTGTATATGATCAAGTATCTCTACATTACAAATTTACATTGGAAACCCATGTCACATATAGATAGAACATTTCAAAAGGATGGAGTTTTATTTTTCCACATTCATATGATGATACAGGACACTTGTAAATCCCACCCCCACCAGGTCCTGTAAATACCTGATTAATACAAAAACAAACAAATTATTATACTGAAATCTGACAGAAAATAAACAATGTTCAGACAAATTTTTTTGTTTTGCCTTCTCCCCCATCTAAATCTGTAAAGACTCATCTGTGGGTGACATCACCTCAGCCTACTGTGTAAATTTGCTGGAGGGGGATGGTCACTTACACAATACCTCATATTGGGTGGAGACTACAGCAGAGCATACCCAGTGCCATATTTACCATTCTAGAAGGACCTGGAATCATCTATACAGAAAAACCTCAAAATGTAGGTTACTGTCATACACATTTAATCTGGATTACTCATTGGGGTCTCATACACATTTTGTAGACCTAGAACCAAATTCATCAATTCAAAACAAAATAAAACACAAAACAAAATTGTACCTGATCAGTCCGCTCACTATTCTCTCCTATATGGACTCTGCGAAAGTAATGTAGCAGGGTTCAAAACTACATATTTCAACAGAGTAATAGCGGGCACTCTATCTGGGGGGCACTAGTTTGGCCCCCTGTAATAAACAATAGCCTGGAACAAAAATGACTTTCTCCTGACTAAAATACATTTTATCTTTAAAATAACTTAGAAGCATTTACCTTTAAAACATCATACATTTTCAAAAATAACATTTAGGCAGTACTATACCACTTGCCTGCATGTGTAAAACCAAAAACAAAACAAATGTAATTATTTATTGAATAAAACAGAAAATAATATATATGGTAATATTAATTACTGCAAACCAATAAACTGTATATAAGAATAGGGAACAGTGGGGGCACATACATTTTCAAAACCCCATATCTCACAATATCTGTATTTTAATTCATTTGAATCAACATCAAAACATTCCAACATTAAATCTTATCACATCATAACACATAAATATGCAACGTAACTTTTATCTTTTTGCAGACAAATTCAGCGGTCTGTAATATTTTTCTCACTTGGTGTAGTTACGGACAAAAGCGCATGCACAAAGATAAGAAACATTCTTTTACACAGAGGAGAGGAACTGATTTTAACCCCATACACAAGACACTAACATTTTTAGACAGTACTGCTGTTAAAAATAAGAGCATACAATATAGATCTGCTTTATTGTAGCCACTAGTTTCAAACTTCACACATGTTACATTACACACGTCTCACACATCACACCCGTTCACATTACACTCCCCTCGTTCTGACCCACATTAGTCACTGCAATGTACCTAGCTGCTCCGTTTTCTTCACTCTTCCTATCAAAATTTACACCTGTATTCAAATTGTTCTTTCTCACATCAACTTACTTGTAACCACCTGTAATCACTTACTTTGTCATTTTAACTTCTGCCTTGTTACTCCTGGCCATCCACCGTCCCTTTCTCAACTTTCCACAAACCATTCTATGTATCACATGCAAACATCCATCTTACCGCTGCCAGCCTCTTCAACAATTTTTTTTACAGTGTGTTATTTTGCCTTCACATTCTTTACAATTAAAGCCCCAGCTCCTTTTGCTCATTCTACTATAATTATGGCCGGGACCCGTGCCCCAAGGCTGTCCCGCATTTTGTCTCGCTTTCTCCTGACTCCATGGTTGGAGAGCAGTAGGGTGATCTCCGGTAAATCCCCCACCTCCAGGCAAACTGGCCACGTTTGCCGACAGATATCTCAGACCAGTCTATCTCCTAGACTGTCTTACCAATACGATATCAAAAGTCGTTCCTCCAGACATTCTAGCAGTAGGGTCCCCTTTCCTCTGATCCCTCACTATATTGAACATCAAGAACAGACAAAATGCTGGCAATCAACAATTGCAAGAGCAAATTCTTCAACACAATCGACATTCATGAACCTCCATTGAATCAAACAGGAGTTGGTCACATTAATTTCAAACATCTACAAACCTCTCACTGCCGGGGTATAGCTTTTGGTTCATACAGAAGGACCCTTACACACAGTATTACAAGATGGCAGTGTGCTAAAAGTGTATCAATGATTATTCAAAACAACATTCAAGGTTTTCCCTGTTGCACTGGATTCTCCATTATCAGGACTTAACCATTGAAGCCCTTGTGGTACTACAGGGTATTACTTACAAATATCCAACTTTTCTGTCACCTACAAACAGTCAGTACCTCCCAACTATAATCCCAGAGCAAACGGGTAACAGAATAACTATTAATCCTCAACAATTTTACACAACAACTAAATAACAAATGACACACTACAACAGAGCAGCAAGCACAAGTTTTTTTTGTTTTTTTTTTTCCTCACTGTCCAAACTACAATCCTTTCATTTCAAAAGCTTCACATGTGAGTTACAACTACTCTCCACCATGCGCTACGTCATTCCAAGGGGGGGAGGTTTTACACTCCTCACAATTTAGGGCTTCTCCTGGAGTGGAATCCCTGGTCACGGAGTCGGCAACGCTGTGGACGGGCATTCCCCTTCAGGAGTTGCCCCTGATATCACTGTCCATATACGGACAGAGACATCAAGAGGAGCGCACCTTCAGGGAGCTACAGTGGTGCTAGTAGATTGCAGAGCAGGGAGATACCTCCCTGCTCTGCTATAGTACGCCGCCGGCCATGGGGGGGCCCGTTCCGATGGGTAGCACGGGCGGCCTCATGCCCGGTGTCGCCACCCATGCCACTTCCTGTTCTCCAAGAAATCCCCTCCTCCTTCCCCCTTTGAGCCCTGGCATTTAATCTCTCCACCTTGCCCCCTAATACCCAACAGCTGTCTCTGCCCTGCCCCTCCAAAGAGACCCTAATAGTTTGCTTTTCACCGCTGCCTTACCTCCCCCTTTACTTTGTGCCCGTCCCAATAGTGAGGGGGGCCCCAGACTCCTTGGCTGTATGGGGCCCAGAAATTTCTGATGGCGACCCTGGCGTTAGTACTTAGAAAGTAAGAGCTAGAGATTTTCTCATTGCTTTGCATCTGTGCACAAGCAATTAGGTCCCCATCGTATAGTAGTTAGGTGCACCCATATAGTAGTTTGGTGCCCCTACATAGTAATTAGGTGCCATATCTAGTATTAAGGCCACCATATAGTAGTCAGGTACCCCAATATGGTAGTTAGATGGTAGTTAGATGCCACCATTAATGAAAATAAAATCTCAAACTCACCTATCACCATTCCCACGATGAGTTGCTGGATCTTCTGCCTGCTGCCAGGCGCAGGTGACCTAATGCAGTGACAAACAGTCGGTGGCTTACAAAAGTAAATGGCAGGGTAGGGAGCCATATGCTTTCTGCTCTTCCATAGTAAGCAGTGCTTGTCTGAGGGTCCGGGGGCCCTTTCCCAACTGCAAACATTATGCCCCAGCATACAGGTAAATGCAGTAGTGAGCACATACCGGAGGAATATATATCAATTAATAGCAGTGACTCACAGGTAAATTCTTCTTTCCTTTTCTTCTAAATCCGGCCCAGATCTCCATGACGACTTCTTCAGATGACTACAGAGTTTGCTGTTGAGACATCTTTGGACCCTCGTTTCTGCAGCCCACCCTCTATTTTAACTCAAACCTTCAATTTTTAAGACTGCCATTATTATGCTGCTACCTGTTGCCCCATGTGTCCACATTACTGTACCTACAGTGCTTCTTAATGCCTTCAAAATAATAGTGCCTGAGGCAGTGGCGTAACTACCGCCGTAGCAGCCGTAGCGACTGCTACGGGGCCCGCGGCATGAGGGGGCCCGTGTCGTCCGCCGGCACGGGCCCCCACCATGGCCGCAGGCTCCGCCAGCAGCCGCTATGGCTGCTACAGCGGGACGCCACTGAACACTACGGCAGAGCAGGGAGGCATCTCCCTGCTCTGCCATTAAACAAAAGACATTTATCCCCTATCCACAGGATAGGGGATACATGTGTGATCGCTGGCATTGATAGGGAGAACGGGGGACTGAAAGTCCCCCAATGTTCTCCATAACAAACCTCGGACTTCCGGGGTCTGTGTCGGCAGCTCCGTAGAAATGAATGGAGCGCCGGTCGCGCTTGTGCGCATGCGTGACCAGAACTCCTTTCATTTTTATTGAGCTGCGCAGACGCCGGAAGTCAGAGGTTAGTCATGGAGAACTTCAGGGGACTTTCAGTCCCCCGTTCTCCCTATCAATGCCAGCCATCACACATGTATCCCCTATCCTGTGGATAGGGGATGCATGTTATTTGTAGGACACAATGTAGGTCGCATTTTTTTTTGGGGGGGGGGCTGTATGGCGTTCCCTACAGGGGGGCGCTGTATGGCGTTCCATGCAGGGGGGGGCTGTATGGTGTTCCCTGCAGGGGGGGAGCTGTATGGCGTTCCCTGCAGGGGGCGCTGTATGGCGTTCCCTGCAGGGGGGGGCTGTATGGCGTTCCCTGCAGGGGGGGCTGTATGGCGTTCCCTACAGGGGGGCTGTATGGCGTCCCTGCAGGGGGGGCGCTGTATGGCGTTCCCTGCAGGGGGGGCGCTGTATGGCGTTCCCTGCAGGGGGGGGCTGTATGGCGTTCCTTACAGGGGGGGCTGTATGGCGTTCCCTACAGGGGGGGCGCTGTATGGCGTTCCCTGCAGGGGGGGCACTGTTTGGCGTTCCCTGCAGGCGGGGCTGTATGGCATTCCCTACAGGGGGGGCTGTATGGCGTTCTCTACAGTGGGGGCTGTATGGCGTTCTCTACAGTGGGGGCTGTATGGCGTTCTCTACAGTGGGGGCTGTATGGCGTTAGCGCCATACAGCCCCCTCTGTAGATAACACCATACAGTCCCCCTGTAGATAACGTCACAAAGTCCCACTGTAGATAACGCCACACAGTCCCCCCTGTAGAGAACGCCACACAGTCCCCCCTGTAGATAACGCCACACAGTCCCCCTGTAGATAACGCCACACAGCCCCCCCTGTAGATAACGCCATACAGTCCCCCTCTGTAGATAACACCATGCAGTCCCCCCTGTAGATAACGCCATACAGTCCCCCTCTGTAGATAACGCCATACAGTCCCCCCTGTAGATAACGCCATACAGTCTACAGGGGGGGCTGTATGGCGTTATCTACAGGGGGGGGCGCTGTATGGCGTTATCTACAGGGGGGACTTATGGCGTTATCTGCAGGGGGGGCTGTAAAAAAGGCACTATCTACAAGGGGGGGGGTTGTGTGACACCCAGGGGAGGGGGGGCCCCCAGTCAAAAGTTTGCTATGGGGCCCAGTCTTTCCTAGTTACGCCCCTGGCCTGAGGACACAGATACAGAGTAAAGTAGAGGTGAAAACAGAAAATGATGGGCCCCATATCAAACTTTTAAATGAGTTTAGCACTGCGGCCCCTTCAATATTTTTTCCTGCACAGCAGTGCTCCAGGTCACCCACTGTGCAGGAAGATGCAGCACAGCTCTATCCGGAGCAGGCCTCATAAATAATTCAGACCCCAGACCAGACCTTAAAATTAACACAGACCCCAGATCAGACCCCAAAATTATTTCACACCCCAGACCAGTCTCCTAAATTAATTTAGACCCCAGATCAAACCATTAAATATAAGAAGATCCCAATCCAGACTCTTAATTTATTCAGACCGCAGACCAGACCCCCAAATATAATCCAATCCCCTAAATGAATCAGACAACAGACCACTAAATATAGTTAGACCCCAGATTGTTAAGCGATTGACAGCATCAGGATGCAGTTTGGCGGCACCTGGAGCAAAAGAGGACTGGGAAGCGTGGACCGATGAGTTATGCAAGCCATGCTTACAGCTCCCTGGGTCTCCTGTACTAATGAGCGCCTTCCTCATGCCTGACTAATAGTAGCATATGGCTAAACCATAATGTCTCTATAAAACTGCAGGGCCTCCATACCAGCCACAATGCCTCCCATTCCAGACCCAATGCTCCCCATGCCAGTCATGTTGCCACCTTGCCAAACAGAATGCCCCTTATGACAGAAATGATGCCACTTATGCCAGCCACAATGATACCCTTGACAGCCACAATGCTCTCCATAACAGCCACAAAGCCTTGTATATGAACCGAACCTTTACTTACCTACTGCAGGTTGACTTTTCTTCATGTCTGAGGTGTCACGCTCATGTCGGTATGTGAGACACAGTGACTTACGTTAGACCTGACTTCAGTTACTTCGAGAGGGAGAAGCAGTTACTATAGTCCCTCATGCCTCCCTGCTAGTTTTCAATTGTATCTGCGTCCTGGGACCCTCTAAACTTTGAGCACCATTGAGGTCACACCCCCTGCAATTTCAATTGTTATGTCCACCAATTTTGTCTGTCGTCATTTCTTCAAAAAAATAATGTTGGTGACCAAAGGTTTCTGGTTCTAGCACAAAGGTAACATAACAACATACCATATTTTTTGGACTATAAGACGGACCGGACCATAAGACGCACCTACATTTTAGTTAAAATAAAATGAGAAAAAAAAAATTCAGACCAAATAATAAGCAAACAATGTTTTAATAATGTATAGGTCAACGGCAGTCTGCCATTAACAAATAAGGTGAAACCTCGGACTACTTGTAAGAAAACTGGAAGAACTCATCACCACTACACATCTGTGGATGATACACTGTTATGGGGACATCTGTGGATGATGCATTTTATGGAGATCTGTGGATGATGCATTGTTATGGGGGATATCTGTGGATGACACACTATTATGGGGGACATCTACAAATGACACACTTATGGGGAGAGGGTATTTGTACCTTACTACACTTGTTCTTCTTTTCTGTAGCTTGCAGTCTGTTAATAATAGGGAGCTGCTATATGTTATACTGTAATGGCTTCTTCCCATTGTTATGCAGACAGCCAGGCCAAAGGTTGTAGGGCAGAACAGAGAAAGTTGATTGTTTTATTATATTTTGATGGACAGAGAGCAGAGCCCATCCACTCAATGCTCCTCCAACTGTGTTGTCCTGATGAATGGGGCAGAGAAGTGGCTGTGAGCAGCTACAGCAAAACGACCCCTTCTGACCTCCCCCACCCCTAGATATCACACTGCCAGCAGCCAAGGAAGAAGCAGAGAGTTATAAACACTCTAAAAAGATTGGACACTGCAGAGAAATGATCCTTCGTGACCCCCTCCCCCAGCCTCCATGCTGCCGACACTACAGACAGCAGAAGCACGGCTGACGGGACGCAGATAAATCACGCAGACCGCTGGAAGACATTTCAACCTGCAATAAATCCCTCCTGCACTCCCGTACTGTCTAAATAATGCCAGAAAACGTCTTTAAAAAAGGTACCTTCACTCTATAAGACACAAATTCAAGCCACATTTTTTGGGGCTGAAAACTGCATCTTATGGTCCGAAAAATATGGTACATAGTAACATAGTCCGCAGTGGAATTCTCCAGCGGCCGTTTTTTACATTTGTTTCAATAAATTTTTAGACAAGTTAGTTCAGATATTGCGGAAAACTCTGCTGCGGACCATAGGCTGCGGTGCAACATTTTCCCTCCGCAGCATGCACTGTCTGTTGCGGAGAAGAAGCGGAATTTCACTGCGGATTTCAGCCTTTATATATATATATATATATATATACATATACATATACATATATATATATATATATATATATATATATATATATATATATATATATATATATATATATATATAAGCTTTCCACAGCTTTTTTTTTTCTGGGGCTCTCATTGCCACCTGGTGGCCATTTTTTGGTAGTGTACTAACTCATTAAAAAGCTTTTGCATTTGTAATAAAACAAATGCTAGTGAAATATCATACAACATAATACAAGCCTAATAATTATAGATAAATTGAAAACCAAATAAAGTTGTATTAGTTCAAAAACAATAAATAGTTAAAATATCTCATATTTAAAGACATACAGTGTTAAGAATGTACTCTATTACAACATAAACAGCAAATTTTAAGGGAATGTGTCGCTAGAAATTTTGTATTTTTTTGTTAAACAGTTAGTATATACATGATTACACATTGTTCTAATTTTTTAAATTTTTTCACAAGTCAGGAAATATTATAAAATATATTCTAATTTATAACATTTCCATGTGCTGGTCACTAGAGGGAGCAATTCCCAAAATTGGAGAAGACACACTCGCTCTAGTGTCCTCAAACAATCCCCCTCCTTTCTCCTGGCTAGTGCCACACAGTAAAACACGAACATACACAAACATAACTTACCTGCTCCTGCCGCCGCCGCTGCCGCCTCTCCCTCCGCTCCGTCCGCTCCCTCCGCTCCTAGTCCTTGCTTCTGAACATATGTCCGGAAGCCGCGACCGGAAGTAGTCATCTTACTGTCCGGCCGCGGCTTCCGGTCCACATGAAAATGGCGCCGGATGTCCCTCGGCCGAAAACCTTCCTTTTGGACTGTGTGGGAGCGCCGTTCCCACACAGACGGCGTACACTATAGTGAATGGAACGGGCCCCATTCTCATTCTCAATGGGGATGTATGTGCCGTATTCCATCTCTGCATGTGTCGTTAATCGACACATACAGAGATGAAAAAAAAAATTGCAGCCCCCAATAGTGAAGTAACAGTAAGAAAAAAGAAAAAAGTAAAACACAAATAAATAAAATTTATTTTAAGCAAATTTATATAAAAAATATTTTTTTCGTGACACCTGTCGTTTAAGGTTTACATAAGGCCTCAATCTAACACCTGGATTTATGAGCCACTGCATGGACACATCCCTCATCAGACTGACTCCAGATCCCTTATCTCCTAAATCATCACCCTTATAACCTTAGTTTTATTACCCCGGCTTATCTTAATGATATATCACTTCATGTAACATCTTAACCCCTTCAGGACGCAGCCTGTTTTGGCCTTGTGGCACAGCCGATTTTTTCAAATCGGACATGTGTCACTTTATGTGGTAATAACTTGGGAATGCTTTTACCTATCCAAGCGATTCTGAGATTGTTTTCTCGTGACATATTGTACTTTATGATAGTGGAAAAATTTGGTTCGATAAATTCAATATTTATTTGTGAAAAACACCAAAATTTTGAGAAAATTTGCAAAAATGTGAATTTTTCTAAATTTAAATGTATCTGCTTGTAAGGCCTCATTTACACGAACGTATTATACGCGCGTGCGACGCGCGTGCTTTGCACGCATGTCGTACGCACCTATATTAGTCAATGGGGCAGTTTAGACGATGCGTGAATTGCGCTCAGCGCGTGTGCGCAGAAAAAAACTCACGACATGTTCTATAATCGTGCGTTTTTCGCGCACTCACGCACCCATTGAAGTCAATGGGTGCGTGAAAACCACGCATGCCGCACGGAAGCACTTCCGTGCGAACTGCGTGATTCGCGCAAGAGCTGTCAAACTCCTGAATGTAAACAGAAAAGCACCACGTGCTTTTCTGTTTACAAACATCCAAACGGAGTGTCAAATTCGAGATGAGCGCACCGAACTTCACCGGGTTCGGCCAAACTCGTTTTGACCGAAACCGGTAAAAAATGTTCGGGTACGCGACGTCAGGAGACAGTCACTGTCCACGGTGCTGAAAGCGTTAAACTGGTTCAGCACCATGGACAGTGACTTCCGCTCCGAAAATCCATGAACCTGTAAAAAAAAAAAGACGTTCTGACTTACCGATAACTCCGGTCCGACCTCCCGGGATGACAGTTCAGTCAAAGTGACAGCTGCAGCCAATCACAGGCCAAGCACAGGCTGCAGCCAATCACAGGCCAAGCACAGGCTGCAGCCAATCACAGGCTGCAGCGGTCTCATGGACTGCGGCGTCATCCTGGGAGGTGGGGCCGGATGACAAGAGAGGGACGCGTCACCAAGGCAACGGCCGGGAGCCCGGACTGGGGGAAGCAGGAAGTTCTTGGTAAGTATGAAAGTCTTTTTTTATTCACAGGTTGGTGTATATTGTGTTCGGCATTCACTGTCGAGGGTGCTGAAAGAGTTACTGCCGATCAGTTAGCTCTTTCAGCACCTTGGACAGTGACGGGCGTCGACTAGCCTCATCTCTATGATGGCGGCTGCGCGAAAATCACGCAGCCGCGCATCATACACGGATGACACACGGAGCTGCCAAGTGCCTTTTGCGCGCGCAAAACACAGCGTTTTTTGCGCGCGCAAAACGCACACGCTCGTGTAAATGAGGCCTAAAACAGATAGTAATACCACACAAAATAGTTACTAGTTAACATATCCCATATGTCTACTTTATGTTTGCATCGTTTTTTGAACATCTTTTTATTTTTCTAGGACATTACAAGGCTTAGAACTTTAGCAGCAATTTCTCACATTTTTAAGAAAATTTAAAAAGGCTATTTTTACAGGTACCAGTTTAGTTGTGAAGTGGTTTTGAGGGCCTTATATATTATAATCCCCCAATAAATCACCCCATTTTAAAAACTACACCCCTCAAAGTATTCAAAACAGCATTCAGAAAGTTTCTTAACCCTTTAGGCGTTTCACAGGAAATAAAGTAAAGTAGAGGGGAAATTTAAAAATTTCTTTTTTTTTTGTAATAAAAAAAATTCTGTAACACAGAAGGTTTTACCAGAGAAACGAAACTCAATATTTATTTCCCAGGTCCTGCTGTTTTTATCAATATCCCTCATGTGGCCCTAGTGCCCTAATGGACCGAAACACCGGCCTCAGAAGCAAAGGAACACCTATAGGATTTTGGGACCTGCTTATTTTTAGATTATATTTTAGGCACCATGTCGGGTTTGAAGAGGTCTTGTGGTGCTAAAACAGTGGAAACTCCGCAAAAGTGACCCAATTTTGGAAACTAGACCCCTCAAGGAATTTAGAAATGAATTAACCTTTGCAGGACTGATCCTTTTTTGCTTTTCCATTTTCGTTTTTCACTCCCCACCTTCCAAACGCCATAACTTTTCTATTTTTCCATGAATTGAGCGATGTGAGGGCTTATTTTTGGCAGAACGAGCTGTAATATTTATTGGTACCATTTTTTGGGACATACAACTTATTGATCACGTTTTATTACATTTTATTTAGAGCTTTGGTGACCAAAAAACAGTGATTTGGGCGTTTTAAATTCTTTATTTCTTACGGCGTTCATAATGAACTATAAATGACAATTTTACTTTATTCTGCGGGTCGGTACAATTACGGCGATACCATATGTATATAGGTTTTTTTATGTTTTGCAGTGTTTGCACAATAAAATCACTTCTTTATAAAATTAATTTATTTTCTGTGTCACCATATTCTGAGAGCTGTAACTTTTTTATTTTTCAGTCAAAAAAGCTGTGTAAGGGCTTGTTTTTTGCAGGACGGGTTGTAGTTTTTATTGGTACTATTTTGGGGTACATGCGACTTTTTGATCACTTTTTATTCTATATTTTGGGAGGGGTGGTGACCAAAAAATAGTGATTCTGGCATGGTTTTTAGGGCTTATTCAGACGAATGTGGTATACGTCCATGCAACGCGCGTGATTTTCACGCGCCTCGCACGGACCTATATTAGTCTATGGGGCAGTGCAGACTGTCCGTGATTTTTACGCAGCGTGAGTCCACTGCCTACAACTCACGACATATCCGTTCTTTGTGCGTATTTCGCACATCACGCACCCATTGAAGTCACTGGGTGCGTGAAAATAACGCGCACCACACGGAAGCACTTCCGTGGGACGCTCGTGATTCGCGGAACAGCTGTAAAACTATGAATGAAAACAGAAAAATACCACGTGCTTTTCTGTTTACAAACATCCAAACGGAGTGTCATAATGATGGCGGCTGCGCGAAAATCACGCAGCCGCACATCATACGGGGCTGACACACGGAGCTGTTAAGTACCTTTTGCGTGCGCAAAACGCTGTGTGAATCCGGCCTTAGTTTGTTTTTTCTGCGGCGTTCACCGTGCGGTAAAAATAACAGTTTTATAGATTGGGTCGTTACGAATGCGGTGATACCAAATATGTGTACTGTTTTTTAACGTTTTCATTTTTTTCCTATAATAAGTGACTTATTATAGGAAAAAAAAATATTTTCTTTTTACACTTTTGTAAAACATTTTTATTAACTTTTTTTTACTTTTTTCTTACTTTTCTTTACTTTTTACACTTTCTTTTTTTACCTGCAGCTCTGATCACTGCTAGAATACATTATACTACCTAAGTAGTGTAATGTATTCCAACTGTCAGTTTGACGTCACAGTCAGGCCGGATTCACACGAGCGTGTGCGTTTTGCGTGTGCAAAAAACGCGCCGTTTTGCGCGTGCAAAAGGTACTTAACAGCTCCGTGTGTCAGCCCCGTATGATGCGCGGCTGCGTGATTTTCGCCATCATTATGACACTCCGTTTGGATGTTTGTAAACAGAAAAGCACACAGTGCTTTTCTGTTTACAGTCATAGTTTTACAGCTGTTGCGCGAATCACGCACGTCCCACGGAAGTGCTTCCGTGTGGTGCGCGTGATTTTCACCCACCCATTGACTTCAATGGGTGTGTGATGCGCGAAATACGCACAAAGAACGAACATGTCGTGAGTTTTACGCAGCGGACTCGCGCTGCGCAAAAATCACGGACTGTCTGCACGGCCCCATAGACTTATATAGGTCCGTGCGAGACGAGTGAAAATCACGCGCGTTGCACAGACGTATATAACGTTCATCTGAATAAGCCCTCACTGTGACAGTTAGTCTACGAGGACCAGCCAATTAACCTGTTAACGCAGAAGGACGGATATATCCGTCCTCTGCAGCTGCTAGTTCACGCAGGAGGACGGATATATCCGTCCTGTGATGGCGCGGGTACTGCCACTGTACCCACACGATCAGCGGCAGGAGCACGGCTGTTATACACAGCCTGACTCCTGCTGCAACTGCCGGAATCGAAGCGCGCTCTGATTCCGGCAGTTTAACCCATTAAATGCCGCTGTCAATAGCGACAGTGACATCTAATGTGTTTGACAGAGGGAGGGACCTCCCTCTGTCACCCCATCGGCGCCCCCGCAAAGAAATCACGGGTCGCCTTCGGGTTTCCATGGCAGCCGGGGGCCTAACAAAGACCCCCAGGTCTGCCTTCAGCAAATGCCTGTTAGGCCATGCCAGAGTTTTACACTGACAGGCAATGATGCTTTGGTATACTAAGTATACCAAAGCATTATATATGCGATCAGCAGACCGCATAGTGAAGTCCCCTGGTGGGAAGTCCCCTGGTGGGACTAAAAAAAATATATATAAATTTATAATTATTATTTTTGTATTATTTATTTGTATTTTTGTATGTGAACTATATATTAATGTATGCATTACATATGTTTACTTTGGCACATATTAACGCCTCTTTTTCATGCGTTATCATAGTTTTTATGTTTTCGAGCACTTGAATGTATTTCAGTATTTATTTATGTCTCACTTTCATTTTTACACTTTCGTTCATTTTTATTTTGCTATCTCATTTTTATCTTATTATATATAAATCTTTTGTTCACCTCTTATTATTTTTTATTTTATTTTTTATGATTGTGTTAATAACACACTCTTTCATATTTTTGTACATTTACACACACTTATTTTTTGTGTCACTTTTTGCATATATTTATATTCTGTTTGTTTATTTATTTATATATTTATTATTTATACTTTATGAATTATATGACATTTCAAATCGACCTATTATGTATTGATTAAGACATTGTATTTACATATGTTTTATTTATTTATTTCATTTATTATCCGCTTTGATTATTTTATGCATGGGTTTCTTTCTACCTTATATATATATATATTTTTATTTTTTTTTGTATTGGTATCTCTATTTATTATTTGCCCAAAAAGTGGTTTTATTTAGTAAAAGTGTCAAAACAAATAACACATACACATACACATATATGGTATCCCCGCGATCATAACAACTTGAACAATAAAATGAATACATTAATTAAACCGCCGGATACACGGCGTCCAAAAAAAACACAAAAAACAATGGCAAAATTCTCTCTTTTCTCCCATTCCCCCCATAAAAAAATAAATAAAAGTTAATCTATAAATCCTATGTACCCCAAAATAGTGCTAATGAAAACTACACATTGGCCCGCAAAAATCAAGCCCAAATACGGCCACATTGATGGAAAAATTAAATAATTAGGTCTCTTGGAATGCGGCGATGCAAAAACAAGTAATTTTTTTCTAAAAGGGTTTTTATTGTGCAAACGTAGGAAAACATATAAAACCTTTACATATTTGGTATCCCCTTAATCGTGCCGACCCATAGAATAAAGGTAACATGTTATTTATGCTGCATAGTAAACATAGTAAACAGTGTAAATTTATAACGTGAAAATCAATGCTGGAATAGCTGCTTATTTTCAATTCTCTCCTAAAATAAAGTTAATAAAAGTTAATCAATATATTATAAGCATCTAAAAATGGTACAATTACAAAATACAACTCGTCCCGCAAAGAACAAGCCCTTATACGGCTAGAATAAAAAAAAAGTTACGACTCTTGGAATGCGACCGTGAAAAAACAAAAAATAATCTTTGGTCATTAACGCGCAAAATGGCCTGGTCATTAAGGGGTTAAGGGGTTAATTTCCGAAATCAGCGGAAATAAGCCACTGATCGGCATACAGTGGAGTGTCAGCTGTCAGGGACAGCTAGTCCCCCAGTTCCCGGTGCATACTATCGCCAACAGTGTGCACCGGGAACTGCGCAGTAACTGTACGTCCCCGTGTGCTAAGACACTGGCCACCAGGACGTACAGTTGTGTCGTGGTACGCCTATGAGTTAAATGTTGAGCTTTTTTCTAAGTCATTCATTTGTAAACTTGCCTGAAGAAGGGGCCTTTGTGCTCTGAAAGCTTGCATACAGAACTTTTATGGTTAGCAAATAAAGGTATCATACCTACTATACTTTTGTATTTTTTGACACAAAAGTATTTAACATTGCATAAGGTTTACATATGTAACACTTAATGTGTCCTAAGTCTGGTATCTTTGCATGTAAATATATCCTGAACCTCTAACATGCAGTATATTTTATGGTGTTGGCATACCTCCCAACGATACTGGATTCAGCGGGACAGTCCTGGATTCCGGGCAGTGTCCCTCTGTCCCGGGCTGCCGGTGGTATGTCCCGGCTTCAACTGAATCTGCGTCCTCAGGACGCATATACAGTTGAATCCAGTGCTGAAGCAGAGAACCGTCAGCTCCCTGCTTCAGCATTCAACTACGGAGTCCTGGGACAGAGCAGCGCCAGCTCTCTGGCCGGGGACTCCTGTCTTGGAAAAGCCCTTGACGTCACCGTCTATATATGGACAGTGACGTCAGTGGCTCCTCCAGGAGCGAAATCCCCGGCCAGAGCGTCGGCAACTATTCCAACATCTTAAAGGACCAGTGTCACGAAAAAATGTTTTTTTACATCAATTTGACTTTAGTGTGTTATTAAACATTTTTACATTTATTTGTGTGTTTGTGTTTTCTTTTTTTTTCTTTTTTCACTTTTTCTTCCCTATGGGGGCTGCCATTTTTTTTTCCATTTCTGTATGTGTCGATTAACGACACATACAGACATGGAATACGGCAGCTACAGTCCCATAGTGAATGCGAACGGGGCCCGTTCCATCCACTATGCTGTACGCCGTCTGTGTGGGAACGGCGCATGCGCCGCTCCCACACAGTCCAAGTTGAACTGTGCGACGTCCGGCGCCATTTTCCTGTGGACCGGAAGTCGCGGCCGGACAGTAAGATTACTACTTCCGGACTTGTGCACTTGGAGCGGCGGTAGCAGACGGAGCGGACGGACCGGAGGGAGCGGCGGCGGCAGGAGCAGGTAAGTTATTTCTGTGTATGTATGTGTTTTAGTGTGTGTTTACTACTGTATGTTAACCTACTACACTGTGTGTTAGCTCAAAAAATGGCGACACACAGTGTAGGAGGTTTGACCGTTCAATCCCCTCGTTTCTCCCGGCACTAGCCAGGATAAAGGAGGGGGGGTTCTGAGAGCTCACTAGAGCGAGTGAGTTTTCTCAAATTTTGCAGCATAAAGCAATGTGGTTGCTTTACCACATGCAGTGCTGCAATTTTGGGAATTGCTCCATCTAGTGACCAGCGCTGGGAAATATTATAAATTAGAATCTAATTTATAATATTTCCTGACTCGTGAAAAAAATAAAAAAAATTAGAACAATGTCTAATCACCTATACACTAACTGTTTAACTAAATAAAAAAAAATGTTTTTCTAGCGACACATTACCTTTAAAGCCCCTAACATATGTGGACAGTGACGTCAGGGGTTTCTCCTGGAGAGGAATCCACGGCCAGAGCGTTGCAGACGCTCTGGCCGGGGATTCCGCTCCTGGAGAAGCACCTGGCGTCACTATCCATATTTGGACAGTGACGTCAGGGGCTCCTCCTTGAGACACTGCCTAACTAGGAAATACTGGGCCCCATAGCAAACTGTTGACTGGAACCCCCAGTACCACACAACCCCCCCTGTACATAATGCCCCCATGTAGATAGTGCCCCCTGTAGATAGTGCCATACAGCCCCCCTGTAGATAGTACAATAAAGCCTCCTGTAGACAGTGCCATACAGCCCTCCCTGTAGACAGTGCTATACAGCCTCCCTGTAGATAGTGCTATACAGCGCCCCCTGTAGACAGTGCCATACAGCCCCCTGTAGACAGTACCATACAGTCCCCCCTGTAGACAGTGCTATACACCCCCCGTAGACAGTGCTATACATACCCACCTGTAGACAGTGCTATACATACCCACCTGTAGACAGTGCTATACAGACCCACTGTAGACAGTGTTACATAGTCACCCTGTAGACGGTGCTATACAGACCCCATGTAGACAGTGCTATAAAGCACCCCTGTAGAAAGTGGCAGTGGCGTAACCACCGCTATAGCAGCCGTAGCGGCTGCTACGGGGCCCGCAGCATGAGCCACCCGCCGGCACGCCCCCCCCCCCCCTGTGGCCGGAGGCTCTGCTAGCAGCCGCTACGGCTGCTAAAGCGCGGCGCCACTGAAGGGGTTGTTCCTACAAAAGACATGCATCCCCTATCCACAGGATAGGGGATACATGCGGGATCGCTGGGACGCCCAGCGATAAGGAGAACGGGGGACCGAAAGTCCCCCCGAAGTTCTCCATGACAAACCTCGGACTTCCGGGGTCTATCGGCAGCTCCATAGAAATTACTTGTGCACCGGTCGTGCCTGTGCGCATGTGTGACCAGCGCTCCTTTCATTTTAATTGAACTGCGCAGACCCCGGAAGCCCGAGGTTTGTCATGGAAGAACTTCGGGGGACTTTCGGTCCCCTGTTCTCCTTATCGCTGCCAGCGATCACACATGTATCCCCTATCCTGTGCATAGGGGATACATCTCTTTGGTAGGACAAACAATAGGCCGTTTTTTTTTGGGGGGGAGGGTCTGTATGGCGTTATCTACAGGGGGCGTTGTATGGCGTTATCTACAGGGGGGCTGTATGGCGTTATCTACAGGGGGTATGTATGGCGTAATCTACAGGGGGGCTGTATGGCGTTATCTACAGGGGGGCTGTATGGCGTTATCTACAGGGGGCTGTATGGCGTTATCTACAGGGGGCTGTATGGCGTCATCTACAGGGGTGATTTGGGGCTGTATGGCGTTATTTACGGGGGGCTGTATGGTGTTATCTACAGGGGGCTGTATGCCGTTATCTACGGGGTAAGGGCTGTATGGCGTTATCTACAGGGGGCTGTATGGTGCTATCTATAGGGGGGCGCTGTGTGGCGGAATCTATAGGGAGGCACTATGTACCAGGGGGGTTGTGTGATACCCAGGGGAGGGGGGCCCCAGTCAAAAGTTTGCTATGGGGCCCAGTCTTTCCTAGTTACACCCCTGGACAGTGCTATAAAGCCCTCCCCTGTAGACAGTGCTATACAGACCCCCCTGTTGACAGTGCTATACAGACCCCCCTGTAGAAAGTGCTATACAGACCACCCCCCCCGTAGAAGCCACTATTGCTGCTACAGAGGTAGTTACGCTACTGCCTGGAGAGGAATCCCCGGCCAGAGCATTGCCGGTGCTCTGGCCCGGGATTCCGCTCCTGGAGTAGCCCCTGGCGTCCCTATTCAAATATGGACAGTGACGTCAGGGGCTCCTCCTGGAAAGGAATCCCCGGCCTGAGTGTTGACGACGCCCTGGCTGTGGATTCCGCTCATAGATAGAGCCCCTGACGTCACTGTACATATATGGACATTGATGTCAGGGGCTCCTACTGGAGCAGAATCGCCGGCCATGGCGTGGCCGATGCTCTGGCTGGGGATGCCGCTCCTAGAGGGAGCCCCACTAGAACTATCTACCGGGGGGGTTAGCGCTATCTGCAAGCCGGGTGGCGCTATCTTCAAGGGGGGGTCTGGCACTATCTACATGGGCTCTGTGGCATTATATGGGCACCATCTACATGGGCACTGGAACTTTATATGTGGGCACTGTGGTGGTATGTGAGCACTGGCACCATCTATGTGGGCAATGTGGCACTATGTCACGATTCGTGGGTATGTGGACCCACTAGGCCGCACCGCCGCAGAGGAGTGGCAGTGGGCCAAACAACAGTCCTAGTACAATAGTACCTTTAATAGTTCAGACAGTAATGGAGGCTCGACACAGAAGAACTTGTAGACACCAGACGTGGTGTATATCAGCAGGCGGGACCGGTGGCACTACACAACTCCAACAAGTTAAGGCACAGGAACAGGAACCTTTTGCTAAGACTAACATGGGTAAATACAACAACGCTCAGGCAATGAATGAAAGGGCAGATACCTTTTTATAGTCCAGGGTCACCATGGGCTAATTACAGATTTTCTTCATGTGTGTGCACTAATCCTTTAAGGCCGGGTGCGAGCATGCGCGCGCACCCTACGGGAACTACTGGGGCCAAAATGATTACCAATACCCCAGGTATTTTTCATTATTATGTATATTCGCTTCTCTTGGACACAGCCGGGGCTTTGATGCTGGGAGAGCATGGTGTGTTGTTGTTTGGCATAGCAAGCAGGGTAGCCCGCTCTATGAATTATCAAGGCGTCACAAATAGGCTTCTACCTGGCTATACACGTTGTGCCTCATGACGTACACACTATCCCTCCATGTTTCACTCACTTGCACCCCATTATCCATTTATTTCTATTGAGGCACTTCATTTATTACTGCCCCCTATATTTCACTTATAGTATTACACTTGCACACATACTATTCATTTATTATTTCTTACTACACATCCCATGCACCACACACCACTCCCCTCAAGACTAGTGGGAGTGGCTATTATTATTTAAAGCACCTGCTCGCCCTTTCATCAGCATTTCTGGCCTGGCTGTGTCCATTTGTAAGTATGGCCTTTTTCAGTGTTTTTGTATATGTCCCTGTGTTTTTATCGGTTCTGTTTGTGCATCAGGAACGTTCTGTTCCAGTTTAGGATTTAGGGACTCGCAAGTCTGGGGATCCTTGTCGTGGATTGCGAGCTTGCGTCCTTTTGGCCAAAATGATTACCAATACCCCAGGTATTTTTCATTATTATGTATATTCGCTTCTCTTGGACACAGCCGGGTCTTTGATGCTGGGAGAGCATGGTGTGTTGTTGTTTGGCATAGCAAGCAGGGTAGCCCGCTCTATGAATTATCAAGGCGTCACAAATAGGCTTCTACCTGGCTATACACGTTGTGCCTCATGACGTACACACTATCCCTCCATGTTTCACTCACTTGCACCCCATTATCCATTTATTTCTATTGAGGCACTTCATTTATTACTGCCCCCTATATTTCACTTATAGTATTACACTTGCACACACACTATTCATTTATTATTTCTTACTACACATCCCATGCACCACACACCACTCCCTTCAAGACTAGTGGAAGTGGCTATTATTATTTAAAGCACCTGCTCGCCCTTTCATCAGCATTTCTGGCCTGGCTGTGTCCATTTGTAAGTATGGCCTTTTTCGGTGTTTTTGTATATGTTCCTGTGTTTTTATCGGTTCTGTTTGTGCATCAGGAACGTTCTGTTCCAGTTTAGGATTTAGGGACTCGCAAGTCTCGGGATCCTTGTCGTGGATTGCGAGCTTGCGTCCTTTTGGCCAAAATGATTACCAATACCCCAGGTATTTTTCATTATTATGTATATTCGCTTCTCTTGGACACAGCCTGGTCTTTGATGCTGGGAGAGCATGGTGTGTTGTTGTTTGGCATAGCAAGCAGGGTAGCCCGCTCTATGAATTATCAAGGCGTCACAAATAGGCTTCTACCTGGCTATACACGTTGTGCCTCATGATGTACACACTATCCCTCCATGTTTCACTCACTTGCACCCCATTATCCATTTATTTCTATTGAGGCACTTCATTTATTACTGCCCCCTATATTTCACTTTTAGTATTACACTTGCACACACACTATTCATGTATTATTTCTTACTACACATCCCATGCACCACACACCACTCCCCTCAAGACTAGTGGGAGTGGCTATTATTATTTAAAGCACCTGCTCGCCCTTTCATCAGCATTTCTGGCCTGGCTGTGTCCATTTGTAAGTATGGCCTTTTTCGGTGTTTTTGTATATGTCCCTGTGTTTTTATCGGTTCTGTTTGTGCATCAGGAACGTTCTGTTCCAGTTTAGGATTTAGGGACTCGCAAGTCTGGGGATCCTTGTCGTGGATTGCGAGCTTGCGTCCTTTTGGCCAAAATGATTACCAATACCCCAGGTATTTTTCATTACTATGTATATTCGCTTCTCTTGGACACAGCCGGGTCTTTGATGCTGGGAGAGCATGGTGTGTTGTTGTTTGGCATAGCAAGCAGGGTAGCCCGCTCTATGAATTATCAAGGCGTCACAAATAGGCTTCTACCTGGCTATACACGTTGTGCCTCATGACGTACACACTATCCCTCCATGTTTCACTCACTTGCACCCCATTATCCATTTATTTCTATTGAGGCACTTCATTTATTACTGCCCCCTATATTTCACTTATAGTATTACACTTGCACACACACTATTCATTTATTATTTCTTACTACACATCCCATGCACCACACACCACTCCCCTCAAGACTAGTGGGAGTGGCTATTATTATTTAAAGCACCTGCTCGCCCTTTCATCAGCATTTCTGGCCTGGCTGTGTCCATTTGTAAGTATGGCCTTTTTCGGTGTTTTTGTATATGTCCCTGTGTTTTTATCGGTTCTGTTTGTGCATCAGGAACGTTCTGTTCCAGTTTAGGATTTAGGGACTCGCAAGTCTGGGGATCCTTGTCGTGGATTGCGAGCTTGCGTCCTTTTGGCCAAAATGATTACCAATACCCCAGGTATTTTTCATTATTATGTATATTCGCTTCTCTTGGACACAGCCGGGTCTTTGATGCTGGGAGAGCATGGTGTGTTGTTGTTTGGCATAGCAAGCAGGGTAGCCCGCTCTATGAATTATCAAGGCGTCACAAATAGGCTTCTACCTGGCTATACACGTTGTGCCTCATGACGTACACACTATCCCTCCATGTTTCACTCACTTGCACCCCATTATCCATTTATTTCTATTGAGGCACTTCATTTATTACTGCCCCCTATATTTCACTTATAGTATTACACTTGCACACACACTATTCATTTATTATTTCTTACTACACATCCCATGCACCACACACCACTCCCCTCAAGACTAGTGGGAGTGGCTATTATTATTTAAAGCACCTGCTCGCCCTTTCATCAGCATTTCTGGCCTGGCTGTGTCCATTTGTAAGTATGGCCTTTTTCTGTGTTTTTGTATATGTCCCTGTGTTTTTATCGGTTCTGTTTGTGCATCAGGAACGTTCTGTTCCAGTTTAGGATTTAGGGACTCGCAAGTCTGGGGATCCTTGTCGTGGATTGCGAGCTTGCGTCCTTTTGGCCAAAATGATTACCAATGCCCCAGGTATTTTTCATTATTATGTATATTCGCTTCTCTTGGACACAGCCGGGTCTTTGATGCTGGGAGAGCATGGTGTGTTGTTGTTTGGCATAGCAAGCAGGGTAGCCCGCTCTATGAATTATCAAGGCGTCACAAATAGGCTTCTACCTGGCTATACACGTTGTGCCTCATGACGTACACACTATCCCTCCATGTTTCACTCACTTGCACCCCATTATCCATTTATTTCTATTGAGGCACTTCATTTATTACTGCCCCCTATATTTCACTTATAGTATTACACTTGCACACACACTATTCATTTATTATTTCTTACTACACATCCCATGCACCACACACCACTCCCCTCAAGACTAGTGGGAGTGGCTATTATTATTTAAAGCACCTGCTCGCCCTTTCATCAGCATTTCTGGCCTGGCTGTGTCCATTTGTAAGTATGGCCTTTTTCGGTGCCTACGGGAACTACTGTAGCGATGCGGAAGTGAGTACCGGCGTCTCTCAGGAGGGAGACTTGTCCGTGGCCGCGACCATTGGGGGGGCAGGTAAGCACGACGGTCCGCGGCTGTGGACGTTAGAGTAGCCCCCTCTTACGCCGCCTCTTCTTGGGACCAGAGCGAGAGAGGAACTTCTTAATGAGGGTAGGAGCATTGAGGTTCTCTTCTGGCTCCCAGGACCTCTCCTCTGGACCAAACCCCTTCCAATCCACCAAATAAAAAATTCTTCCTCCTACTTTTTTGAAGTCCAGGATCTCCTTAACCTCGAACACGTCAGATGAACTGCTGTGGGCGACTACGGGACCACGAGTCTTACTATAGCGGTTCAGGACCACAGGCTTCAGGAGGGACACATAAAAGGAGTTGGGTATTCTAAGGGTAGGAGGCAGCTGAAGCTTATAGGAGACAAGGTTTATTTGTTGTAGTATCTCAAAGGGTCTGAGGAACATGGGTGCAAACTTGTAGGAAGGCACCTTAAGATGGATATTCCTAGAGGACAGCCAGACTTTGGTACCCGGCAGATACTGAGGCGGCTCTCTTCTCCTAGTATTCGCCTTTCGCTTCATGCGATCGACTGCCTGCAGAATAGAGGATCGGGATTGCTGCCAGACCTGTAGAAAGTCTCCAAATGCAGAGTCAGCTGCGGGTACCTGGGATGTAGCCGGAACAGGAAGAGGGATTTGTGGATGTTGGCCGTACACAATGTAGAATGGTGTGGAAGTGGTGGACTCACTTGTGTGGTTGTTGTAAGAAAACTCAGCCCATGGAAGAAGCTGTACCCAGTCATCATGCGCATGGAGATGAAGTGGCAAAGATAATTCTCCATCATTTGTTTAATACTCTCGACTTGGCCATTGGACTGGGGATGGTAGGCTGAAGAAAAGTCCAACTTGACGTCTAGGAGTTTACAGAGGGCTCTCCAGAACTTCGAGGTGAACTGGACCCCCCGATCAGACACGATATGAAGAGACAAGCCATGCAAGCAGAAGATGTGTTGGATGAAGAGGATAACCAGTCGAGGAGTAGAAGGTAGCGCCATCTTCGAGAACTGGTCCACCACCACCCAGACCGTATTGCATCCTGCATAAGAAGGAAGGTCTGTGACAAAGTCCATTGCTATATGCTGCCAGGGAGCATTGGGCACAGGCAGAGGTTGGAGTAGGCTGGCAGGCTTAGAGTTGGAAGCACACACAGGTCAGGACGAGACAAAGTCCACAATATCTTTGGGCAACGTGGGCCACCAGAAGTGACGGACAATCAGATCTCGGGTTTTATGAGCACCAGCGTGCCCTGCCAGTTTGGAGCTGTGCCCCCAGCGAAGGATTCTCCTCCTGTCTGCCTGCCGCACAAAAGTCCTCCCCGGAAGGATGTCCCTAACGTGCAGAGGATTAACAGAAACAATACAGGATGGGTCTATGATGCTTTCCGGGGATTCCACGGTGTCCTCTGTCTCAAATGACCTGGATAAGGCATCGGCCCTCACATTTTTGTCAGCAGGACTGTAATGGAGCACAAATTAGGGTGAAAAACAGCGACCACCTGGCTTGACGGGAGTTCAGCCGTTGGGCTGACTGGAGATAGATGAGGTTCTTGTGGTCGGTATATATCAGGATGGGGTGAGCTGCGCCCTCTAGTAGATGTCTCCACTCCTTCAGAGCCAATTTGATGGCCAGTAACTCCCGATCCCCAATAGAGTAATCGCGCTCTGCGGGATAAAAAAGTCTAGAATATTAGCCACATACCACTGACTTCCCTTTGGAACCTCTCTGGAACAGAAGTCCACCTGCACCAACAGAGGAGACGTCCACCTACAATGAAAACTGTTGAGATATGTCAGGATGATGGAGGGTTAAGGCTGATGTGAAGGCACTCTTAAGGCTATTGAATGCAGATTCTGCCTCTGGAGTCCACCCCTTGGCTTTCATACCTTTCTTGGTGAGGATAGAGATGGGAGCCGTCATGTGAAGAGAAGTTAAATATAAACTGCCGGTAGAAGTTGGCGAATCCCAAAAAATGCTGTATGGACCTCAGGCCTTGAGGACGTGGCCACTCCAGAACGGACTTTACCTTCTCAGGATCCATCTTTTGGCCTTTATCCGAGATGATGTAGCCCAGGAAGGGTAGAGAATTCCTCTCAAAAATGCATTTCTCCATCTTGGCATACAGACGATTCTCCCTTAATCGCAGCAGAACTTGACGGACATGTCTCCAATGAGTTGTCGGATCTGGAGAAAAAAATCTAAATGTCATTGAGATAGACCACAACACATACATAGAGGAGATCTCGGAAGATATAATTGATGAACTCTTGGAAGACAGTGGGAGTGTTAAACAGACCGAAGGGCATTACCAGTTATTCATAGTGCCCGTCTCGAGTGTTGATTAGTCACCCCGTCGGATCCGAATCAAATTGTAAGCCCCACGCAGGTCTTGTTTAGAAAAAATCTTGGCTCCTCGTATGCGGTCAAACAGTTCAGAAATTAGTGGCAATGGATATTTGTTCTTGATCGTGATTTGGTTGAGACGACGTTCATCGATGCAAAGCCGAAGAGATCCGTCTTTTTTCTTGACAAAGGAGAACCTGGCCCTGGCCGGAGAGGAGGATTTTTGTATGAAACCCCTCTCCAAATTCTCCTTGATATAGGCCGACATAGACTGAGCCTCTGGCAAGGAGAGAGGGTATATAGTCATAAGCCCAATGTGGAGGAAGCGTCTCCCTCTTGCTGAAGACATCCGCAAACTGAGAGAATTAAGGGGCAATCCTACCAAGGCAGAGGAGGCTGCACAGGATGGATCTGCAACACACAGCGATTGAGACATTTGGAGCCCCATTGGAGAACCTCTCCGGAATTCCAGTCCCGGACTGGGGCATGTAGTCGAAGCCAAGGCAGACCCAGCAGAACAGGATTGATGGCTTTGGGCAAAACAAGAAAATAAAGAAGTTCAGAATAAAGGACTCCAACTTGGAGTCTTAGCGGCTTGGTCTCAGATACAAACGGATCGGGGAGAGGCAGTCCATTTACAGAGTCAACAGAAAATGATGTCTCCAGAGGGATTGTGGGCTACTGGAGAAGATCCACTAGGATGTTTGGATGAAGTTTTCTGTGGACCCAGAATCCAGATAGGCAGAGACACTGTGCGCCTGTTCGCCGGACACTATGGTCACGAGATGGATAGTTTTGAAGAGAGTCTTTTATTCAGCGCTATACCGCCTAGGGTTGTCTCTCCAACCAATCCTAGGCATTGGAGTTTTTTGGCTTCTGAGGGCACAAACGCACAATATGGCTGCAATACAGACAAAGTCCCGAAGTGCATCTGCATTGTTTCTCATGTGCTGAGAATTTGAGCCGATCCACTTGCATAGGCTCCTCTGGTGGGACAACTGGTGAGGACGACAGAGATTGCTGGAAAGTAGACGTCAGCCTGGGAAATTTTCTTTCCAGATGAACGTCTTGGGATCGCTCCCAGATCCTCATGTCACTCCGGGTAGCAAGAAGAATGAGGTCATCCAGGGTAGGTGGCAGATCACGAGCGGCAAGTTCGTCTTTAATCTCGGATGATAGTCCTTGCCAGAATGTAGCCACCAGGGCCTTGTTTTTCCAGGACAGCTCTGCCGCTAGGGTGTGGAACTGAATGGCGTACTCGCCCACGGAGATGCAGCTGCTGATGAGACTCGTCCAGGTTCCTCAAATACTGTGCGAAAAACTCTGTAGGAAACACTGGAAGTTACGGGTCTATGGTCCCTGGCGTTGCCAGATAGGATTCGCCCATTCTAGGGCCTTGCCAGTAAGGAGGGAGATGATGAAAGCGATCCTTGCGCCATCGGTGGGGGAATGCTGTGGCATGTAGACTAAAGTGGATCTGGCACTGGTTCAGAAATCCCCCGCAGGTACTCGCGTCTCCGTCATAGCGAGGAGGTAGTGGCAGCGAGAATCGAGAGTCGGTACCGATACTGACAGGAGGTGTAGTAGTAGGAACAGAAACAGGTGCCGTGATATCTGCAACTTGCACATCCAGTCACTGTGCAGTGGAGTTCACTGCCAGGAGGAGTTAGTCTTGTCGTAACCGAAGGTCTCGCAGGTCTGCCTGCATGACTTGTGACATCGTCATAGTCTTGGGTTGACCAGTGGGGTCTATGGCCTGAGCGTACTGTCACGATCCCTGGGTATGTGGACCCACTAGGTCTGTTGCGGTGCAGCAGCCAAGTAGCAGCAGGCCAAACAACAGTCCTAGTACAATAGTACCTTTAATAGTCCAGACAGTAATGGAGGCTCGGCCCAGAAGAACTTGTAGACACCAGATGTGGTGTATATCAGCAGGCGTGACCGATGGCACTACACGACTCCAACAGGTTAAGCACAGGAACAGAATTAGGGACCATTTGATAAGACTAACAGGGGTAATTACAACAACGCTCAGGCAATGAATGAAAGGGCACATTCTTTTTTATAGTCCAGGGTGATCATGGGCTAATTACAGATTTTCTTCATGTGTGTGCACTGGCACTTTAAGGCCGGGCGCGAGTGTGCGGGCACACCCTATGGGAACTAGTGCAGCGATACAGAAGTGAGTGCCGGTGTCTCTCAGAAGGGAGATGCCACCCGGCACACACTTGTCCATGGCCGCGGCCATCAGGGGGCAGGTAAGCACAACGGTCCGTGGCTGTGAACGTTACACACTATCTACAGGGGCATTGTGGCAGTCTGTGTGGGCATTATACTGTATGGGGGCAGCTATGGGGGAAATATGCTCTATGGGGACAGCTATGGGGCATTATACTGTATGGGGGCATCTGTGTGGGCATTATACTGTATGGGGCATCTGTGTTGGCTTTATACAGTATGGGTGCAATATGGGGGCATTATACTCTATGGGGGCATTATAATATGCGGGGGCAGCTTTTTCGCATTATACTGTGTGGGAGGCACTATGGGGTTTTACAGTGTGTGGGGAGCATCTATAGTGGCATTATACTGTGTGGGGGTTCTATGGGGCATTATACTGCGGGGAGGCACTATTGAAGCATGATACTGTGTGGGCTGAACCTGGGTGTGTACGGGCGGGTATTGGACGTGGTTAGAGTCATGGCTTAAAAGGAAAAAAAAGGTTGTCCCTCTTTGTGATACTTCAAAGTTGGGAGGTATGGTGTTGGTGCTGCTCTTAATCACATTCTTCCCAATGATGCAGAACCTACTACAGTGCTTTACTAACCTTGAAATCTGCAGAAAAAAAATACTATGGAGAAATTGACAGCATTAGATGGCATTGCGGGTATTATGAAGTGTCACAACTTTCTTTGCTGCTTTTGGGGTTATTATACAAGGATAGTTCCAGAGAAAATATAATATTACCTCAAATATTTTGTTGCAGAATCATTTTATAGATTTGGAGATTATTGACCCATTGTGTGCTCAATGTGAAGCTAATGATTGTCCTTATTGCAATACAAGGCCTCTAAATTGGATGGTTGATTATATCAACTGATGGAAGGGGTGTTGGGTACCACTAGAAGGCGCTGTTAAGACCTGTACTCAAAACTGTATTTCTATATTTTCTCTTGTTTTGTATGGAAGTTGTCTATATGCATCTGTGGTTAACTGCCCTATCCTCCTGTTGGACACGTATTAAAGTGGTTCTCCACTTTGGTCAACGTTACTTGTTAGAAGGTCCCCTGACAATAAGCAATAATAATTACAAAGTGTCCCCCTATTGGGACCCCCAGCGTTCAGCTGTTATTTGTGGGGAAATCTGGCTGTAAGTGTTACATTTCTCTGCAGTCCCCCCCGGTGAAAATGAAGCATTATACAGTAACGACTCATATAAATCGGTTGTCTTTGTAATATAGCAGAGCACAGGTCCTCCAGAACGAGAGACACGTATTTGTAACCGGTCTCCACTCTGGCCAAGTGATGAGGATACTGAACAGAGGACCCCCCTCTAATAGGGTAAATAAAAATGGTCTGTCTAAACTAGACAACCCCTTTAACCTGTTCCCGCGCTACGCCGCAACTATATGTCCTGGAGAGGGGTTGCTTCCAGCACCAGGACGTACAGTTGCGGAACAGGTCCCGATGCACACTGTCCTAACGGACAGTGTTTGGGAACCGGGAGGTCAGCTGTTTCCAACAGCTGACGCTCCAGTCTTGCCGGTGAGCGGACCATCGCCGCTGATTTAGGCAATTAATCCCTTAAATGTGGCGACCGATTGCGATCGCCGCTTTTAAGGGGTTTGAAGCATATCGGCAGCCCCCACTAAGAGATTGTGGGGGCTGCCAATGCTTGTAATGGCAACCGGAGGCCAGACAATGGCCTCTGGTTTGCCATGTACAAAAGCCTAGGAGGAGCAGCCGTCACAATAACTGTTAGGCTGGGTTCACACAACCTATTTTCAGATGTAAACGAGGCGTATTATGCCTCGTTTTACGTCTGAAAATAAGGCTACAATACGTCGGCAAACATCTGTCCATTGATTTGAATGGGTTTGCCGACGTACTGTGCAGACAACCTGTCATTTACGCGTCGTCGTCTGACAGCTGTCAAACGACGACGCGTAAATATACTGCCTCGACAAAAGAAGTGCAGGACACTTCTTTCAGACGTAATTTGAGCCGTTCTTCATTGAACTCAATGAAGCACAGCTCAAAATTTACAGCTGTTAGAGAAGCCTCGCAAAATGCAAGGAGGAGCATTTACGTCTGAAACGAGGCAGCTGTTTTCTCCTGAAAACAGTCTGTCTTTTCAGACGTAAATGGCTGCTATCTTGTGCACATACCCTTAGGCGGGATTCACACGACCGGGTCCCGCCCGAGCCCAAGTATCGGCCGGTAAAATCGGCCATTTTCCCCGGCCGGTTTGCATTATTTTTGCATCCGGGCCGGGCAGATCTGGACAGTGACATCAGCGGCAACTCCTAAAGGGGAATCCCCATGTGTTCGGGGATTCCGCTTCAGGAGTTTCCCCTGATGTCACTGCCCAGATATGGACAGAGACATCAAGCGCTCTGTCCAGGAGCGGAATCCCCGAAAACACGGGGATTCCGCTCCTTCAGGGAGCTAAAATGGAGCTAGCACATAGCAGAGCGGGGAGATACCTCCCTGCTCTGCTATAGTGGCGTCGCTACAGCAGTAGCAGCCGCAGCAGCAGCAGCTGCTAGCGGCGCCATGGAAGGCGTCGCCAGGCCAGGGCGCTTTTAAAACAAGCATTGGAAGGGAGCCAGCGCAGTGCTCCCTTCCACCTGCTGTACACCCCGGCCCTGCCACACAGTGTACAGCCATTCATCCGAATGGCATAAACTCCTCCTCCTCACATGCACTCTGCACTGTGAGGAGGAGGAGAGAGAGTGCGCGAGCGACGGTAGACCCGGCCATCACTCGGGACACATTCCGGTGATGGCCGTGTATTACCAGGCCCCATAGACTTCTATGGGAGCCGGGCGGCCGGGTACCCGGCCGAAAATAGAGCGTGTCCTATTTTTTGACGGCCGGTTTTCCCGGCCGTCAAAAAATCGGTCGTGTGAATAGCCCCATTAGGGGTCTATTATTCCTAATGCAGCCGGGTGCCGGCCGATTTATGAACGGCCGGCACCCGGCCGGGAAACCCTGTCGTGTGAATGAGGCCTTAGGGTATGTGCACACGATAGCAGGCATTTACGTCTGAAAAGACAGACTGTTTTCAGGAGAAAACAGCTGCCTCGTTTCAGTCGTAAATGCTCCTCCTCGCATTTTGCGAGGCATCTCTGACAGCCGTAAATTTTGAGCTGCTCTTCATTGAGTTCAATGAAGAACAGCTCAAATTACGTCTGAAAGAAGTGTCCTGCACTTCTTTTGACGAGGCTGTATTTTTACGCGTCGTCGTTTGACAGCTGTCAAACGACGACGTGTAAATTACAGGTTGTCTGCACACTACGTCGGCAAACCCATTCAAATGAATTGGCAGATGTTTGCCGACGTATTGTAGCCCTATTTTCAGACGTAAAACGAGGCATAATACGCCTCGTTTACGTCTGAAAATAGGTCGTGTGAACCCAGCCTTAGGTTCACACGCAGTGTTTTCAGGCGTATTTCGGGGCATTTACGCCTCGAAAAACGCCTGAAAAAATGGAAGCTGAACGTCTACAAACATCTGCCCATTGAAATCAATGGGAAAAACAGCATTTTCGTTCATACGTCTTTTTACGCCGATGTTTTAACAAAAACGGAGCGGAAAAAGACGCTCTGTAAAAAGAAGTAGCATGCCACTTCTTGAGGCGTTTTTTGGAGCTGATTTCCCATTGAACACTATGAAAAACGCCTCAAAAAACGCCTCAAAAGAAGCCTGAAAAGAAGCCTCAAAAGAAGCTCCAAATTAAAAGAAGCTTCATTTTCAGGGTATGTTCACACGATAGCAGCCATTTACGGCTGAAATGACAGACTGTTTTCAGAAGAAAACAGCTGCGTCGTTTCAGCCGTAAATGCTCCTCCTCGTAATATACGAGGCGTCTGTGACGCTCGTATATCTTGAGCTGCTCTTCATTGAGTTCAATGAAGAACGGCTCAAATTACGTTGCAAAGAAGTGCCCTGCACTTCTTTGCCGAGGCAGTCAATTTACGCGTCGTCGTTTGACAGCTGTCAAACGACGACGCGTAAATTACAGGTCGTCTGCACAATACGTCGGCAAACCCATTCAAATGAATGGGCAGATGTTTGCCGACGTATTGTAGCCCTATTTTCAGGTGTAAATCGAGGCATAATACGCCTCGTTTACGTCTGAAAATAGGTCGTGTGAACCCAGCCTCAGCTTCAAAAACGCCTGAAAATCAGAGGCTGTTTTCTCTGAAAACAGCTCCATAATTTCAGAAGTTTTTTGCTAAGCGTGTGAACATACCTTTAGAATACATTACACTACGTAGGTAGTGTAATGTATTCTAGCAGCGATAAAAGCTGCAACTCCTCAAGTCCCCTAGTGGGACAAAAAATAAAGTTAAATAAAATAAATGTTAAAAAAACAGAACTGCTGAGGAAAAAAATTAAAAAGTTAAAAAGTACACATATTTGGTATCACCGCGTTCGTAACGACCCAAACTATAAAACTATAGTATTATTTTTCCTGCACGATGAACACCGCAAAAAAAAACAATAAAAAACTATGCCAGAATCGCTATTTTTTGGTCACCAATAGTCCCAAAATAGAGAATAAAAAGTGATTAAAAAGTTGCATGTACCCCAAAATAGTAACAATAAAACCTACAACCATCCCACAAAAAACAAGCCCTTAGGCTATGTTCACACGGAGTATTTTGCAGGAGGAATATCTGCCTCAAAATTCAGTTTTTCGCTGCGTTTTTCGCCCGCGGCCATTGAGCGCCGCGGGCATAAAACACCGCGAAATACGCTTTCTCTGCCTCCCATTGAAGTCAATGGGAGGTCAGAGGCGGAAGCGCCCGAAGATAGGGCATGTCGCTTCTTTTTCCCGCGAGGCAGTTTTACTGCTCGCGGGAAAAAGACGCCGACGCCTCCCATTGAAATCAATGGGAGGCATTTTCAAGCCGTTTTTGCTGAGTTTTGCGACGCGGTTTCTGCGTCAAAAAACTCGGCAAAATACTCCGTGTGAACATAGCCTTACACAGCTTTTTTGACTGAAAGATAAAAAAGTTATGGCTCTCAGAATATGGTGACACAGAAAATAAATTATTTTCTAAAAAAGTGATGTTATTGCGCAAACGCTGCAAAACCTAAAAAAAAAAGCTATATACATATGGTATCGCCGTAATCGTACCGACCCGCAGAATAAAGTAAAATTGTCATTTATAGCGCACAGTGAACGCTGTAAAAAAATAAACTAAAAAACGTTGTCAGAATTGCTGGTTTTTGGTCACCCGGCTTGCAAAAAAATGGAAAAACAAGTGATCAAAAAATCGCATGTACCCCAAAATGGTACCAATGAGAACTAAAGATTGTCCCGCAACAAATAAGCCCTCACACGGCTCCGGTGGTGAAAAAATAAAAAACTTCTGGCTCTCAGAATATGGCGATGCAAAATGTGCAGAGTGTTCCAAAAGCGGATAAGATTGGGCGCCATTTATCCGTGCGACACTGGCCACATATCTATGAATTATTATTTATTTACTGCATGATTATACCCTCTTATTATGCCCTGATGTACTCCGCACAGATTACATATGCCCCTACATTTTAAACTGAAGTACCAGTAAAACCCCAAACAACTACTACCAAGCAAAATCTGCGCTCCAAAAGCAAAATGGTGCTCCTGCCTCCTGAGAACTGCAGCGTGCCCAAACAGCAGTTTGCGCCCACATATATGGCATCACCATACCCAGGAGAACCCGCTTAACGTTTTATGAGGTATTTGTCTTCAGTGGCACAACATATTATGCACTAAAATGGCATATCAGTGGAAAAATGCAACTTTCACTTTGAACCATCGACTGTGCATTAAACCCTTTGCACACTAGGACTTATTAGCACGTCATGGTGCGGGGGTTAATGTATGGAGCCGGGTCACGTGCTGAGCCCGCTCCATATGCTGCGGGTGTCAGCTGTGTATTAAAGCTGACACCTGGGACTAATGGACAGGAACAGCGATCGCGCTGTTACAGAAGCCTGTAAAATTAACAATATACTGCAATACATTAGTATTGTAGTGTATTGTACCAGCGATCCAATGATCGCTGGTTCAAATCCCCTAAGGGGACTAATAAAATGTGTAAAATAAATAGTTATTAGTAGTGAGAATTTTTATTTTTTTCAAAGTTAAAAAAAAAAACTTTTCCCATTTTTCTTCTAAAGTAATGTAAACAAAATAAACAAAATTGGTATCGCTACATCCGTCAAAGACATTACTTTCTCAGGATCCATCTTGAGACCTTGATCCGAGATGATGTAGCCCAGGAAGGGCAGAGAATTCAAAGATGCACTTCTCCAGCTTGGCATATAGATGATTCTCCCTTAATCACAGTAGAAGTTGATGGACATGGCTCCTATGAGAGAAAATCAAAATATCATCGCGATAGACTACAACACAGACATAGAGGAGATCTTGGAAGATATCATTGACGAATTCCTGGAAGACCGCGGGAGCGTTACACAGTCCGAAAGGCATCACCAGGTGTTCGTAGTGCCCATCTTGGGTGTTAAACGCCGTCTTCCACTCGTCACCTTGATGGATTCAGATCAAATTATAAGCCCCACGCAAGTCTAATTTTGAAAAAATCCTGTCTCCAGTCTGATCCTCTGACTAAAGCGGAGTTAGAAAATAAAGTTCAGTTTTCCTATCATATGGAGAAGTCGTGGGCTACTAAGACTCACTCGCTAGCAAAATTTGAGAGAGCCTGGAAATCTTGGAGTGAATTTTCTCTAGATCCGGATTTGACCTGTGCTCCACTTCCCCTTTACTGGGTTCTGGGTGTAAGATCTATATTTCGATGGTTGTCAGTATATTCTGTATCGATTTGTACTCTGACATGAATATGTGTCATATGTATGACAGATCTGTTCTTCTGTATAAACTACTCGATTGTATGTGAATCCCTGTAATGTTTTCTTTACTTTATTTTTTTATGTCTTTGGGGAGATCCTCATGTTGAGTATCCTCCCTTCTTGGTTTTGTTATTCTACAAAATTCAATAAAAAGTTTATTGGGAAGGGGGCGGAGTCTGACCGCTGAGACTAATGGCCGCTTGATCTCTGCGCTCCTGCAACTTAGCGGCTCATAACGTCTCACAGCGACACTATCTCCTCCACTGTCCGGCTACGATAACTGCTGAGGTTTGAGGTTGGATCGGTGTATACATCGGGAAGTTTCCCCACACGTTTACTCACTGTGCTGGGATTTCAAACTTGGCTCTTCTTCCAGCGACGCCATCTTCAAGACGGTCTGCCACGAGGTGAGAGGAAATACTTACCAGGTCCTGCTCCCTCCTAAGTTGTGCTCGTCTGCCTGCCGCCTGTCAGCTGCTCAGAGATCGGAGTCTCTGTATCTCCCTATGTGCCGACATCTGCAGAGGGCTCTCCTCGTGTTGTAGTGAGGCCCCGGAGGATTGATTATCCAGCTCCACTCTGCAGAGATGCTGTCTCTCGCCCACCCTCCCTCTGGCTCAAATTACTTATAGCAGTGGACGCCAAGTCTGCTGAAACTAAATCTGTCCGATTCCACTTAATTCACCTCCTGCTGGGTTCTCCACAGCCTGTGAAGGGGTGAGTGATTCGTTTTATCTAGTGGGGGTTGCCTGCTTTTTTCCTGCTGCAGGAGCTAACATAGCTCTGCACAAGAGGTGTCAAGTTGGGAAAACAATCTGAATTAGCAGTCTCTACTGACACGATCCCTCCTTCTGGTGAAAATCTTCCTAGCTTCTTCACAGTCAGTTACCATGACAAAAAAGAGGGGGAAATCGACTGCTTCCAGAAAAATGACAGAATTCTTCGGCTCTTCAGCCCCTGATTTGGAGGAATCTTCATGTTCGCCTTTACATAATGTGGATATGCCTTCCCCATTGAGTTTACAAGCCCAGTCTTCTGTCGCTCAGGTCCTCCCGGGGGCATCTGATCCGAATCCAGGTGGAAATAATCCATGGAACCTGCACAAAAAAGAAGCAGTTTCGAGGGGGATACATCATTGTCCTCGACCCTTTTAAACCCGCAATATGATATAGCCCTCTTTCCATCATCTGGAGAACCCCTTACGGTGGATACTCTCAAGGATATGCTCGTTCTTCTGCAAAATGGGATTACCACTAGTATGCCCTCCATGATCCGCAAGTTGCAATCTAACGTGAATATTCTAGGTGAAAGAATGGATCATTTGGAAAGAAAGATGGAAGAATACTCTGCTGCCCATAACGAACTGGTTGATGCACACCTTGCTATGGCTGACGACGTGAAGTGGCTTAAGACCAAAATTATGGACGCGGAGGACAGATCACGGAGGAACAATTTAAAAATACGGGGCATCTCGGAGGAGGTCCATCCATCGGATCTCGCAAAGTATATCAAATTATTGTTTCTCTCCATAGTGCCAACGCTCTCAGAACTGGACTTGACGTTAGATCGTGCTCATAGGCTGCCTAAGTCCAAACAAGCTCCGGACTCGGCCCCTAGAGACTCCCTGGTTAGAGTACACTTTTATCATATTAAGGAACTTATTATGTTCACATCAAGGAAACTCGGCCGTCTTTCTACTCCGTATTCCTCCATTTCCATATTTCCGGATTTGTCTGCCGCCACGTTGCAAGCACGCAGGAATCTCCTACCAGTTACCAAGCCTCTACGGGACAACAATATCAAGTACCGCTGGGGATTCCCCACCAAACTAATCATTTCTTACAAAGGCTCATCCCATGTCGTCTCCTTGGTGGAGGAGGGCATGTATTTGCTGCAAAAATGGCATATCCTTCATCCGGGATACGACCCTCCACCGGAGGGTTTTCCTCCCCCTAGAATTTCTCCTTACTGGCTTCCTGCTAAACCTAGAAGATCTCCCACTTGAAGGGTGGTAAGATGCCGATATTGATTTTACACTCACCCACATTGTATTCTGATATGAGATAGTGACCATTATTTTCTTGGTTATTTTTTATTACTCATTTTGGACATCCATGTTTTTCATACCAAAAATTTGCTCCAATCGTTACTTACCTCCCAGTATGACAGAACCCTTAAAAAGCTACAACTTCAGTCCTATGTCCATAATAATAGGGTGGGAGCACTACTTGCTAAAAAAAAATTAGACAGATATCATCTAGATCCCATATAGCATTTTTGAAGGAGGCCCAAAATAATAAGATTCTTGACCCTAGATTAATCGCTAAACAATTTCACTCATACTATTCCTCCCTATATAATCTTCATCTCGACGACAACCTGATACAGCCAACTACTACAGGTATACAATCATTTCTAAATTCCATTTCCCTCCCTATGCTCTCCTCGGAACAGGTTGAGAAATTATCTTCCCCCTTTACTAGCCAGGAAGTCTCTAAATGTATTTCCTCCCTTAAACCTCATAAGGCCCCGGGACCTGAAGGGTACTCCCACTCCTACTATAAATGCTATTCGTCTATATTAACTCCACATTTAGTTCAGGTGTTTAATAGGGCCAGGGTAGATGGAAACTTCCCAAAAGAAATGCTCGCTGCCACCATAGTGACTTTACCAAAACCAGGAAAGGATCCGATAACCCCTGCTAATTTCCGCCCTATTTCCCTTCTAAACTCGGATCTCAAAATTTATGGGGAATTATTGGCTGATAGGCTTCTACATGTATGTGTATAGGTTCAGACAGCACCAGATACATGGAAGGATGGGGTTTGCACGGATAGGGGCCCAACCCAAATATGAGTATAAAAGAGTATCCGGCACACCAATTTTGAAACAAAGGTATTTTTATTTTGTTTTTAATGCCAGTGGCAGAGTGAAACGTTTTGGTCTAAGTGACCTTCATCAGGCACTGAGCCATGCTGGAAAACTGCATAGACGAGCGTTAGTGGTGCTGATAGCGGCTGGCCGCTGTGTCAAGGCTTCTACATGTAATCCCACAACTAATTAATCCTGACCAAGTTGGTTTTGTGTCTGGTAGACAGGCGCCTATGGGACCCGAAGATTTTTGAAAAAGTGGAGGCCTCTTGCATGCCTTCTCTGCTTCTCGCTTTGGATGCAGAGAAGGCGTTTGACAGGGTCCACTGGGGCGATTTGTCACAAATATTAGATAAGTTCGGTTTTAGTGGTGGTATTAAATCAGCTATATGGGCTCTTTACGCCTCACCTTCGGCTAGGGTTCTGTCCTCAGGCTTTCTTTCTGATACCTTCAACATCACCAACGGGACTCGTCAGGGGTGTCCTTTATCCCCGATAATTTTTGCTATAGTCATGGAGCCTCTGGCCGAAAAAGTTTGTTCAACTGCAAGTATTCATGGCATTCAGGTAAACCAATATACCCACAAAATAGGATTGCATGCTGACGATGTCCTTATATCTTGCACGCAGCCCCTCTCTTCCTTGTCGTCATTGCAACTAGTTCTCACAGAGTTCGGCAAAATCTCATATTATAAAGTTAATGACACCAAATCTCAAATCCTGATCATTGGTATAGATCAAGTGACTTGTACGTTACTTGCTTCTCAATTACCATATTCATGGCAGGAAGGCTCCCTGACTTATTTTGGTATATCCTTGATGAGTCCCAGTTCACAAATGTATGCTAGGAATTATCTTCCCCTTCTTCCCAAGATCTCTCATCTTCTGGGCACCTTTTCTAAACCTATGATCTCCTGGGCTGGTCGTACGGCTATTGTTAAAATGATGATACTTCCTATTATTTTGTATGTTTTCCGGGCAGTTGTCATACCTGTTCCTGTCACCTTTTTACAAAAGTTGCAACGTCTACTTACCAATTTTATTTGGGCTGGCAGAAAGCCTAGGATTCGCGTCTCCACCATGGTTCAACCTTGTTCTGGTGGGGGGATGGCGGTCCCCGATGTGAGGAAATACTATGTCGCTACCATTCTCTCACATCTTCGTCATTGCTGGAATAATAACTCAGATCTAAGATTGGTTGCCATTGAAATGGATTTTGCCAGGGTACCGCTCATCTCATTGTTACACTCCAGTGAATAGAATCCACTGACTTTCTCGACTCGCTTCTCTACATTAGCTGCTTCTGTGGCAGCTTGGAAATTTCTGCACAAGTATACACCTACCGGGATTACAAATCATTGAAATTTTTACCGCTCAAATACCTATCCATTAAGATTCCTGACATATCCTTCTAAGGATGGGAAGAAGCGGGCATCTCCCAGATAAATCTTCTCCTGGACTCCACAGGTCTTGTTTCTTTCCAACATCTCAGGAATACTTATGGCATCACGAATCGGGACTTTTATAAATTCCTTCAGATCTGACATCTTTTACAGTCCTGGTCACCTGACTCTCCGACTATTCCCAAAGCAGCCTTCGATTACTATAACAGCTCATCCCATCACCTAAAAGGTATTTCCTTTTTTTATACTGCTCTCCATAGACCTCAACTCTCTTTGAAACCTGGTCATTTTTTGGTGTGGGAAGAGGAGTTCAATGCTACCGTCTCAATGGATGACTGGATGCAGGCCATCAAAGCCTCAAAACAAGCCTCTCATAGTTCATCGCATTGGGAAACCACTTTAAAAATTATGATGAGATGGTATAAAACTCTTGCACAAATATCCAGATTTAACCCATCATACTCTCCACTATGTTGGCGTAACTGTGGTGAGTGGAGCGATTTCCCTCATGCTTGATGGAAGTGCCCGCTGGTATATGATTTCTGGAAGGTGTCTTTTTCCTTAATATCTAACGTTACTCGTTGCACAATCGTCCCGTCCCCGGCACTGGCTCTTTGCTTCATAGGCATTATGGACATCCCGCAATCCATGAGGATGATTGTGGGACATATAATAATGGCTGCTAGAATTATAATAGCTAGATCCTGGAAGTCCCCGTCACCTCTAGTTCTTCAGGAACTCACTAACCAGGTGCGCTTGGATTGGTTAATGGAAAAAATGCTGGCAATACGAACCTTCCGGTACTCTGCCTTTGCCTCACGTTGGTCTCTTTGGTCAGACTTTGTAGACCAACTTCCTGATATACGCTCGCAAGCCCCTGTGGTATCTGTCTGATGAGATATTTCCAGTATATTTGTTTCTCGAATCTGGGATGTATAGTTTCAATTTCTCTGCACATATGATTTAGACCTGATAATCTTTGCTCATTCTTTTAGCCAGACTATCTGTTTTGATATTCAACAGATATGTATAACTTCAACACTCCTTATCTCATTTATTTTACTGTCTGTTTGTTTCTTATTGTTCCTCTGTAATTTTGTACTAATGATGTACCTCATTTTCCTTTGGATTAAGGGTGTGAGGATTGTTGTAAACGCTTATGTTTTTACTCAAAAAGAAAACATTTTAATTGGAAAAAAAAGTTTATTGTGAAAAAAAAATCCTGGTTCCTCGTACACGGTCAAACAGTTCGGATATAAGTGGCAATTGATATTTGTTCTTGACCGTGATCTGGTTGAGACCACGGTAGTCAATGCAGGGTCGAAGAGATCCGTCTTTCTTTTTAATGAAGGACCCGGCCCCGGCAAGGGAGGAAGACTTTAGTATGAAACCCCTCTCCAAATTCTCCTTGATATAAGCTGACATGGTTATAGTCTCTAGCAAGGAGAGAGGCTATACCCATCCACGGGGAAGAGAAGCATTTGGAACCAGTTCAATGGGGCAGTCATAAGTCCGATGTGGGGGCAGCGTCTCAGCCTCCCTCTTGCTGAAGACATCCGCAAACTGAGTGAAATGAGGGTGTAATCCTGCCAATGACTGAGGCAGAGGAGGCTGGACAGGATGGATCTGCAACAGACAGCAATTGAGACATTTGGGGCCCCATTGGAGAACCTTTCCAGAATTCCAGTCCAGGACTGGGGCATGTAGTCAAAGCCAAGGCAGGCCCAGCAGAACAGGATTGATGGCTTTGGGCAAAACAAGAAATGAAAATAGTTCCGAATGAAGGGCTCAAACTTGGAGCCTCAGCGGCTTGGTCTTAGATACAATCGGATCAGGCAGAGGCAGTACATTCACCGAGGCAACAGCCAAAGATGTCTCCAGGGGAACTGTGGGCAACTGGAGATGACCTACTAGATCCTTTTGGATGAAGATTGCTGCAGACCCGGAGTCCAGAAAGGTACTACCTGAATAGTCCAGACAGTGGCCGAGGCTTTAGCACGGATGAAGTTGGGTGCAGCAGGTTGCGCCAGACGTGGCGGATGAGACGGGATGTGGTAGATGACACTGGACGTGGCTGATGACACTGGACTTGGCTGATGACACTTGACGTGGCAGATGAAACGGGATGTGGCAGAAGGCAGCAGGTGCAGTAGGACATGCATCCAACACTAACAGGCTCAGGAACAAGGACACAGAACAGGATACAGGATAGAGGTAGCAGGGCACAGGAAACAACGGGAACAGGCTATTACTAAGGGACCATTTGCAAAACTGACATGTGAATACTAACAACATTCAATGAGCAAAGGGGCAGGGCCCTTCTTATAGTCCAAGGGAATCATGCGCTAATTGATGATGATTTCCATGTGCGCACGCTGGCCCTTTAAGGCCGAGCATGAGCATGTGCGCACACCCTATGGGACTCAGCGGACCGGAGCAGATGTGAGCGCTGGCGTCTCCTGGGAAGGAGATGCGAGCCAGCGCTCACAAATCCATGGCTGCGGCCACCGGGTTGTGAGTAATCCCGACGGTCCGCGCCCATGGACGCTACAAAGGGTTACTTGTTTTTGACTGTGATTTGATTCAACCCACGGTAGTCAATGCATGGTCGAAGGGATCTACCCTTCTTTTCCACAAAGACGAATCTAGCTCTGGCTGGCGATGTAGACTTCCTGATGAACCCCCTCTCTAGGTTCTCCTTGAAATACTCCAACATGGCCTGGGTTTCCGGCAAGGAGAGAGGATAAACCCGTCCGTTAGGGGGAGAGCCTTCAGGAAGCGGAGAGATTGGGGAAGAGGAGAAACAACAGGTCAAACCTGAGGCAGACAGCGGTGAAGAGATCAGGGTCCCCATTTGAGGACCTCTCCGGAATTCCAATAAAGGACTGTGGCGTGCTGGCAACAATCCCAGCAGAAGGGGGTTAATAGCTTTAGTTAAGACGTAGAAGGCTATTAGGGCAGAATGTATAATATACATGGTAATGATCCCTGACACAGACACAATCCAGAAGAACGTCTGCGTTGCCTCTCTTGGTCGGACAGTCTGAGTCTCTCTATTTGCACTGGCTCCACCAGGGATACAACAGGAAAAGGCAGAAGAGGTCTTTGAAACTTAGGTCTCAATTGATAAGATCTCTTCTCCCGGCGAACTTCACAAGTGCGCTCTTGGATCGTCATATCGATCCGGATTGCTAGCAGTATCAGGACATCCAAAGTAGAGGGAAGCTCTCGAGCCGCTAGTTCATCTTTTACACCGCATTCCAAATTATTATGCAAATGTTATTTTTCGCTGATTTTCCTAAATAGTCAATGCAAATGACAGTCAGTATGATCTTCAAACCATCAACCGTTGGAGTATAATGCACATTTTATTGAACAAATCTCCTAATGATAACAGATTTTTTTTTAGAAGTAAAAAACTCAAAATGCACTGTTTCAAATTATTATGCACAACAGAGATCAAAACATTTTAAAGGTTGTAACGAGAACTAAAATGGTATTTTGTTGAAATTGCAGCATCAGGAGGTCATATTTACAGAAATCAAAAGCTCTTTCAATCAAAAAAAAACTTAACAGGCCAAGTTACATGTTAACATAGGACCCCTTCTTTGATATCACCTTCACAATTCTTGCATCCATTGAATTTGTGAGTATTTGGACAGTTTCTGCTTGAATATCTTTGCAGGATGTCAGAATAGCCTCCCAGAGCTTCTGTTTTGATGTGAACTGCCTCCCACCCTCATAGATATTTTGCTTGAGGATGCTCCACAGGTTCTCAATAGGGTTGAGGTCAGGGGAACATGGGGGCCACACCATGAGTTTCTCTCCTTTTATGCCCATAGCAGCCAATGACACAGAGGTATTCTTTGCAGCATGAGATGGTGCATTGTCATGCATGAAGATAATTTTGCTACGGAAGGCACGGTTCTTCTTTTTGTACCACAGAAGAAAGTGGTCAGTCATAAACTCTACGTACTTTGCAGAGGTCATTTTCACACCGTCAGGGACCCTAAAGGGGCCTACCAGCTCTCCCCCCATGATTCCAACCCAAAACATGACTCGGCCACCTTCTTGCTGACATCGCAGCCTTGTTGGGACATGGTGGCCATTCACCAACCATCCACTACTCCATTCATCTGGACCATCCAGGGTTGCACGGCACCCATCAGTAAACAACACGGTTTGAAAATTAGTCTTCATGTATTTCTGAGTAGGGATGTCACGATACCAGAATTTGGACTTCGTTACCGATACTTAGTTTAGTATTGCGATTTCGATACCAATTTTGATACTTTGCCAACAGTAATAAAATTAAAAAAATGTCTTCCGTTTTCTGATGTGAGGCGCGACGTGTGATGAATTTTGAATGCGCCTCACATTAATAGTAATTAATCCAATCATGTTTCTCAGTCATAATGAGTTAATGTGTGAGGTACATGATGGGGTTAATTACTATTAATGTGAGGAACATGGAGGTTAAATTCATCGCACCTCGCGCCTCACATTAATAAGTGATAGAAAGCAATGTTTATTTAATTTTTTTACAGCGTACACATCATAAATGATGCAAAAAAATTGTTGTGCAGGTTATTACTGCCGCGCCATTACTGAATGTGTATATTTTATGTATTGAGGCTTATTTTAATGTTTATTGTAAAAAAGGTGTATGTGTATTTTTTTTTAATTTAACAATACTTTGTTTTTACTTTATTTTTAAACTTTAATGTACTGACATATATCAGATATGTGCCAGTACATTAGCCTGTGGACGGATAGCACACAGGCAGTTGTTAGGACATAACTCAGTATGCCATAACAACAAGAAATATGGTAAGACAGCCCTGGGGTCTGTCAATATATGGTATGGCCCTCGATCGCATCACAGGAATTCCCTGTGACGCAATCCATGGTCATCCCCCCTCCTCACTTTCTCCTGAATGCTGCAGTCAGCTGTGATCGCAGCATTCAGGGGAATAGCGGCGTAGATGAGAGGTTTCTCTGATCTCCGCCATTATAGTGCGGGGCTGCGGCTGTGTAATACAGTCATTGCCCCGCTCCTGACAGGAAGTGCACACGCGGTCAGCCTGAGATCATGCGGCCGTCAGTGCACTAATGAGCGGCAGTTCAGGCACTGGAGACAGAATATGGGGGTGTTTTGTAGAGCGCCCGCCATGTTCTGTCTTCAGTGCTGCCGCTCATTAGTGCAGTGCCGGCCGCATCACATCATCCTGACCCCGCGCACTTATCATGACTCAGGAGTGGGGCTGTGGCTGTATTACAGAGCCGCAGCCCCGCTCTCATACATTCATGTATTACTATACTGAGCTGTGCGGCTGCGCAGCTAAGTATCGAAATACAGGAAATAGCGGTATCGAACCGTTTAGGGATGCACCGTATCGACAGTATCGAAGTTTCGATGCATCATGCATCCCTATTTCTGAGCCCACTGCAACCGTTTCTGCTCTGGAGGATCCTACACCTTGTGGTTCGCTGGACTCCAGAGGCACCAGCGGCTTCAAATACCTGTTTGCTGCTTTGCAATGGCATTTCAGCAGCTGCTCTCCTTATCCTATTAATTTGTCTGGCAGAAACCTTCCTCATTATGCCTTTATCTGAACGAACCCGACTGTGCTCTGAATCAGCCACAAATCATTTCACAGTACGATGATCACGCTTAAGTTTTCTTGAAATATCCAATGTTTTCATACCTTGTCCAAGGTATTGCACTATTTCACGCTTTTCGGCAGCAGAGAGATCCTTTTTCTTTCCCATATTGCTTGAAATCTGTGGCCTGCTTAATAATGTGGAACGTCCTTCTTAAGTAGTTTTCCTTTGATTGGGCACACCTGGCAAACTAATTATCACAGGTGTCTGAGATTGATTACAATGATCCAAAGAGCCCTAAGACACAATACCATCCATGAGTTTAATTGAAAAACGAATAATTAAATGTTTATGACACTTAAATCCATTGTGCACAATAATTTGGAACACGGTGTATTCGTGGAGCTAGTCCCTGCAAGAAAGTTGCCTCATTATTCCAAACCAGCTTTACTGCCAGTGTACGAAAGCAGATGGCGTACTCCCCTACAGTTAATGCCCCTTGATTGAGAGTCAGCAGTTAGGCAGCTGCAGAGGATGTTTTAACTGGTACCTCGAATACTGTATATAAAGTCCTAAAAAAACAGTGGCAGATCAGAAAATTACGGACCCTCTCATTCCATGATGGGGTTCACCAATGCCAAGGCTTTGCCAGTGAGGAGAGAAATAACAAAAGTGACCTTAAAGTGGATCGTACACTGGTTAATGAAACCTCTACAGGTCTTAGGATTGCCGTCGTAGCGAGGAGGTAGAGGCAACGAGATTGCAGAGTCAGGACAGGCAGAAGGAATAGCAGGTGGTGGAGCAGCGGTAGCAGCCAGAGGTGGAACAGAAGGAAGATCCAAATAGTTAATGACCGAGTTTACAGCCTGTAAGAGCTGATCCTGGCGTGCCCAGAGGTCACGCATGTCCACTTGCAACTGGATCGCGGTTTTGGGTTGACCAGCGGGATCCATGGCCTGAGCGTACTGTCACGGCTATGGGTATGTGGACCCACTAGGCCGCTCTGCTGTAGCAGAGTAGCAGCTGGCCAAGCAAAAGTCGAAAAAAGTCTTTAGGACAAGAGCACCTAGATAAAAGATTAGGCAGAGACTTGGTTTAGCAGATGCTTGTTGTAGCAGATTTTTGGTGTAACAGACACTTGGCATAGATGACACATGGCACAGAATACATTTGGCACAGATGACACAGCACAGATGATGAAATAGACTCCGACACTAGACTTTGCAGAGAAAGAAACACAATTACTGGATACGGGATACAGGAACACAGGATACAACTAAGGGACCATTTGCAATAATGAACATGGGCAGACACAACAACGCTCAGGCAAGGAGAGGAAGAGCAGAGCCCTTTTAAAGTTCAAGGTGTATAGGGATTGGCTAGGGAACTTTTCACTGGTGCGCGCTGGCCCTTTACAGCTTTGACCGAGCACGCGCGCGAATCCTACAGGAATCAGTGGGAGCTGCAGCCGCGTGTGCCGACTTTTCTGAGGAGGGAGACGCCGGCATTAAGAGAGGGTCCTGTGGTTGCGGCTGCCGGTAAGTAGGACACGGTCAGCGGCCGCTGGTATAACAGTGAGTTTAGGGTACCCATGAGTAAGATTATTAAAATTAGAGCTTTACTTGTTGTGTAGCATGTGTAGCATTGAGCATTAAGCATTAAGCAGGTTTCTGTTCAGGAGATTCAGTCAGTTTTGGGTTTACTGGCTTTTGCGTCCATTGGCAGAATATTTTGTAGGTGTACCGCTATGGAAATTGCGGGTATAAAAAATCGGACATTTCTTGTTACATTATCACATGACATGCGTGAGGATTTTGCAATTCGGCTTGAATTTTTGTCTAAATTTAATGGTCGTTCATTTTGGCAGTCTGAGATTGTGAGCTCTCAACAACTTCAATTGTTCACAGATGTGTCTGGTTCTATTGGTTTTGGAGCATTTTGGGAGGGTAGCTGGTGTGCGGCAGAATGGGACTAGGCTTGGGTTGATAATAGCGTTTTAAAAAATATGCTTTTATTAAAGTTGTTTCCTGTGGTAGTAGCTTTATCAGTATGGGGTACGGCTTTCGAAAATAAACAAATTCTCCTTCACACGGATAATAAAGGCATATTGTTTGCGGTAAATTGTCTGTCATCCAAATGCCCGTTAGTAGTTAAATTAATAAGGCATCCGGTTTTGCTGTGTCTTAGACTTAATATTTGGATCAAAGCGGTGCATATACCTGGCATAGATAACGCTGTGGCTGATTAGCTTTCACGATTTCAGTTTACCAGTTTTCGCGATCTGGTTCCTTGGGCCGAGAAAGTCAGGAAATGTTGCCCGGAGCACCTCTGGGGCATAATTTGGACTTCGTTTTTTGCATTTTTGGAACGTTCAGCAGCTAGGACAACTTGGACTGGTTACGTCGCAGCATGGAGAAAATGGTGCATCGTTATGGGCACAAATAATTTATCAACAGTTCATCGTTTTGAGCAAGCCGCTTTAGTCTATTGTTTACATATGTTTGATGAAGGGCTTGTGTATGGTACTGCCTGTAAAATGCTCGCTGGTGTATTCTTTTTTTTCTCAAATTATTAGGTGAGAATGCATTAAATAGTTATTTTTTTATTAAACAAATTTTTAAAAGGCTATAGGAAAGATCATTGTCTTCAGGTTGGCAGGTGTCCCATCTCACCACATATGTTAATAAAACTTTGTATGGTTTGTTTTGAATGTTGTTTTTCACAGTTTGAAGCAGCTTTGTTTTCCGCAGAGTTTGTTATTATGTTTTTTGGAGCATTCCGTATCAGTTAACTTTTACCGCATATTAAGTGGGGAACCTCCAGTTTGTCTTTTTGTCATGTTAAAATATTCCAGAATCATATGCTTATTTTTATTGCTAGATCTAAAACAAATCAACTGGGTAAAAGGACAGGGTTACAGCTCAGGTAAATTCCAACTTTACAAGTGTCCAGTTCGATTAATTATTAGATATTAGTCACTTAGGCCTGGTGGTTCACATTTATTTTTTTCGGTTGGCACTCTCTTCATTTTTCTACTCATTCGTTAGGAACTGGCACAGCAACATGAGCTTATAGGCTTGGTTTAGCCCCTCAGTTGATTAACCCTTTCCCGCATTTTCACGTACATGCACGTCGGGGAATGCTGATGGTTAGCACATTCCCACATGCATGTACGTGATGCAGTTAAACTGTCACAGCGCCGCGGGACGAGGTGACAGTTCACTGCAAACTGCTGTCCGAGACAGCTTAGCAACAGAGCTAGCCTTAAGGGGACCAGTCACCCCCTGTGCTGACCAGTCACCCCCTGTGCTAGTCAGTCACCTCCTGTGCCCCATCAGCACATCCCTGTGCCCCATCAGCAAATGATTTTGCCCCATCAGCACCCCAGTGTGCCACATGAGCACCCCAGTGTGTCTCATGATCATTAGTTTGTGAATGAAATATACCCCCACAGCCTGATCAGTCACCCCTTGTGCTGACCAGTCATCTCCTGTGCCCCATCAGCACATCCTTGTGCCCCATCAGCACCCCAGTGTGCCCCATCAGCACCCCAATGTGCGCCATCAGCACCCCAGTGTGCCCCATCAGCACCCCAGTGTGCCCCATCAGCACCCCAGTGTGTCCCATCACCCCATCAGTATCCTCTGTTGCCTAGGGACAGACATCACTGAATCAGTTCAGTCAGCCAGACAGCGTGTGAAACTCCTTTGGTGGGATTTTAATGTTTTTTTGTTCTTGTAAAAATACAAACAAAAAAATATAAAAAAATAAAAACCTGTAAAAAAAGTTTGTTAGTGAGCGACAGGGATGGTAAATTAACTAGGGATAGTATCAGACTAGCTTGTTAGAGTGTACGTGGTGTAAGGTTAGGTACTGTCAGGGCTAGTTAAAAATAATTTAGCGTTAGGGTATTAGGTAGGGTTAATCAGGGTTAGAGGTTCAGGGAGTTAAAAACTATGTTATTAGTTACAATGACAAAGCGGGTGTTCACTGCTGAAGAGGCGTACGCCTTATTCTGTGCAGAGTCAGAGTCTGACTGTGGACATGAGGTGACATTTTTGATGTCGTCATCCTCAAGTGACACATCTAGTGATGACACCCCCCCCCCGTAGACTTTCTAGGGCTAGTGCGCAAGCACAACCAAATTCAGATGCCCCTGCGTGGATTTCCCCCGATAGTTATATGCCCCAGGTGCCAGAATTTACTGCCACCCCAGGCACCAACGTGGGCACTACTGGATTTAGAGAGATAGATTTTTTTTTATTATTTTTCTCTGATGAATTAATTTGTCTTATGGTACAACAGACAAGTTACTATGCCAGGCCCCAAAAATTGACCCCTACCAATGCAAATGAAATACAGAAATTTTTGGGCCTACTACTTAGCATGGGTATTACAAAAAAGCCCTCTATTCGCTCCTATTGGAGCACTGATATGCTACACCATTGCCCACTTTACCGCCTCACCATGCCTAGGGCTCGTTTCGAGATCCTGCTACAGTTCCAGCATTACAACAACAATGAGGAATGCCCACCCACAAATGACCCCAGTTTTGACAGACTGTTTAAAATTAGACCTGTAGTGAACCACTACAATTCCAAATTTAGAGAGATTTACACCCCACAAAAATGCATTGCAGTGGACAAATCCTTGGTGCATTTCAAGGGCAGGCTACACTTCCGCCAGTACCTGCCCAACAAAAGGTCTAGGTATGGCGTGAAGCTGTATAAAGTGTGTGAAAGCGTGTACGGATACACTTTTAAATTCAGAATCTATGAGGGAAAAGATTCTGCAATAGAGCCCCCAGACTGTCCCCCTTTCCTAGAAATAAGTGGGAAGATAGTATGGGATTTGCTGCACCCCTTACTGGACCAGGGATACCATCTATATATTGACAACCTTTATAATAGTGTCCCCCTTTTGAAGTGCCTTGCTGCTAGAGGAACCGCAACATGCGGCACAATTAGGAGAAACCAAAAGGGTCTCCCCAAGGACTTTGTAGATCATACAGTGCGCCGAGGGGAAAGCAGGGCTGTTTGCAGTGACAATTTGCTGCTGGTCAAATACAAGGACAAGCGTGATGTCCTTGTATTGACCACTCTCCATGCAGACCGATCCAGCCCTGTCCCAGTGTGAGGAACCACAGAGCAGACCATCAAGCCTGTATGTATCCAGGACTACAACCAGTTCATGGGAGGGGTGCATCTTTCGGACCAGGTTCTGCAACCCTGCAATGCCCTCAGAAAATCAAGAACCTGGTATAAAAAATTGTCCGTATACCTGACACAAGTGGCACTATATAATTCCTTTTCTTCTGTATAAAACTGCAGGCCATAGGGGGACTTTTCTTGATTTTCAAGAAAAAATTATTACAACTTTGATTTTTGGAGACCAGGAAGGGGAGGGCGGCAGTGGAAGCAGCAGTGCTTCTGGAATAGTGGGCTCAAGAATTGTTCATTGGAATCATTTCCCTGGCGTACTTCCCCACACTGAAAAGAAAAGGAGGCTCCAAAGAAGGTGTGGAGTGTGCTCGATGAGGGGCATTAGGAAAGACACCACTCACTACTGTGAGACCTGCCCTTCTAAACCGGGCCTCTGCATTGGAGAGTGCATTCGAATATACCACACCTCTGTTGATTTTAATTAAGTCCCTTTTCTTCCTGCCTTCTCCTATTGCCTGGGTATTTACTTTCTAAAATTTATTTTATTTTCCATTTTATCCCAATTGACATTTCAAAAAAAAAAACTACCAAATAAAACTAAAAATTACCATTATACCCCTAGATGAATACCTTGAAAGTTTCAATTTTATTCAAGGAGGCATTTTATGAATTGTCTAAATGTTCTGGCACCCGTGTTGCATAAAATTCTTACGAGTAAAAAGTGGGCCCTAAAAACCTCCTGGCACTCCTTCAATTCTGAGTTCTGATGTGCAATCCTGACATCCCAGTAAAACCACTAAATAGAACTAAAAATTTCCATTATACCCCTAGATGAATATCTTGACGGACAGGAGAAAAGGCACACTAAATATTAAGGCCTCAATATTTGTAGGGTCTAAATACTCACTACACACCTAGATAAAAAGCATAAGAGATATAGCTTTTTAAAATGTGACCCAATGTAATGTGAGGGTATGTGCACACGTAGTGACCAAAAACGTCTGAAAATACAGAGCTGTTTTCAAGGGAAAACAGCCCCTGCTTTTCAGACGTTTTTTGAGCAACTCCAAACAGCTCCAAAAACGTCCAAAGAAGTGTCCTGCACTTCTTTTGACGAGGCTGTATTTTTACGCGTCGTCGTTTGACAGCTGTCAAACGACGACACGTAAATGACAGGTCGTCTGCACAGTACGTCGGCAAACCCATTCAAATGAATGGGCAGATGTTTGCCGACGTATTGTAGCCTTATTTTCAGACGTAAAACGAGGCATAATACGCCTCGTTTATGTCTGAAAATAGGTCGTGTGAACCCAGCCTAAGATGACCTGTAATGACTATGTCCTGCCACACAAAGCTCAATTTGTTTTACTGTATCGTGAAATGGGCATATTTTTTTTATTTGGAGGATCTCTAATAATCGAGCTGTTCCATATCAATACACCATGGGCTTTACTACAGTTTTATTCGGGTTTTTACTGGATCTCATACAATCTACAATACTTCTGGCAATACTGACATTATTTTGGGGACTAGTGATCCTTTACTGTTCCTATAGATGGTTTTGGACACTGTCCCTTTATATATTCTGTAGGTGATTGGTTGTTGTACGCATAGCGTACCTTGTCGGGCAGGGGTCTGTTATGGTGTACCGCGTCGCTTGGCAAGTTCTTCCCTTATATAGGGATTGATGAGGCTAAAGAGACGTTGTATGACCAGTCACTATAAAAAATAAGATGCCCTACATAGCCCTACAGGTGTTTTTTATCTTGTGAACAAACTCGAGTTTGCCACATAGTTGTATACGTTTTCCTCCATTTTTTTAAATATATTGCCTTTCACTCCAGAACAGTTGATTTTTCCCACTATAATTTATTATCTATCAGACCAGAATGCTGTTCACAACAGCATCAGAATGACACAAATGTGGGACAATTGCTTTGTTAACAAGACATAGTCAAACAGGCAAATGCATTTTTCAGGACATGACTCCTTTATGAGAACATAGTGGTCAGCATGCTCACTACACTCCTGAATAGCATAAGGTGTGTAGTTTTAAGAATGGGTCATTTCTTGGGGGTTTCTATCATTCTGTCAGTTCAAAGCCTCTCCAAATGTGCATTGGGGCCTAAAACATTTTCAAGCAAAATTGGTGTCTTGAAAGCTACCAGGTGCTCTGTTCCCTTTGGGCCCTGCCGTGTGTCCAGGCAGCGCATTAGGGCCACAATGGGGGTATTTTTAAAAACAGAAGAAACAGGGTGATAGATTTTGAGGTGTGTTTCTTCATTCTCATGTTCTTTTTATAAAGAAATCTGTCTTTAAAATGGCACATTTGTAAAAAAAAAAAAAATTATATTTTTTATGCCTGCTTTGCATGAATTCTTACAAAAAAACTATATGGTCAAAATACTTACAACACCCCTTAATAAATACCTTAAGGGGTGTAGTTTTCAAAATGGGGTCACTTGTGGGGGTTTCCATCATTCTAACACTTATAAGCCTCTGAAAACCTGGCTTGGTGCAGGAAAACAAAATGTACTTCAAAATTTATAAAATTCTTATTACATTTGTAAGTCTTCTAAATTGCTCAAAATTTTTCTTTTTTTCAAAAGTGCTGCCAAAATAGAGTAAAGAGTAAATATATATTTAATTTAAAAAATTGTACAGTATGTATGTACATATGTGACATATTGCAGTTAAAAATAAGGAAAAATGTTAATTTTTACAAAATTTCTCCAATTTTTCTATTTTTTAATTAATTTACACAAATTGTATCAGTCTACTTTTATGACTAAAATAAAGTACAACATGTTACGAAAAAACAATGTCAGAATTACTTGGATATTCAAAACTTTTGCAGAGTTATTCTCTGATAAAGTCAGACATGCCAGATTTGACAAATCTGGCTTGGTCATTAAGGTCCAAACAAGCTTGGGTTAAGAACTAATGGGTTAAGGTCGTTGTGGTTCTAAATGTTTTCAAAGATATGTCAGACCGTCTTTTTTAGTTGTCTAAGGCTTCGTTCACATCTGCGTCAGGGTCGCGTTCTGACGTTCCATCTGAGCGTCCTGTCAGAACGGGACCCTGACGCAGATGTGAACGAAGCCTAACATTTGTTTTAGTTTTTACAGGTCATACAGTATGGATCGTTGGCCATTCTTTCGTTTACTGGGCTGAACGGAGAGCAGCTGAGAGATGCTATAGTAGGAACCTGTAACTACGCCCAGATTTGGTTAGAGTGTATTGGATGGGTTTAAGAGGCTAGAAATTGAATGGTTTGATTGATCAAGTTCTGTTAACTAATAATTTGTATCCTGAGTCAGATGTTCTTATTGTCCATTTAGGTGGTAACGATGTGGGAAAATCGAGTACTATCGATTTATTATTTAAGATGAAAAAATCTCTTCTTAGAATCAGACATTTGTTTCCCAGGTTTAAGATTGCTTTCTCTAAAATAATCCCTTGCCTGCTGTGGTTGCAGTAATTGGATTTAAAGTTTTGTGAGTAAAGTAGAAAACTAATTAATCTATCAATGTCCCGTTTTATGCTGCTGTTAGGCTGTTTTTCCTACAGGCATGTCGATTTGGAAGGTGGGATGACAGGTCTTTTTTGGGGTGATTCAGTCCATCTGTCGGATATCGGTATAGACATTTTTATTTTGGATTTGCAAGCCTTGATTGAGGTTGCCCCCAGTGAGGAGAGGCCAGTAATGCTGACTGGCCGGTTGGGGTAATGTCGCTCAGTGGACAGTTTGCTTTTGATAGGCTTTAGCTTATGGCTAAGTCTTGTTTAAAGTTATTTATGTTTATTGAAAGTTTATTAAAAGTTTATTTGGTAACCTTTAATATTTAGACAAAATATTTGACACCACCAACTACCCTGTTTGCCTTGTTATTTATTGTAGTTTAAGGGCCACTTCACACAGAGTTTTTGTGACACGTTTTTTGACGCGGAAACCGCGTCAGAAAATGCGCCAAAAAACAGACGAATATGCCTGGGAGGCGGAGGCGTTTTTTCCCGCGAGCGGAAAAACCCTCTCGCGGGAAAAATAAGTGACATGCCCTATCTTCGGGCGTTTATGTCTCTGACCTCCCATTGACATCAATAGGAGGCAGAATAAGCGTATTTCTCTGCATTTTTTGCCCTCGGCGCTCAATGCTGAAAAACGCTGCAAAAAAACGCAGCAAACGGCGTGCAGGCAGATGAAAATCTGCCTCAAAATTCCAGACTGAATTTTGAGGCAGAATTTCTGCTTGCATAAAACTCGCAAGGCACTGGGGACCCTTGACGTTGGGTTGCAAACTTTGCGTATTTTCGCCAAAATAACAACTAATACCCCATGTTTCATGGATATTTTTACTATGTATACTTTTTTTCAGGACGCGGCCAGGTCTTATATGCTGGGAGGGCATGATGTGCTGGCGTTTGGTTTGGCATGCAGAGCAGCCCGCCTTAGCTAACAGTAGCGGCGTTACAAATAGGCTGTGATTCGACAAGATATGCTATGCCTGACGACCAGCACATTATCCCTCCACGTATTACACACAGTACTGACACCCCATGTGCTATTCACAGCACTGACCCCTATTCATCACACATTTATTTTTTATTACATTATCACACAGTTCTGACACCTCCATACATACACATTTATTTTTTACCACACATTCACACCCTAGCACTACACGAACACTGACACTCATTTATCGCACACTTGTGAGCACTTAGTTCACCACTCCCCTCAAGACTATTGGGAGTGGCTATCACTATTTAATGCACCCTCCTTCTGCAGCATTTTTTGACCTGTCTGCGTCCTGCTGGGAACGGGTTTTCACCCACCCACTTAGTAAGTATGGCCTTTTTCGTGGTTTTGAAGATTGCATAAAACTCTGTGTGAACATAGCCTAAGTATGATTTGAAATCCCATGATAGAGCCGGGACCTTTAGAAGGGATCCACATGGGATTACAATCATCCCTGTGGTTTCATCCTAAAGGGTTAACGTTTAGGTGGGGAAAGCTTCCCTTTGCCCAGTGATTACCTGTCATTGGGCTTTAGTTTTTCTCATGTGACATGGCAACACTGGGAAGATTTACCTATGCCCGGTAACTGGCATAAGATTGGGAGGAGAGAAGAGGTCAGCTGACCTTTGTTGAAGATAAAAAGAGAGGAACATTCAGTGGTCTGGTCAGACCTCCAGCATATTCTCCTTAGGAGAAATAACGCTGCTCCCAGCCCCCCACCCTATCTTTATTATAATAATAATGATTTTCTTAATATTGTCATGTTATGATTATTGTCACGGCTTTTATTGCAAGGGGGTAATGTCACTCAGTACTTTGAGTGGACAGCTTGCTTTTTGTAGGCTTGAGTTATGGCTAAGTCTTGTTTAAAGTTACGAAATGGTTATTTATGTTTATTGAAAGTTTATTAAAAGTTTATTTGGTAACCTTTAACCCCTTGAGTACCCAGCTCATTTTGACCTTGAGGACCAGACCCATTTTTTCAAATCTGACATGTGTCACTTTATGTGGTAATAACTCTGGAATGCTTTAACCTTTCCAATTGATTCTGAGATTGTTTTCTCGTGACATATTGTACTTTAGGTTAGTGCAAAAATTTGGTCGATAAATTCATTGCTTATTTGTAAAAAACACCAAACTTTAGAGAAAATATGAAGAAATTATGATTTTTCCAATCTTAAATGTATCTGCTTGTAAAACAGATAGTAATACCACACAAAATAGTTACTATTTCACATTTCCCATATGTCTACTTTTTTTTGTTTGCATCGTTTTTTGAACATCCTTTTAGTTTTCTAGGACGTTACAAGGCTTAGAACTTTAGCAGCAATTTCTCATATTTTTAAGAAAATTTCAAAAAGCAATTTTTTCAGGGACGAGTTCAGTTCTGAAGTGGTTTTGAGTGCCCTATATATTATAAACCCCCATAAAACACCCCATTTTGAAAACTGCACAACTCAAAGTATCCAAAACAGCATTCAGAAAGTGTTTCAACCCTTTAGGCGTTTTACAGTAATTGAAGGAAAGTAGAGCTGAAATTTTCAAATTTCATTTTTTTTTACAAAATTCATATGTAATACATTTTTTTCTGTACCACAGAAGGTTTTACCTGAGAAATGCAACTCAATATTTATTGCTCAGATTCTGCAGTTTTTAGAAATATCCAACATGTGGCCCTAGTGCGCTAATGGACTGAAACACCGGCCTCCGAAGCAAAGGAGCACCTCTTGGATTTTGGGGCCTCCTTTTTTCAGAATATATTTTAGGCACCATGTCAAGTTTGAAGAGGTCTTGTGGTGCCAAAACAGTGGAAACCCCCAAAAGTAACCCCCATTTTTTAAACTACACCCCCTCAGGGAATTTATCTAGGGGTATAGTTAGCATTTTGACCCCACAGGTATTTTGCTATATTTATTGGAGTTAGTCTGTGAAAATGAAAATCTACTTTTTTTCTGGAAAACGTAAAAATTTCTAATTTTTGCAAGAAATAAAGGAGAGAAAGCACCCCAACATTTGTAAAGCAATTTCTCCCGATTACGGAAATACCCCATATGTGGTAATAAACTGCTGTTTGGACCCACAGCAGGGCTCAGAAGGGAAGGAGTGCCATTTGGATTTTGGAGCTCTGATTTTACTGGAATGGTTTTCGGTGCCGTGTCACATTTGCAACGCCCTGGAGGGACCTAAACAGTGGAATCCCCCCAAAAGTGACCCCATTTTGGAAACTATACGCCTCAAGGAATTTTTCTAGTGGTATAGTTATCATTTTGACCCCACAGGTTTTTTGCTGAATTTATTGGAATTAGTCTGTGAAGATGAAAAGAGACTTTTTTTGGGAAAAAAACCGACTTTTCTAATTTTTATAAGGAATAAAGGAGAAAAAGCACTTTAACATTTGTAAAGCAATTTCTGCTGATTACGGTAATACCCAATATGTGGTAATAAACTGCTGTTTGGACCCACGGCAGGGCTCAGAAGGGACGGAGCACCATTTGGATTTTGCAGATCAGATTTTGCTGAATGGGTTTCTGGGGGCCATGTTGCATTTGCAGAGCCCCTGAAGTACCAGTACAGTAGAAATTCCCCAGGTGTGATCCCAATTTGGAGACTATACCCCTGAAAGAATTAAATTAGAGGTGTAGTGAGCATTTTGAGCCCTCAGGTGTTTTATAGATTTTATTAGAATTGGTCCGTGAAAATGAAAAAAATGTTTTTTTCCAATAACCTGTAGATTTAGCTCTGAATTTTTCATTTCCACAAGGAATACAGGAGAAAAGACACACCAAAATGTGTTACACAATTTCTCCTGATTACGGAAATACCCTATATGTGGTTGTAAACGGCTATATGGACATACGGCAAGGGTCTAAACGTAAAAAGTGCAATTTCGTTTTTGGAGTGAAGATTTTACAAAATTTGTTTTTGACGCCATGTTGCATTGCGCTGAGGTACCAGTACAGTGAAAACTCCCGAGAAGTGACCCCATTTAGGAAACTACAGTCCGCTACGAATTCATCTAGAAGTGTAGTGAGCATTTTGACCCCCAAAGGTTTTGCAGAAATTAGTGCACAGTGGATGTTGCAGATTGAAAATTGCCATTTTCCACAGATATGCTATTTCAGTGCCCAATGTGTTGGGCCCAGCTTGTACCACTGGAGATAATACGATAGAAAGGATTGGATCCAGCGCTGCACTAGTATGGTTAAAAAGGAACGTATTCCCAATTTTATTTGTATCAAAAAGACTTGTTAAAATTCGGTAACAGGCTTGTCATCAAGGCAGTAGTCAGTAGGTATAGTGGGCCCACTATACCTACTGACTACTGCCTTGATGCCAAGCTATAAATTGTTAAGCGGTTCTCCAGAGTACAGTAATACCCCATATATGGTCATAAACTGCTGTTTGGGCACACTGCCAGGCCCAGAAGGAGCGCCATTTGGCTTTTGGAGCGCAGATTTTGCTTGGTAGTAGTTTTGTTTAGTGTTTTACTGGTGTTTCAGTTTATAATGTGGGGGCATATGTAAGCTGGGCAGAGTACATCAGGGTATATGTAAGCTGTGCAGAGTACATCAGGGTATATTTAAGCTGGGCAGAGTACATCAGGGTATATGTAAGCTGGGCGGAGTACATCAGGGTATATGTAAGCTGGGCGGAGTACATCAGGGTACATGTAAGCTAGGCGGAGTTCATCAGGGTATATGTTAGCTGCGCGGAGTGTATCGGGGTATATGTAAACTGTGCGGAGTACATCAGGGTATATGTAAGCTATGTGGAGTACATCAGGGTATATGTAAGCTATGTGGAGTACATCAGGGTATATGTAAGCTATGTGGAGTACATCAGGGTATATGTAAGCTGGGCGGAGTGCAACAGGTCATAATAGGATGATGTAATAATGGGTAAAATTAATAATAAAATGATCCATGGATAGTGACGTACGCTTTGAACCAATCCTTTATGCACAGGCCGGATTATTGGGTGCAGGAGTCGCACTTCTAAAGGGTGTCTGTGGTGTTGTACAAAACATCCGCACTCCAGTATTGCCTAATCTTTGACTTCTTCACTAGCCCCATATGTAGCACAGACCCCAAAATGTCATAGTTTCCGCTGCATTTACAGGGTCTACCAGTGGGGGCTGCAAATGATGACGTGGGGTTTTAGGTGAAGAGCTGCTGCACATATAAATTAGTCTGGGCCGTCGTTTTGCATTATTGCGTTCCAAGAGTCATAACTTTTTATTTTTCCGTTGACGAGCTATGTGAGTGCTTGATTTTCATGGGACGAGCTGTCATTTTTATTAGTATCATTTTGGGGGACATGCGATAATTTGATCAGTTTTTATTACATTTTTTATGAGGTGAGGAGACCAAAAAACAGAAATTCTTTCACTATTTTTTTTATAATTTTTTACCGGCGTTCTCTGTGCAGTATAAACAACATGTTTACTTTATTCTGCGGTTCGATACGATTATGGCAATACCAAATTTATATAGTTTTTATATGTTTTACTACTTTTACAAAATAAAAACACTTTTTTCTAGATAAACTTTTTTCCGTTGCTAGGCTTCCTGGTTGCCATTGCAACCATCATAACCCCGCGATTTTTCACGGGGGGGGGCAAAGGGGTGCAGAGGGAGGGGGTATCAATCACTTAAATTCCGCTGTCACTATTGACAGCGGCATTTAAGGGGTTAAACTACAGCGATCGGAGAGGACAGTGATCGCTGTATTTGCAGTGGCATGTCGGCTGTATATTACAGCCGACATCCGATGAAGATGGAGCGAGCACAGCTCCTGTGCCCGCTTCATCCTCAGGGCCTTACTATACGCCCATTTTCGGGAAGGGGTTAATAAAAATAGTTTGTTTTTTTTACACCGCTTTCTCTGATCTCCTCACGGATCTCACAGAAATGAGGAGATCAGAGAAAGTGACAGGAGCTTTCTCCTGCAGACGACGTCACAGGCGGCTGTGATTGGTCAGTCTTCAGAGACTGACCAATCACAGCAATCGCCGGCATTGGGGACTGCTAATTGGTCCCCAGGCCAGTAGCAGAGACGGTTAGCTGTCAATGACAGCTGCCGCCGCTGTTATATCAATATGTGATTTCACATAGTGAGAGTTTATTCCTTCTCCGCAATAGTACGGCGAAGGTACGCTGCAATAAGCGGCCAGCGACGTACTATTGCGGCGAAGGTACGCAAGGGGTTAATAAAGGCAGTGGCCAAAATATTTTACACCACCAACCAGCCTGTTTGCCTTGTTATTTATTTTAGATTAAGGGCGGATTTACACGAGCGTGTGCGTTTTGCACACGCAAAAAACGCGGCGTTTAGCGTGCGCAAAAGGCACTTAACAGCTCCGTGTGGCATCACATAGGATGTGCGGCTGCGTGATTTTCGTGCAGTCGCCATCATTATGACACTCCGTTTGGATGTTTGTAAACAGAAAAGCATGTGGTGCTTTTCTATTTTCAATCATACTTTTGACTGCTGTTGCGCGAATCACGTGCATCCCACGGAAGTGCTTCCGTGTGGTGCGCGTGATTTTTACGCGCCCTGACTTCAATGGGTGCGTGATGCGCGAACAACGCAGAAATATAGGACATGTCGTGAGTTTTACGCAACCGACACACGCTGCACAAAAATCACGGACAAAAATGCTCGACCCCATAGATTAACATAGGTCCGTACGACACGCGTGAAAATCATGCGCGTTGCACGGACGTATATAAGTATGATTTGTAATCCCATGTAAGCAAAAGAAACTGTATGAAGCGCAGACATATGCTTGTCACTGCCACATTTAGAAAACGTAATAACTACTTTACAGTCTCTGGCATAATGCTTTGGTAAGGCACAACATTTATAGCAAATTCCATATTCCTTAAGAAGTTCTTTGTGTTCTTGAAGTGGCTTTTTCTTTAATGCACAGCACTTTTTAAGATGATGCGGCTTCTTATGAATAGGACACTGTTGGTTTGGCTTCTCATTCCTTGAACTATGAAGGGTGGGACCTAAGTTCTTTAGACAGATAAAGTATTCCTTAAAGAGGCTCTGTCACCAGATTTTGCAACCCCTATCTGCTATTTTTATTTTTAAAAAACGAGCATTTTTGGCCAAGTTATGACCATTTTTGTAGTTATGCAAATGAGGCTTGCAAAAGTCCAAGTGGGTGTGTTTAAAAGTAAAAGTCCAAGTGGGCGTGTATTATGTGCGTACATCGGGGCGTTTTTAATACTTTTACTAGCTGGGCGTTCTGATGAGAAGTATCATCCACTTCTCTTCAGAACGCCCAGCTTCTGCCAGATCACGCTGTGACGTCACTCACAGGTCCTGCATCGTGTCAGACGAGCGAGGACACATCGGCACCAGAGGCTACAGTTGATTCTACAGCATCATCAGCGTTTGCAGGTAAGTAGCTACATCGACTTACCTGCTAACGCCGATGCTGCTGCAGAATCAACTGAAGCCATGGTGCCGATGTGTCCTCGCTCATCTGACACGATGCAGGACCTGTGAGTGACGTCACAGCGTGATCTGGCAGAAGCTGGGCGTTCTGAAGAGAAGTGGATGATACTTCTCGTCAGAGCGCCCAGCTAGTAAAAGTATTAAAAACGCCCCGATGTACGCACATAATACACTCCCACTTGGACTTTTACTTTTAAACACACCCACTTGGACTTTTGCAAGCCTCATTTGCATAACTACAAAAATGGTCATAACTTGGCCAAAAATGCTCGTTTTTAAAAAAATAAAAACGTTACTGTAATCTACATTGCAGCGCCTATCTGCTGCAATAGCAGATAGGGGTTGCAAAATCTGGTGACAGAGCCTCTTTAAGTCTTTGTATTTTGTAGTAACATTCTCACTCCTTGAGAAAGTTGACCCAGGTTGATTAGTCTCATTAATCCTGATGTTTGGGGGAGCGTGGCCTGGCTGGCAATATCAGCAGTCACATTGTGTAGGAGCTCCCGCTCAAACAGACGTACTATCCTGTAAATATCCTGATACATACTTACCAGCCCGAACCGCATGAAAGGTGCCTCTCCACCATATACCCATGGCATGGGGTTCCAACAGAGTCCGGGACTGCTAGGAATTATGACCCACCATAAGAAAGCTGGTCCTGGTGCAGGAGAACCAGAAGCCCAAGATGGCGCTGGCACTCTGGCCCCAGTGCCAAAGCAGGCACGACAAGCTGATAGAGCTGCAAAGGCCACTGCAGGGCTTGAAAAGTATGCAAAACTCCCACCACCAGTTTTGCTAGACCTGGAGGTATTTGCCATAGCTGATATGCTGGAGAAGGGAGAGTGTGCAGTGCATGCTACTGACAGCGTTATAGAGGAACATGGCGCCGGGTCATGGGATTTCCTTGGCTCCAAAGAACAAGGATCACTCACTCCTGGGTTGGGTCTGCATATCATGTTACTCACATGGAGTACACCAGGGGGGTGAGCATCCTTATCCTTAAATCTTTACTGTTTCATTGTATTGCTGCGGAATGGGATGATGAGGGAAGATATATCTGTCTTCATTGTTCGATATATGGGGTGAGCGTCCTTATCCATAAGTTTGTACTGTTTCATTGTATTGCTGCGGAATTGGATGATGAGGGCAGATACATCTGTCTTCATTGTTCGATATATTCTAGTGAATGTATATTGATAGATATTTATGTTCCGCCACCATATTATGGCATAGTCCTGTGCAAAGTTCTTTTATTTATTTTAAAGCCCCTGGAGGTACCTTTACTGCTCAAGGGGGATGTGAAGGATTTGCCTGACACAGCTTCTGTGTCGACACCCGTGGTTAATCAGCCTGCATCTGTTCCTAGGTCTGCTAGAGTGACTCAGCCTGCTATCACTCAGGCTGGTAGGCTGAGAATTTGGGAGAGCCTATCGCAGCCTGGCCAGACGGTTCTAGCTCCCGCCCTTGGTCTACTTATACCTTCATTTGCTGCTTGTCCTTTGCCTGTGATTCTCCTGTTTCCTGGCTCTGCTGTTACTGCTGTTACCATTGACCTCTGCTTCATATTGACCCTGGCTTGACTGGCTATTCTCCTGCACTGCATTTGTTACGCTCCTGGTTTGACTCGGCTCGTCCACTACTCTGTTGCTCACGGTGTTGCCGTGGGCATCTCCCCACTTCCCTTTGCTTTTGTGTACACTGAGTGGCGGGTAGATTAGGGCTCACCTGTCTGTCTCCCTATCCTGTCATTACAGGGGATTTCAATAATCTGATGAGATGAGAGTAGATACTTCTCTGCCGCAAGATACTTAAGAGGTTTGGTCTCCTTATCAATGAGCTGTTCTTGATACATTCCAGGAGACCAAACCTCTTAAAGGCATGGTGTCGCCCCAAAAACATGTTTTTTTTTTAAAATTTAAACATTTAGTGTGTGGGTGATTAAACATTGTTCAAATTTTTTTTATTTTTTTCGCGAGTCAGGAAATATTATAAATTTTTTCAAATTTATAATACTACCCATTTTTGGTCACTAGATGGAGCTGTTTGGAGCTAGTTCCCAAAATTGCAGCATTGCAACATTGGGTTAAAAGCTATCGCTCTAGTGAGCTCTCAGCATCCCCCCCTCCTTTATCCTGGCTAGTGCCGGGATAAACGAGGGGTTTGAAAGGTTTAACCTCCTACACTGTGTGTCGCCATTTTTTGAGGTAACCCACAGTGTAGTAGGTTTACATGCAGTAGTAAACACACACAAACACTAACATACATTGAAATCGCTTACCTGCTCCTGCCGCCGCGGCCCGTCCGCTCCCTTTGCTGCCGCTGTTCCATGTGCACTTGTCCGGAAGCCGCGACCGGAAGTAGTAATATTACTGTCCAGCCGCGACTTCCGGTCCACAGGAAAATGGCGCCGGACGGCGCCAATTTCGAATAGGACTGTGTGGGAGCGGCGCATGCGCAGTTCCCACACAGACGCCGTACACGGCAGTCAATGGGACGGGAGCCGTTCGCAGTCCCTATGGGACTGTGGCTGCCGTATTCCATGTCTGTGTGTGTCGTTAATCGACACACACAGAAATGGAACAAAAAATGGCAGCCCCCATAGGGAAGAAAAAGTGTGAAAATAAGAAACAGTAAAACACAAACACACAAATGTAAATAAACGTTTATATTAAGGCACTAACATCTTTAACATATAAAAAAATTATTTGTGATGACACTGTTCCTTTAAGTATCTTTCAGCAGAGAAGTATCTACTCTCATCTTTTCCCAGTAGGGATTAATCAGATTATTGAAATCCCTGTTGAGCAGTAAAGATACCTCCGGGGTTCAGAGCGTTCTACATGCGGCCAGCCGCTATGCCTATACGCCGATATCCCAATACAGAGCCATTACTTGCAGTAAGTGCTTGATGAAGGTCATAACTTGACTGAAATGTCGCACATGCACATTGGCAAAAATAATAAAAAAAGATTTAAGCATTTCACTCCAATTTGGTGTGCCGAGTACTTCTTTTGCTAGTACCTCCGCGGGCTTTAAAATAAATAAAAGAACTTTGCGCAGGACTATGCCAGAATATGGTGGCGGCACATAAATATCTGTCAATATACATTCACTAGAATATACTGAACAATGAAGACAGATGTATCTGCCCTCATCATCCAATTCCACAGCAATACAATGAAACAGTACAGACTTTATGGATAAGGACGTTAACCCCCTGGCACAGCAGTCCGTGCAAAATTTTCCAGCAGTAAAATAGGCGAATGATGCAAGAGTGTTCTAGTCAGTTGCTCAATAGAGCTGAGATGGGGTAGAAATAAGTCAGTTATGGGACATAGAGTTATACGTGTTAGAATAGCATAAAAATACCCTAGTTTGGGGATTCCGCACTCTCCAGATAGCTACAGTGCGAAGTCTACTGTCAGAGTCGAGAGTGTCATCTTTGCCAAGTGTCTGCTACATCAAACTTCTGCTACATCAAATGTCTGCTACACCAAATGACTCCTACAACAAACGTCTGTTACGCCAAGTGTCTGCCTAATCTTCTATCCAGGTACTCTTGTTCTAAAGACTATTGTTGACTGTTTGGCCTGCTGCTACGGCAGAGCGGCCTAGCAAGTCCCCATAGCCGTGACAGCTATGCGTCTTTCTAAGGTGATCTGTACACTTATTGACCCGGATCAAACAGGCTTCATGCCCCCATATCTCAATCTGCAGGTAGACAACCCGGGACTCTAGGTCATTTGTTCTTTAGATGCGGCCAAGGCCTTTGACAGCATTGAGTGGAAGTTTGGTGATGTCCAGGATGGGTTTTGGTGATTGCTTCATTACTTCAGTCCATTTGCTGTATAGGGCATCCGAGGGCCCAGGTATGGTTAAATGGCGCTTTAACAGAGGCTTTCGCATTGGGCAGGGGCAAAAGACAGGTTTGCCCCCTGTCTCCCCTGCTCTTTGGGATTGCCACAGATACGGCGGCCTGTATAAGGGCACATACTGACATAGTGGGTCTTAGGTGTGGGGGCTGGAAGAGAAAATTGCCCTCTACGCTGATGAGATGTTATTGTTCCTGGGAGATGCTGTATCCACCTTGCAAAATGCCACGTCTGTAATTAAACAATTTGGAGATTATTCTGGTCTAACCATTAATTGGACGAAACAGAATTGTTACTGGCAGATGAACCACTCGTTCATATAGATAAGGAAAATATTCCTCTTAAATGTGCAACCATTATTAAACACTTGGGGGTTTTGATCTCAACTACCATAATGGATTTTGAACGTCTAAATTTGGAGCCACTACTAGTGCGATTTAGACACAAACTAGATGTTTGGTGTGTGGTCTCCCTCTAACAGTTGTGGGTTGTATAAACATAACCAAAATTATTTGGCTGCCCCAATTGCTCTATTTGTTAGCATAATTCACCAGTGTGGAAACCCCAAATGTTCGGTCGTAAGGTTAACTGCACAATCAGGGACCTCATCTGGTGTTGATGGCATGCTATGTAACGTCCACCGGGGTTGTAGACCTACTGACCTGTAGACCTGCAGGCATTGAGTTATTGGGCACACCACACTTGGTACAAGATGAGACATAATCCATAACATCATTGGGCAGCGTGGGCCACCAATAGTGGGGAGAGATAAAGTCCCGAGTCTTGCGAATGCCAGAGCGACCTGCCAACTTGGAGTTATGACCCCAGATGAGAATTTTCTCAATTTGGCGAACAAAAATTTTCCCAGGGGGAAAGTCTTTCAACTGTAGAGGGTTACCTGGAATAATACAGGAAGGGTCAATAATATGTTGAGGGTCCTCTTCAAGGTCATCTGTCTCAGTGCATCAGCCTTGACATTTTTGTCAGCAGGACGGAAATGGAGTTGGAATTTGAATCTGGCAAAAAGAAATGACCATCTGGCTTGATGTGGGTTCAGACATTGTGAATAAGTGAGATTCTTGTGACCTGTGCAGATGACAATTAGGTGAACAGAACCCTCTAGTAAATGTCTCCACTCTTCTAAGGCCAATTTGATGGCAAGTAGCTCACGATCTCCAATGGAGTAGTTCCTTTCGGCTGTAGAGAAGTTTTGAGAAGAAGGCACAGCTTTACCCTTGGAGTTTTTCCAAAAGAGAAGTGCTCCAGCACCAATGGAAGAGGCATTAACCTTCAGCGAGAACTGCTGGGACACATCAGGATGATGAAGAACGGAGGCAGAAGTGAAGGCCCTTTTAGGATTAGTGAATGCAGATTCTACTTCAGGGGTCCAATCTTTAGCATTCACCCCCTTTTTGATGAGAGCAGAGATAGGAGCGCAGAGTGATGAAAAGTTTGGGATGAACTGGCAATAGAAATTTGCAAAGCCCAAAAAAGTTTGTATGGCACGAAGACCTTGAGGATGAGGTCATTCTAAGATGGAGTTTACCTTTTCCAGATCCATCTGGAATCCATGATCAGAAACTATATACCACAGAAAGGGCAAGGATTTCTTTTCGAATACACACTTTTCCAATTTGGCGTAGAGATTGTTCCCCCTTAACCGTGACAGGACTTGGCGAACATTCTTCCGGTGAGTAGTCAGATCTTGTGTGTAGATCAAGATATCGTCCAGATACACCACCACACAGACATACAGTAGATCCTGGAATATGTTGTTCACGAATTCCTGGAACACAGCTGGAGTCTTACACAGGCCAAAGGGCATCACGAGATATTCGTAATGACCGTCTCTGGTGTTGAATGTGTTTTTTCAGTCGTCACCTTTATGGATACCAATCAAATTATAAGCCCGGTGTAGGTCCTGCTTAGTAAAAATCTTGGCCCCTCGTATTCTGTCAAAGAGCTCAGAGATCAGCGGTAAGGGGTACTTGTTCTTGACAGTGATTTGATTCAAACCATAATAGTCGATACAAGGGCGAAGGGAACCATCTTTTTTTTCGACAAGGAGGAACCGGAACCGGCTTTGGCAGGAGAAGTAGACTTTTTAATGAACCCCCTCTCAAGGTTCTTCTTGTCGTATGATGACATGGCTTTGGTCTCAGGCAGAGCGAGAGGATATTCTCGTCCTCGAGGAGGTGAAGTCCCAGGGAGAAACTCGACTGAACAATCGTAAGGACAAAGCAGAGGCAGAATTTTGGCTTCCTTCTTGTTAAATACATCAGTACAACAAGCATACAGTGGAGGCAGACCAGAAGGAGACTGAAGTACAGGAGGTCAAACAGGATGAACCTGGGACAGACCATTATGTAAACACAAAATTCCCCACTGGAGGATTTCTCCAGAATTCCAGTCAAGAATCGGAGCATGTTTACGAAGCCAAAGAAGTCCCAGTAACTGTAATGGTCACCGCCCGTTCCCCGGTTCTTCCACGGCCTCCGCTCTGGTTCCCGTACCCTCCATTTCCTCATGCTCGTCCCGAGCTCCACTTACCCGATCCTGACGCTCTGCAGGCTCTGGGCGGTGTCAGGTAACTGCATCTCTCACCTCACTCCGCGGCTGTCATCCACGATGTGCGGCTGCAGTCACTAGAGGGTGCGCGCGCTGACTCTTCCCTTCTTAAAGGGCCAGCGCGTGCCAAAATCCAAAGACTTCCTATTTAAGGAACCTCCTCCCTCAGATCCTTGCCTGTTCAACCAGGTTATCCCTGTGAGCTTCCCTGTACCCAGTCTCCCTGTTACCTTACCTTCTGCCTTTGTCTGGATTTCCCGTTCTGACCTCAGCCTGAATTTTGTAGAAAAAACCAGAGGAGATCCAGCGATTGAAAAGTCAATAGGAAAGACTAAGTTTCCACTTTATTGAGGTACAAGCTAGATGCTTGAAAAAAACACCAGGAGGAAAAGACAAGGTGGTGATATGCGGCAATAGATAGCCTACGCGTTTCAGGCACTGGCTGTGCCCTTAATCATGGCTAAGTCGAGTGAGCTCATGCAAGCACACGGAGTGAATAAATACTAAATGAATGGGAGGTTGGACCTGAGACGAGACGACGCTCGCAGGTGAAGTAATTAACTATCAGGAAATCCCTCTCCCGTCGTCAGTAAGTTTAAAAAATGTATAATAACTGTAATTATAAACAGTACAATAGTGCATATGATAAAAATAAGAATGGGAAGAGATTAAATAAAGCTGAAATTGTTTGTATATAAGACTATACGTGTGATGCGAAGTTTCATAGAATTGTTAGAGGATCGCGTCCCCGAGGCTTGCAGAGCATCACCCGACATATATTGATACATGGAAAACATGTGAAAAGAGAAAACCACAGAGAAAACAAATTCATACATGTTATATAAAGAAAGACAAACAACTGCATAAAGATATATGTCTATATGAACACAGGGAATAGAAACATACATGTATATAGTGAAATAACGCTGCTAATAAGACTGACATGCAATTAATGACTATAGAAAATGCCTTATATTCAATATGACGTGTGTGTCCTGTAGGTAATACATCTTTGGTGATGAAAAAATGATAAATAATCCTAGTACAACTGGACAATATATAAAGGCAAATTGATTGTAATAAAGCCATATAGATAAAAACATAGCAGCCCGGAAAGATCTTTATATACTTGAATAAACAATAACAAAATGTAAATGAATACTGAATGATAAAGAAATAATGCTGGAATAATGTATGTAAGCTCCAATAATTTGCCTAAACGAATTTATTAAGATTAAAACAGAAGGAGCTGAATCCTTGTGTGAGGAACTTTACATGAAAAATAGAAAGCGTAAAAACGAAGAATCTTGGTGAAAGGATGTCAAACTGAACATATCAAATATTGACCAGATAAATGGGTCTAATATAATATAATACCCAGAGCCATCCAAGCTGGATAAACGTAAGTTATAGAGCCCTAGTGGGTGTCCATATAGTATATTTAATAAAACATTAATCCATTCTAGCAAATGGCTTTCGAATAGTCTCCCGTCGGGCACCTACCCTGGGAAACATCCTTTCCCCCTCTTGTCTACCATCAAAAGCCAAGTCCCCAACATGGTTGCACTACACAGGTTACTATAAATGTGGGTCTCATCCCTGTAAGGTTTGCACGGTTAGTAAAACCACAAAAACCTTCTCTGATTCCAACGACACTATCAACTTTCCAATTAAAACCCATATCAATTGCAATAGTGATCACGTGGTCTACATAGTGGAATGCTCACAGTGTAGGCTAAAATATGTAGGGTGTACCACAAGGAAACTAAAGATCAGAATCCTCGAACATCTAAGTTATATTAGAAACCCAGCAATTGTTAACATCTCAAATGCCAGCAAACATTTCATCACTTGCCACAATAGAAATATTAACTCCCTCAAAATCTACGGCATAGAAAAAATGATTAAAACCATCAGGGGGGGTGATCTTAAATACAGATTACATACACGGGAAGCTTTTTGGATCTACCATTTGAACACCAGATTTCCAAGCGGTCTCAATCTCCGCAAGGATTTAATGTTTCACTATTGATATCAATACATTAGTTCCCTCCCTGTCAGATCAGTTCCATCCACTGTTCCAATTTGTCTCTTCCCCTTCCTTCCCCCCCCCCCCCCCGTTATATTTGGTTCATAGTATTCTCATCATTTCTATTATATTTATAGATGAGGTTTGTAGTCTGGCCTTTATTCTATCCTATTTTGTGGGCTTCTATGTAGATTTGCCCCGTTTCTATTCCATCCGGGACCATCTGCTTTGTGGCACTCCCAATTATATAGATCTTATGGCCAGCTCTTGTGTCAACCGTATATAGCATTTAACAAGGTTATTGGTTCCCAATAGCATTGTGGTATTTGTTTTTTCGTTGTAGATTTCATCCACTAGTTGGTATTCATCATCGTGACATATTTATATACATATAAATCAAATGTATTTTCTGCTATATAGGCTTAATATCTCTTTAACACCGGGACAATATAGCGTTTTCCTGGCTTTTTGTGAGACATACTACATTATGCTAACTTTTATTTCATACTGACATTATTTAGGCACTTTTGTCTATCTCTGAATTACCTGCTATATCTTTTTCAGCCTCTATTTAACAACTCAACATATTTATGATGGGCTACATTTGTCCGTTGCATTCGGTTTTCAAAATCTATCCATATAGGTGCAGGTTAGCATGTGTGCCTTTCGGTTACTCACATCTGTCTGTATCTCTGTTTAGTGGTTCGGGATATGTTACGGCATTTCGCCGGTGTGATATTGGGGACATCTTCTGCCTCTGTATGTACTTTAGCTATTGTCTCGTTCCTGTTGGTGCCTTTGTGTCCACTTGCGGTATCTCCGTGTGTTCCGATATCGTTGTGGCATCCTTGCGGGTTCCTATGTTTTCAATTATTACATTAATGTTTTATTAAATATACTATATGGACACCCACTAGGGCTCTATAACTTACGTTTATCCAGCTTGGATGGCTCTGGGTATTATATTATATTAGACCCATTTATCTGGTCAATATTTGATATGTTCAGTTTGACATCCTTTCACCAAGATTCTTCGTTTTTACGTTTTCTATTTTTCATGTAAAGTTCCTCACACAGGGATTCAGCTCCTTCTGTTTTAATCTTAATAAATTTGTTTAGGCAAATTATTGGAGCTTACATACATTATTCCAGCATTATTTCTTTATCATTCAGTATTCATTTAAATTTTGTTATTGTTTATTCAAGTATATAAAGATCTTTCCGGGCTGCTATGTTTTTATCTATTTGGCTTTATTACAATCAATTTGCCTTTATATATTGTCCAGTTGTACTAGGATTATTTATCATTTTTTCATCACCAAAGATGTATTACCTACAGGACACACACGTCATATTGAATATAAGGCATTTTCTATAGTCATTAATTGCATGTCAGTCTTATTAGCAGCGTTATTTCACTATATACATGTATGTTTCTATTCCCTGTGTTCATATAGACATATATCTTTATGCAGTTGTTTGTCTTTCTTTATATAACATGTATGAATTTGTTTTCTCTGTGGTTTTCTCTTTTCACATGTTTTCCATGTATCAATATATGTCGGGTGATGCTCTGCAAGCCTCGGGGACGCGATCCTCTAACAATTCTATGAAACTTCGCATCACACGTATAGTCTTATATACAAACAATTTCAGCTTTATTTAATCTCTTCCCATTCTTATTTTTATCATATGCACTATTGTACTGTTTATAATTACAGTTATTATAAATTTTTTAAACTTACTGACGACGGGAGAGGGATTTCCTGATAGTTAATTACTTCACCTGCGAGCGTCGTCTCGTCTCAGGTCCAACCTCCCATTCATTTAGTATTTATTCACTCCGTGTGCTTGCATGAGCTCACTCGACTTAGCCATGATTAAGGGCACAGCCAGTGCCTGAAACGCGTAGGCTATCTATTGCCGCATATCACCACCTTGTCTTTTCCTCCTGGTGTTTTTTTCAAGCATCTAGCTTGTACCTCAATAAAGTGGAAACTTAGTCTTTCCTATTGACTTTTCAATCGCTGGATCTCCTCTGGTTTTTTCTACAATTGCTGCCGTGTGCCGTCGCGGCTGATCCGGGCGACTACAAACACAGGAGTGTTAGATTGGTGAGCTGGAGGTTTCCTCCCATTTCCTTTTTCCTCTGTTATTTTTACTCCTGAATTTTGTACTATCCTTGCCTGCCGCCTGCCTTGACCTATTGCTATCCATACCCGTAACGACATCTGCTGCCTGTTCTGACTTCTGGCCTATACATCTGACTGCCTCTAAACCCGCTGTGTCAAGCGATGCCCTGGGTTACAAGCACCATCTCCCAGACAACACAGAGGATCCACAAACAAACCGGTGAGAACCGTTATAGTAACATTGGGTTAATAGCCTCAGGAGGAACATAGAAGACTATCTGTTCAGTGTGAAGAGCTCCTACTTGTAGCTTCAATGGGTCGGTAGTAGAGACAATTGGATCCAGCATCGGACGTCCATTCACTGAAGCCACTGCTAGAGGTTTCTTCAGTGGAGTGGTAGGCAAATGGAGACGATCCACTAAGTCTTGATGTATAAAACCTAGGCGCTGGATTTTCCAGGCTTCTGGGGACCCTGACGCATGTAATGACCCTTTCTTCCGCAGTACATGCAGAGATTAGCAGCACGTCTATGCTGCCGCTCTTGATCCGACAGTCTGACCCGATCAACCTGCATAGGCTCTTCAGAGGTCACAGAAGAAGGAGGTAACAAAGGTCTCTGAAAATTTGGTGCCAGTTAACAGGACTTTTTCTCTCGAAGGACCGCTCTTGGAACGCCGTATATCAGTGCATGTAGCCAGAGTAATCAGAGAATTCATGGTATGATCACGACCCGCCAATTCATTCTTGACTCTACTGGCTAATCCCTGCCAGAAGTTTGCCACCAAGGCCTCGTTGTTCCAAGCGAGCTCTGCTGCCAAGGTACGGAAATGTTTGGCGTACTCTCCTACCGTCGAATCTCCTTGATGGAGAGACAGAAGCAAAGCAGTGGCTGATGAAGTATGGCCAGGCTCCTCGAACACGGTACGGAAAGTGTCCATGAAGAGCTGCAGATTAGACAACTCTGGTCCTTCAAGTTCCCAGATAGGATTTGCCCATCCAGGGCCTTGCCAGACAACAGGGAGACCATGAAGGATAATTTGGTCTGATCTGATGGAAACATATGTATGCAGTATGAAATGTATCTTGAATTGGTTAAGAAAGCCTCAACAGGTTTTTGCTTCTCCATCATAACGGGCTGAAAGTGGCAATGAAATTCCAGCTCCGGAGTTGACTGGAGCTGTGATGGCTTGAGGAGTGGATGAAGTAGACACTTGTGGGGTTGCCAGAGGTGTAACAGAAGCAATGCCAGGCGTGTGGCAATGGTATTGACTGCTTGTAGAAGCTGATCCTGGCGTAAGCGAAGGTCTTGCATGTCCACCTGCATGGCTTGAACTGCAGTCTTGGGTTGACCAGCGGGGTCCATGGCTTGAGCAAACTGCAACGTCCACCGGGCGTTGTGGACCCACTGGGCCACTCCGCCGTAATGGAGTAGCAGCTGGTCAAACAAATATAGGACAGTCACTGGTCGGTGATACCTGGATGGCAAGCTGGTGCCGGATAGCTGGAAGCTTGCTTGTGCTGGATTATCGCAAGATAGCTTGTGCTGGATTATTGGAAGCTGGTTTGTGCTGGATTATCAGATGTTGGTTTGTGCTGGATTATCGGAAGCTCGCTTGTGCGGGATTATCGGAAGCAGAACTGGTCTCGGGCACTGGACACAGAGACTAGACTTGTCACGGACACCGGACACTAATACTGAAGTCGTCATGAACACTGGGCTTGACATGGACACCGGACACGGATACTGAAGTCGTCACGGAAACTGGACTTGGCACGGTCACCAGACACAGATACTGGATACAGGAACAGGCTACGGAAACTTTGTAGACTAACACAAGGTTGGCAACAACAGTGCTCTGGCACTTGGGAGATGGAGGAGGTGCCTTAAATGGTCCTTTAAGAGGCGACCAGAACTTGCACGCACTAGGCCGTGAGCCGCAGAAGACGGGAAGCACAGAGAGAAGCAGGAGACCCAGTGGCGGGAACCGCTGGGAGATGCGGAGCCCGCCGTTGGCGTTACATTCTAGAATCAAGCTTGACACCGTACAGAGGAGGAAGGTGGATTGGCCGCCCTAAACCAGGTATATATTATTTAGTTTCCCAAATACAACATTTTAGGGGGTGGGGTTGGGAAGAGAGATACTCTACTAGTGATAGGCTGAAGTATTTTTATGAAGACTAGCAACCTTTTTGCAGCATTGGAGGCCCACAGATTTTAAGACGTCTACAAGAACGTTATCCTCTCTATATATGATCCATAAGATCTGGTGGAAGACCCAAGAATTGTTGGGAGTTTTGGGATGTACTCAGGTAACCTCAATATGGGATACTCCATGGCTACCGGAGTTGAAAACTTTGGAGGGTTTTGGTCGATAGAAGTATAAAGACCTTATGTTTGTTTCTCAGCTTTATGCTGAAGGAGTGATGAAGCAGTTTACTACTTTACAATCAGAATTCGATATACCACACGCTCAGTTCTATCGGTATCTACAATTGAGGCATGCTATTGCCAGGGAACCACTTAAAGGAGGCACCTCTCCGTACACTATCAACTCTATTGCCAAAATAGTGGGTTCTGCGGCAAGCTTAGTAGGCCTAATTTCGGTAATTTAGGCAATTATTAGACAAGGAACATGAGAAGTTCCCCCTTCGTATTAAGGAAAAATGGAAAAGGGATGTGGGCCCTATTGAAGATGAACAGAGGCAGGATATTGTGTCATATACCCATAAATTATCGCATAGTGAGGCACAACGGCTGTCACATATATATATGCCACACAGTGTCTAAAGGAGACCACTGATTTTATTTGATATTGGTCTACGTGAGTCTTAACTCTACAACAGATGCAAGGTTCAAAGGGTGATCTTATACACATGATCATGGCCGGCCTTAGGTACGTGCGACCAGTGTGGTCGCACAGGGAGTCGCCCGCCGCACTGTAAGGGGGGCGCCACCGGGAGTACATGCCCCGCGCCATGGCCACTACTCGGGACGCCAGCGGGTCAGGTGCCACTCACTTACTGCACCGACCTCATACTGGCTGCCCCGCACCCCGGCCACCACTCGTCTGCTCACCCTGTCCTGTGTTCTGAATGACGAGACAGGCGTGATGACATCATTCAGGACGCAAGACAGGGAGGAGACACTGAGCTTCCTGTGCGCTCCCAGGGCTGCTGGAGACACCGAGGGAACGTTTTCTCCAGTGCGGCTCCAGCAGGAAGCGTTTCCCGGAAGCCCAGCAGGTAAGTCACTGACTGAATGTGGGAACTGATGGGGTTCTAAAAAGGGCAATAATGGAAAATGGACAGAGGATTCAGTGCCACCTTGGTACCCATTTGCCACTTATTTCCCCTTTAGTGTCCTTCTATTCAGTGCCCCCTTGAAGCCCATTTGCCATTTTGTTGCCCCGTTATTGTTCTTCTGTGACAAAAGATGCTACAGGGGCAGTAAATGGCCATCAAGGGGCCACCAAACCAAAGGACGCTAAAGGGGCAATAAGTGGCAAATGGGCAACATGGTGGCACTGAAAGGCACAAAAGTGTTAATAAATATCAAATGGGCACAGAATTCAGTGCCTTCATAGTGCATATTTACCATTTGTTGCCCTTTTAAACCCTGTTCAGATTACGTGAAAAGATATGTACACCTTTGACATTTTTTTTTATTTTTTTTCTGTAAAAATCAGTGTGTTTGGTGCAACTTTGCAATTACCTTTAAGGCTCCGTTCAGGCATTCCATCTGAGCTTTCCGTCAGAACGGAGCCCTGACTGGAACAAACGGAAACCACATGTTTCCGTTTGCATCACCATTAATTTCAATGGTGACGGATCCGATGCAAATGGTTTGCGTTTGTCTCCGTTGTGCAAGGGTTCCGTCGTTTTGACGGAATCAAAAGCGCAGTCGACTACAATATTGATTCAGTCAGGGTTCAGTTCTGATGGAAAGCTCAGATGGATTACCTGAACGGAGCCCTGACGCACATGTGAACGGAGCCTTATTAAACTATTTTTACTTTTTGAGATACAGCTGTTTTGTATTCTGTATACAGAGCAGCCGTGTATAGCGCTGAGACCTGAGTCCGTCAGGTCAGAGGGACTGACAAGTTCTGTGTCAGCGGGTCCTGCGTGTCGACGGTCCATAACTTAGATGTGATCGATAACAGGTGGACCCTGCGTGTCAGAGACACAGGACCTGCTTACACTGAACCCGTCAGTCCCACTGACCTGACGGATTCAGGGCTCAGCGCTAGATACGGCTGCTTTGTATACAGAATACAAAGCAGCTGTATCTGAAAAAGTAAAAAAAAATTTAATAAAAAGTATTTATTTAGAAAGTTGCACAAAACACACTGATTACACCGCGTTCCAAATTATTATGCAAATGTTATTTTTCACTGATTTCCTAAATAGTCGATGCAAATGACAGTCAGTATAATCTTCAAGCCATCAACCATTGGAGTATAATGCGAATTTTATTGAACAAATCTCCTAATGATAACAGATTTTTTTTTTTAGAAGTAAAAAACTCAAAATGCACTGTTTCAAATTATTATGCACAACAGAGATCAAAACATTTTAAAGGTTGTAAAGAGAACTAAAATGGTAATTTGTTGAATTTGCAGCATCAGGAGGTCATATTTACAGAAATCAAAAGCTCTTTCAATCAAAAAAAACTTAGCAGGCCAAGTTACATGTTAACATAGGTCCTTCTTTGATATCACCTTCACAATTCTTGCATCCATTGAATTTGTGAGTATTTGGACAGTTTCTGCTTGAATATCTTTGCAGGATGTCAGAATAACCTCCCAGAACTTCTGTTTTGATGTGAACTGCCTCCCACCCTCATAGATATGTTGCTTGAGGATGCTCCAAAGGTTCTCAATAGGGTTGAGGTCAGGGGAACATGGGGGCCACACCATGAGTTTCTCTCCTTTTATGGCCATAGCAGCCAATGACACAGAGGTATTCTTTGCAGCATGAGATGGTGCATTGTCATGCATGAAGATAATTTTGCTACGGAAGGCACAGTTCTTTTTGTACCACGGAAGAAAGTGGTCAGTCATAAACTCTACGTACTTTGCAGAGGTCATTTTCACACCGTCAGGGACCCTAAAGGGGCCCACCAGCTCTCTCTCCATGATTCCAGTCCAAAACATGACTCCACCACCTCCTTGCTGACGTTGCAGACTTATTGGGACATGGTGGCCATTCATCAACCATCCACTACTCCATCCATCTGGACCATCCAGGGTTGCACGGCACTCATCAGTAAACAGCACGGTTTGAAAATGAGTCTTCATGTATTTCTGATCCCACTGCAACCGTTTCTGCTTGTGAGCATTGTTTAGGGGGTGGCCGAATAATAGCTTTATGCACACTTGCAAACCTCTGGAAGATCCTACACCTTGAGGTTCGCGGGACTCCAGAGGCACCAGCGGCTTCAAATACCTGTTTGCTGCTTTGCAATGGCATTTTAGCAACTGCTCTCCTAATCCTATTAATTTGTCTGGCAGAAACCTTCCTCATTATGCCTTTATCTGAACGAACCCGTCTGTGCTCTGAATCAGCCACCAATCTTTTCACAGTACGATGATCACGCTTAAGTTTTCTTGAAATATCCAATGTTTTCATAACTTGTATTGCACTATTTAACGCTTTTCGGCAGCAGGGAGATCCTTTTTCTTTCCCATATTGCTTGAAACCTGTGGCCTGCTTAATAATGTGGAACGTCCTTCTTAAGTAGTTTTCCTTTGATTGTGCACACCTCGCAAACTAATTATCACAGGTGTCTGAGATTGATTACAATGATCCCAAGAGCCCTTAGACACAATATCATCCATGAGTTTAATTGAAAAACTAATAATTAAATGTTTATGACACTTAAATCCAATGTGCATAATAATTTGGAACACAGTGTATTTTTAAAAAAAAACGATTTCAAAGGTGGGCATAGCCTTTAAAGTGGTTGTCCGGAATACAAATTAAACACTTTGTTGAAGCAGCAGGAGGAGTTAAAATAAAAAAAATAACTTATACTTACCTCTCTCCTCCCAGACGTTCCTGAGCTGGGGGCTCCCATCAGATCTGTTCTCTGTTTGCATATAGCGGTGACACCATGTTGACCATACACCATTGCTGCAGCCTATTAATAGCCTCAGTGGTGTTCAGCTGAGACCAGTAATTAGCTGCAGTGCTGATGTACTGTCGACGTGATGTCACCACTGCAGTCACTCTGTGTACACACAGAACAGAGATGACAGAAGCCCCCAGTGCAGGAACGTCTGGGAGGAGAGCTGTAAGTATCAGGGCCGGCTCCAGGTTTATGTGGGCCCTCGGGCGACACAAGACTTAGTAGGCCCCTTTGTGGGGGAACTCACGGCGGCAGTAAAATGGCAGAAAATGTCACTTTGTGCCCCCATATAGACATTAGGCCCTGTTTATGCCCCCATATAGAAGTTAGGCCCCCAGTTTGTACCCCCATAAGTTTAGCACCCTCCGTAGATAGTGCCACACAGCCCCCCTCCCAGGTAGTGCCACACAGCCCCCCTACTAGGTAGTGCCACACTGCCCCCTCTCCCAGGTAGGGTCACACAGCCCCCTCCTCCCCGGTAGTGTCAAACAGCCCCCCTCCCTGGTAGTGTCACACAGCCCCCCTCCCTGGTAGTTCCACACAGCCCCCTCCCTGGTACTTGCACCTTTGGGGTTCCCTCTAGGAGTGGAATCCCCAGCCAGAGCATTGCCGACACTCTGGGTCTGGATTCCACTTGAGGAGCAGCCCCTCACTTCACTGTCCATATATGGACAGTGTTTTCCGAGGCAGCCCCAGAGCCATACTCCTGGGCAGAGCACTACTAGCACTCTGCCCCGGGACTCCTGCTCTGCTCCTGACATCACTGTCCATATATGGACAGTGATGCCGTGACGACGGCAGCGTCAGCCCCTGGCGGCCGAGTGGGGCCCCCCAAGGGTGCTGACGCCGGCCCTGGTAAGTATGGGCTGATTTTTTATTTGAAGCCCTCCTCTTCTGCTGCAACATAAAAAGTTTAACCCCTTAAGGACGCAGCCTAGTTTGGGCCTTAAGGCTCAGAGCTCATTTTTCAAATCTGACATATTTCACTTTATGTGGTAATAATGTCGGAATGCTTAAACCTATCCAAGTGATTCTGAGACTGTTTTCTCGTGACACATTGGGCTTCATGGTAGTGGTAAAATTTGGTCGATATATTCAGTGTTTATTTGTGAAAAATTGCAAAATTTAGAGAAAATTTAGGGAGGCCTCTGAGATTTCTTCTAGCAGTGCCGCATGCCGCAGGACTTCTGGAAGCGAGGCACTTGAAGAGCGGGACGCTGATATAAAAATTATCCAGGTAGAGGTGGTGCTGGGGCTGAATACTGCTGTCCTTCCCTTCATATATCTTAAATTTGTAGGTATACCCTGATGCCCTCTCGCACAGCTTATACATCTTCACGCCATACCTTGCCCTCCGTTTAAAATGTACCAGGGACTCATCAAAAGAAATACACGTCTCGGTGGTGTATGCTTGGGAAAACCGGGCACCAAAACGGTCTAATAGGGGTCTCAGTTTATACAAACGGTTAAAACTGGGGTCATCTCGAGGTGGGCACGGCTCATTATCAGTATAATGTAAGAAGCGAAGTATTGCCTCATTTATTTATTTTTTTAGGTTACAGTTCAGTTCTGAAGTTGCTTTGAGGGGCCCATATATTAGAAACCCCTATCAAATACCCCTTTTTAGAAACTAGACCCCTCAAAGTATTCACAACAGCATTTAGAAAGTTTATGAACCCTTTAGGTGTTTCACAGAAATTGAAAGCAAAGTAGAGGTGAAATTTAATTTATTTTTTTTTGTCAGAAAATCCTTTTTATACAATTTTTTTTATAACACAAAAGGTTTTACCAGAGAAACGCAACTCAAAATTTATTGCCCAGATTCTGCAGTTTTGAGAAATATCCCACATGTGGCCCTAGTGCGGTAATGGACTGAAGCACCGGCCTCCGAAGCAAAGGAGCACCTAGTGGATTTTGAGCCCTCCTTTTTATTAGGCACCATGTCCGGTTTGAAGAGGTCTTGTGGTGCCAAAACAGTGAAAACCCCTCAAAAGTGACCCCATTTTGGAAACTAGACCCCTTGAGGAATCCATTGCAGTTTTCTTGGGGTGCATGCGACTTTTTGATCAGTTTTTATTCTATTATTCTATTTTTATGTGGCGCGGTGACTAAAAAAACGCAATTCTACTATTGTTTTTTTGTTCTATTTTTTTTTATAGCGTTCACCGTGCGCTATAAATGACATATTCACTTTATTCTGCGGGGCGATACGATTACGGCGGTACCAGATGTTTATAGTTTTTTTATGTCTTATGGCGTTTGCACAATAAAATACTTGTTGTAATAAATCATTAACTTTTTGTGTTACCTTATTCTAAGAGCCATAAAGTTTTTATTTTTCCTTCAAAAAAGCCGTGCGAGGACTTATTTTTTGCGTAACGAACTGTAGTTTCGATCAGTACCATTTTTAGGTACATTCGACTTTTTGATCTCTTTTTATTCCATTTTTTAGGCGGTGAAGTGACCAAAAAATAGTGATTCTGGTACGGTTTATTATTTATTTTTTTTACGGCGTTCACCGCGCGGGATAAATAACTAAATAATTTTGTAGTTCAGGCCGTTACGGACGCGGCGATACCAATTATGTATAGTTTATTTGTTTATTTATTTTAATAATAAAGACTGATAAGAGAAAAGGGGGGATTTTTACTTTTATTACTTTTAAAACTTTTATTTTCTTATTTTTACACAACTTTTTTTTACTTTTTTCTTACTTTTTTACTTTGTCCCACTAGGGGACTTGAGGGCAGGAGGCCCTGATCGCTATTCTAATACACTGCACTACATGTTTAGTGCAGTGTATTAGAACTGTCAGCTACTCACTGACAGCAAGCATAGTGGGTCCTGACTCTGTCAGGACCCACTAGGCTTCCGTCGATGGCATAGCCGGACGCCATTTTTTGGTGTCCGGTTGCCATAGTCACCATCGCCGGCCGCTATCGTGTAGCAGGCCGGCGATGGCAGATTAACCCCTAAGAAGCCGCGATCGCTATTGAACGCGGCTTCTGAGGGGTTAAATCTGCGGGGACCACCGTGATCGGTCCCTGCACATTGAGCTGTGATAGCCTGCTGTCGGAAACAGCAGCTATCACAGCTCATGAACGCGCCCCGCGCGAACGGCGCCGTGTTTACTCCATGACATACTATTATGTCATGGAGCATGAACGATGCACTTACCATGACATAATAGTATGTCCTGGAGCGTTAAGGGGTTAAACCCCGACAATCCCTATAACCTCTTAATACTATCCGTGTATGTATGGCAGATGTGCATTCCAATAATATTGCCACTGTGTGTTATCTGTGGTGTTACGTAGGACTGCAGGTAACACTAATACATTATCTGTAATCAGAGCGTTATCACTGTGTGTTATCTGTGATGTTACATTATGTGTGTATACATGCCTCGCGTGTTTGTGTATGTGTATGTATATATATATATATATATATATATATATATATAAAATGTATATTTGCCTCTATGTATGCATAGTATATATGTTCCAGTATGTGCGTGTCTATCTCTATATATATATGGTTCATTTTTTGGTTTTGTGGGGGGCAGCAATAGGGAATCCCGCACAGGTCGCCAGCCAACCTAAGGCCGGCTCTGCACATGATGTGGTTGTGTCCACAGTTATCTCGCTTCTGGAATTTAGTAGTAGATATTGTAAATACTGTATTTGACATTCACATTGATCTGCCACACTGTGTTTGCATACTGGGTTATGTTGATGACCTGCCGATATCTGAGTTCCTAAAAGAGAGTGTAGCACTCATATTATACATGGCTATAAAGCTTATTGCCCAAAAATGGCTGCAGGAAGTCTCACCAACACTTTAAGAGTTTATTGATAAAATAAACTGGCTTATTTCAATTGAAAAACCCATTTTTCTTAAACGTGGAGTTACCAAAAAATATGTATTTATTGTGTGTTATACTTATTATACCTTTGGGAATGGAATATGATGTGCTCTTTGTCATTCTTGTGTACACTGAAGTCTTTTATAGTATTATGTGGAGATGTTTACACTTTTGTGAATCCAGGTGTACCAGACATGGGTGGGATGGGAAGGGTGGTCTCATTTTCGTATACTTTGTTTGTGTTTTGGAAAATGTTATTAAATACTACTTGATTTAAAAAACATGACTCTTGTGTCAATATTCATTTTAGCTATGTCCTTAATGAATTTTTAGAAATAGGAGAAAGATGGGAAGGAGACTTGGTTATTTTGTTAATATTTTGATTCTACTGTTGCCCAGTTTACTGGTATATTGTATGGTAGTTTGGCCACCACTGGATTAACACCATGTGCAGTGTCAAAGTAGCTAAGACCAAGTAGATGTGGATCTACTTTTGCCAATACTATTTCACTAAGAAGATCGCTTAGTTTCTGAAATGTATATCTTTGTGAGTTATTTTTGGAAAGTTTTGTAACCTCTTGAAAGAGACGATTTAAATTAACTCTGGACTTCCATAAGTCTGCTCAAGTTGTTTTTATGCCATGTTTAGGCCTGTGACAGGGTCATCAATGTCAACTGATTTTAGTGTATTGAAATATTCAGCTGATTGAGGACCTAACCATCTGATTAAGAGATCAAGCTTTTCAGGGGCGTGGCTAGCGGTGTAACCGAAAGGCCGCACTTGAAGTGAGCTCCATACCACCAAGCCACATCCAGTGCCATCCTTCTCTCTATAACGCCGATTGAAACATCTGGTGGGCATTTCCATCCCCAGCATCACCTGATGAAAATTTGAGCCCAATATTGGCGCTCCTTGCATATTTTTTCGATTGCAGCCTATTACCCAGCCTGAAGCCACGGCCTAAATTTGCGGCCACTTGTGCTGCTCGCTCTGTATGTCCTCTGGAGGTCCAGAAACTGAAGGCCTACCATCCGGGCCCCTGACTTACCCCATTGCTGTAGCCAGCTATGTATACTCCTTCAGTGGTGCTCCTCATTTTGGCGTAAATGGAACCTTTATTGATGGAGCTGCCATTTTGGATTCTCTGTAGTCGGCCATTCATGCCCTGCCTGCGTATTGGTCACCCTGCAGACCTCCAAGATGCACCTGGAACAAGGTATACAGCGGTGAGTGTCTTCTGCAGCCCCACTCTCCCCTGAGCATACCCCCATTAAGATCCACTTTTGTTAACGAACGTAAATCCAATACAGGCGTCTCTACCTCTGCAACATCAAAGAGTGAACAACTGACCCCGCTTTAAACCTCCGAACTCTAGAGGGGCACCTGTGTATCCTTCTACACCTAGTCTAGCGGTCTGTGTGGTACGCATGTCTCAGTTTTTTGGCCCCACTCCTCCCAGGCCTGTACCTAGTTTAATGCCTTACTCTGCATCTGCATTGTACTGTACCGGACTGTTTCTTTATTACTTAGATACCAGATCCACCGTCTTCGGGTCACCTTCACACTCGTGTCACCCTGAGGACTCATCTAACGGGCCTGGCCTGCTGCTGACCCCCATGGGTCCATGTACCATATTTGTCCTCTTGTAATGTAATCTCTCAGCAACACTTGGGTGCCCCTCTAGTGTCATACTCCAGCATTGATGTTCCATACACCTGTAACTATGGCGCCTACGAGGTTGAATGCTAAAGCAGCTGGAAAATGTGATCAATTTTGTAGAACAGACCCTGTTGCATCCACAATGTCCAACCTGCAGTCTGTCGAACCTTCGGTGGCAGACCCTGGTCAGCCTGACGCCTCACCTACTGACTAATCCCAACACTCTCAAAGTGCTGGCAGCTATCCATACGTGTCAGACTATCCTGACTATGAGCATCGAGCAAATAAAAGTGGACATCTCCCTGTAGCGCCTATGGCCGCGGGCCATCGGGTTCACTCACCTCCCGACGCCCGCAGCCATGGATCTGTGAGCGCTGGCCTCCGTCTCCCTCCTAGGAGATGCCAGCGCTCGCTTCCACTCCGTCCGGCCGGGTCCCGTAGGGTGCGCGCGCACGCTCGCGCCCGCTCTTAAAGGGCCAGCGCGCGCACATGGAATCAATGATTATTAACCCACGTGATTCCCGGCTCTATAAGAATGCCCCAGCCCTTCTGATCCTTGCCTGAGCGTTGTTAGTCTTTCCCTGTCTGTCTCGCAAATGGTCCCTTAGTGTCTCCCGTTCCTGCTGTTACCCGTGCCCTGTTACCGTTCCTGTATTCCGCATTGTTCCTGTGCCTACCCGTGTTCAAGTGCCATCTGCCACGTCAAGTGTCATCTGCCACGTCAAGTGCCATTTGCCACGTCAAGTGCCATCTGCCACGTCAAGTACCATCGGCTCATCGGATACTGCCCGCCACGTCTGGCGCCACTTTCCGCACCTGTCTCCATCCGTGCTGAGGCCACAGTCACCGTCCGGACTATTACAGGTACCTAAACATTACTGTCTGCTATCTACTTTCACATAGACTGTGACCTGGTCAGCTGCCTCCCCGCTACGGCGGAGCGGCCTAGTGGGTTCACAAACCCAGTGCCCGTGACACTCCCTCTTGCATCAAGATGCTCAGCATACCAGGGAGAGAGTAACAGATGTGGAGAATTGAGTCAGTGCTCTAGGGGATTAAGCTCCCCCTGTGGCACAATGCTTGGGAAATGTTGATCAGGGCCTCTCTAGATTCCACCAGGAAAACAGGCTGAGGCGTTGTAATCTACGTTTTATTGGATTTTCGGAGGGTACTGAGAGCTCCTCTCCTGAATCCTTCCTGGAAAACCTGCTTGTCACTACTTATGATAGAGAAAAATTCTCAGTTATGTTTGCGGTTCTTGTGGATGGCAGATCACATTTTCTCACTACTCCCCAGGAAGTCCTTGTCACGTTGGGTTCGTGGACCCACTGGGCCGTACCGCCTTGACGGTATGGCAGCTGGCCAACAGGTTGCAGGTCACAGTCTATAGTTCGTAAAGTGTACCTGTGGCAGCTCGGACAATAGCAAGGCAGGCTCGGCTGGGACTAGGCAGCAGGTAGACGTCAGGCGTGGAGTAGCAGGACAGGTGTGAAATACAGCACAGCATGACTACAGCTCAGCACGGCACCTAACCAGGATAGCATGGGATACAGGATACAGGTATGGGGAACACTGGGAACTGGAAAACACTAGGAGACCATTTGCATAGACAAACTTTGGATAAGACAAACAACGCTAAGGCATTGCAGGGAGGAGCACAGCCCTTCTTATAGCCCACGGTGCTCTGGGAGCGATCAGCTAAATCTCCCACCTGCATGCACTTTGGCTTCTTAAGTCTGGACTGAGCTCGCGAGCGCACCCTGGGGGTCACTGTGGAACAGGACGGCCGTATGTGCGGACATCTCTGGAGAGAAGGGCGTCGACTGGATGGAAGGAGTTTGTGGTCTGCGACCACGAACGTTACAGTCCTGGATTGGTTGGAGACTCGCCCACGTGGTCGAATTGTCTCTCCTCGTCGCCCAGATTGACTACTGATTTCAGTAGCTGTATAGATGTTGTGCTCGGCCTCTCTATGTCTACTGGATAGATGTGACTTGTTTTCCTGTATTGGAAACGCATGTCATTTGTTCACAATTTTGACACCATCATTTCTCCTGTATCCTCAGGATTTCAGGTACCTCTTACTATACTCGTCCGGGTCCTTTGTGGATCGACAGATTTAGCATTATATTTCTTTTTTTCTTTATTATGTCTTCTGGTATATTGTCTTTCTGACATGGAATGTCAATGATTGTATCAAGAGCAGTGGCATAACTACCACTGCAGCAGCCATAGCGGCTGCTACGGGGCCCGCGGCATGAGGGGGCCTGTGCCACCCACCCCATGTTTGGTGGCACCGCTTGTAGCCGCTGTGACTGCTACAGTGGTAGCGATGCCACATTCAATCTGTGTCCTTAGGAAGCAGATACGATTGAACGCTATGGCAGAGCAGGGAGGTATCACCCTGCTTTGCCATTTACTAGGCTACAGGCCACGTTCGGCCTGCAGCCTATTAGGTGCAGTGACCGGATCCCTGCGCAGGCCAGCGCGATGACGTCACTGGATCACGCCGGCCTACGCAAGGATCTCGTCATCGTTGACGCCTTTGAGCTGCTCTGTTCGTCGCGGGAATGGGGCCTAGGTGAATATAACGTTTTATTGTCTTATTTGTTTGGGGGGCACTATCTACAAGGGTCAGGTGGGGGGCGCTATCTGCAGAGAGGGGCTGTATGGCACTATCTACAAGGGGGAGGTGGGGGCGCTATCTACATGGGGGCTGTATGGCGCTATCTACAGGGGGCTATATGGTGCTATCTACAAGGGTAGGTGGGGGCACTATCTATAGGGGGGCTGTATGGAGCTATCTACAGGGGCTGTATGGCACTATCTACTAGGGGATGGCGCTATCTACAGTGGAGGCTGTATGGCACTATCTAAAAGGGGGAGGTTTGGCCTCTATCTATAAGGGGGCAGCAGGGGAGCTATCTAAAGTGGAGGCTGTATGGCACTATCTATAGGGGGTTGTATGGCACTATCTACAAGGGAGGCTGTATGGCTCTATCTACAGGGGGGGGCTGTATGGAACTATCTACAGAGGGGGTGGATGACCACGGCATTTAAGTGGTTAAAAGGCAAAATCTAAGTGATCTTCGATTCCGCCCGTTGCAGTGGGGTGTCAGCTGTAACACATATTTTCCCTTTTGGTGGCTGTCACGCACAGTTACGTGACATGTTGCCAAGGGGTTAGAGGGGTTTTCACACAAAACACATGTATCGCCTATCCACAGCATACATGTGTGATCGATGGGGGTCCGACCGCTGGGGATGAGAACTGGGGATCGAAAGTCCCCTGATGTGCTCCATGACAATGGTGTGCTTGTGCACATGCTCGACCAGCACTTCATTTAATGGGGAAGATAGGGGATACACTGTGGATAGGGGATACACTTGTTTGTGGTAAAACCCCTTTAAGGGGACAAACACCATTGTGAGTGGACAATACACTTTAATGACATCTATTGGAGAGACCAGTATGACATTTTCCTGCAGCTGTTGTGCTATGACTTTGGATCTGGGCTTGATAGTACTCACGAAGGATCCTTTTCTGGGTCTGATGCTTGCGACAAGGTGTTAAGACATGTGAGTTGCCCTCCATTGTTACTGGCTTATGTGTGTGTGGTTTTATTACATAAATCTGACAGATTCACAGATTATAGTTTTAATGATGTTGCTTGTGCGTTTTGGGCTGGTACATTGTACTGCTTGCTGTGTGTTATGTGGAGGTAGAGAAGCTTGTGATTCCTCAGACAACTGCGGAGACTCCATTTCATTTTGTAGCTGTGTTGTAGTCTGTGTAACAGGGCATTGACAGTGACAGAAGTTATTTTTGTGAAGAAAGTTTGTACAGGATTGAGATATGCAGTTGTATTACAGTTTTATGACTATTCTGTTTCAATAATCGTTTATGCAAAAGTCCATGCCTGAAGACTCAGTCTGTGTATATCATGTGCGGCCTTGCTGAATTTACAATCTCCACAGATAGCTGAACTCGCCAGGATGACACAGATAGGGTCAGTTCACACGTTGCGTAAATGCTGAGCGAAAAAAAAAACCTCAGAAATTGACCTGCGGTATGGAATTTTTTCCCCGAAACATGTCAATTGTATTTGCATAAACACTAGTTATTTGTTGCAGGTTTTCCCCATTGAATTAAATGGGGAGGTAAAAGCCGCAACAAATAACACTTGTTGCGTTTTTTTGGCAGCAGGTTCGCAGTGATTCCGCCATAAAAAAATGCAACTCTGCAAAAAAAAAAAATCTTACACTTACACATGAGTCTCTGTTACTTCCTGCAGGCCAGCCTCCTGGGATGACGTTTCATCCCATGTGACCGCTACAGCCAATAACACGCTGTAGCGGCGGTCACATGGGATGAAACATCATCCCAGTGGGCCGGCCAGCTAGCAGCGGACATTCCGGGCGAAAAACTGCACCACAGTTTGGTGTGGTTTGTCGCATGGAATTCCCTGCGGTGCACAGGACGTATGCGCTGCGCATTTTTACGAAGGGCATCCACCCCGTGTGAACCATTGGCAAAACAATAGATGTGTCATAAAACTATTCTTTTATAGCCCGGTTATCCCTTCTCAGGCTTAAAGAGGATCTGTCACTAGTTTATTAATGCCCTATCTCCTAACTAATCTAATAGGCGCTATGATGCTGATAACTACAGTGTCATTTTTTTTCAAAAACCTTTCTTTTCACTCTGGGCGGTGTAATGTTTTCTGTATGACGCTGTCCAATCAGCATACAGCTACTCCCCTTCTCTGCCCAGCGTGATTATATAGTATACAGCTTCCATTCCCGACTGTGTTTCCAACTGGCGATATCTCGGGCTGTGGACGACCTAGAACTGCGATCCTGGTGTCATTTGAAAAATTTTAATCCCATCTTTCATATGCCACCGAGATATGGCTGTTTTAAGCGATCCCCCTTCCCTCCAGCCAGAGTCTCCCACACTGTGATAGGACAGTGTCAGAGGCTGTGAGGTAGTGCCATCTCAGGAGAATCGCTGGTGTTGACACCTACTTGTCTAGTATAGTCTAATTTGCATATTTAGAAAAAGATAACTTTTAAAATAATAAACGTTTTGGGACATAATTTCCACTAGCATTATCAGTGTGACAGCGCCTATTAGCTAGGAAATTGGGCATTACTAAACTAGTGACAGATCATCTTTAAAGGGGTTTTCCAGGCACGGACAACTGATGACCTATCCACAGGATAGGTCATCAGTACCTGATCGATGGGGGTCCGACACCCGGACCCTGCACCGATCAGCTGCTCCGGCTGCCTCCGGGCACCGATTGTTATGCAGGGAATGCAGTATTCGGAGCTGGAAGCATAGCGGCCATGCTGCAGAACAGCAACTCTGCTCTTATTCACTTGAATAGGAGCAGAGCTGCAGTACTGCAGCTCGGCCGCTATTCCGTGGCCGTAACATCTGCTTCCGGCATGGACATCCGATGCCCAGAGGCAGCCGGAGCAGCTGATCGGTGCGGGTCTGGGTGTCGTACCCCCACCAATTATATACTGATGTCCTATCCTGTGACTAGGTCATCAGTGGTCCGTGCCTGGACAACTCTTTTTAACTGTGTACTACTGGAAATACTAACAATTGATAACGGCAAGGGGGAAAGGGGGGAAAAGATGTGCGGTTCTATAGAGAATAATAATTGAAAATAAAAAAACTTTATTTAGTAAACTAGTGTACGATTAAAAAAATTCAATGTAAGTGCGATGTACCGAGTGCAGATTTCCCCTATGTCTGCACTGAGGACGTGATTCAGTCCGTATGAGTTCTGAATACTCTGTGATGGAAAAAAAATTAACAAAACACAATAGTGTGAGATACCTCCTGTATGCGTAAGCCAATAGCCCCTAATTCAAATTGCTATGCAATGGTCCAACCTGAGGCACATGGAAGCAAATAGCCCCACAGTATAGATTCTAGGTTGGACTGGTAAGTCTGCTAACTGTACATGTCTAGTGAACTGTATATGGCCCTGAGTCTGAGCACATCATATATTACGTTCCTTACATATACATGCAGTGCCTGGGCACTAGTGAAACAATTATGTAGCCATAGGGTAACGATTTAGGATGGACTAAATAATATTGTTACTCTCTATGTGCTATCTGTGCACATGCTGTACTGGCCAAATGTCATTGTCTCCAAAAGTCACAGCCACTCCATATAATATGAGCAAATTGTGTGCTGGACTAAGGAGAAAAGTTACCCCATGTATGCCCCAGTACTAAGTATTAACACTCTGTTTGTCAGAGTATCAATCACTCCATCAACACACCAGTGTTTACACGGCGCTGGAGAAATTGTGGGCTAGATGGAAAATTGCCCTGCTAGTGCTTGCATATAAGCGGAGTCTCTCCACCGGGCTGTAAGATTAAAGCCCAGCGGTGGAGCGGCCCTGCACATAGAAGCAATGGTCGGTGTGTGGACAGCAGCAACACCGTCTGGGTCCTGAAGAGCACAGAGGGCAAACAAATGGAGAGCGTATGCAGGAGGAGCCGTTCCGAATATTGTGTCAGAGCAGCGGCTTCAGCTCAGCTGTTGCTCCACGAGTCCCGTGGTCGGGGTGAGCGTAAAGAGCAGGAGAAAGACACATGAGTCGGGAAACTGCTCTGAGATGTTAATCAAGGCGGTTGTATGAGCCTGGCTGTGTCTCGGAAATTACCATTGACAGGGTGTGCGTAATGAGCGAGGAGGGAGACGACACAAAGAGTGGTAATGTACGTTGAGGTAAGCTGGATAGCTATGTTGCCGAGAGATTACTGTAACCTAACATTGGATTGATTAAAAAAGTGACAAAGCACTTCCAGCTTCTTCTAGGCCCCTCTAAATTCCGATGTATTTATAAAAACATGGCAATAAAGTTAAATCTTGAATCTATTTGCGTCAGAAATCATTGGTTTTCTGTCAGTGTCCTGAACCAGCCATCCAGTCAACTGTTGTTCAAATCTGTGACTTTACCATGTCCTATTGCAAAGTCATAAAGCAGTAATTTAGGCAAAAAAAAAGCTAAAAAAACATTCCTAAACATGCTGCTATTTTCAAACATATAAATGGTTAGTTCAATGTATCTGTACTGTGAATAGGATACTAACTAATATGAAATGTGATCTATATTCTGCTCTTTGTGTTGAGATCATTGTATTTGTTACTGATATTTACTGTCTATTTCTATTTAAAAGCACCCTAAACAACCTTCTGTGGCGTACTGCTGAGTCACTGTGAGTATAGAAGGAGCCTTCACTTCCCTGTAAAGCTGTCACGCAGGCAGATTGTAAATGAAGAGAAAAAAAACAGCATTATCTTTCTTCTTGGATTGATGTCCTTCAGCACCCTTTCCGCAAGCCAGAGTTAAACAGTTCACAACAATTAGTTTCAATGAGCAAAATATGTTTTCAACTGCACGTGAAATAATGGCACAAATTTAATGGTTTTGAAAACTAAATGTGCACAATATTTCTACTTGATTCCTTTTATAACAATAAATCTAAGTGCATTTATAACAAAATATGCAGAAAACAAAATTCTGTAATCAATATAGATCTGACTGATCAATTAAAAAGTTCTTGCCGACTCACTCTCTAAGTAAGCCAGTCCACAGCGGCATGGCCCATACCCATCTATCCCCATTATAAATGATGGTACCATGCAGTCCAAAATCTGGAAACTGCCTTAAAGAGGGTGTCTCACGATGACAACACTTGTCCATATCGGCCTATTATGGAAATCATAGATATATGCTCAGCAATCCTCCTCTTCAGAGACAGCCATTTAAGCACGTTCTCTGGATCAGTGGGGGTCCCCAGTGATCAGATATTTATCACCTATGTGCTTAATATCGATTATGAGAACTCTTTTAATGGCTGCTTTGAACAATCCCTACTTGTAAGAAAGGTCCCTTGCCAATAGGATGATCACAAAATGTTCCTCTGCTGGTACTCTCAGCGATCAGCTGTAATCTGTGGGGTAACCTGACAGTTACAAAGTTACTTAGTACGGTCGAAAAAAGACATATCTCCATCAAGTTCAACCAAGGGATGGGAGAAAGGGAAGGGATGAAGCAAGAATTCTACACATTCACATAGTAACGGTTATTTTTTTCGTTCTAGGAAATGTTCTAAGACTTTTTTAAAGCCAGCTCCTGTGGTAGGCTATTCCACAGATTCACAGTTCTCACATGTCGCCTCTGGAGAGTGAACCTTTTTTTTTCCCCAGATGGAGGGAGTACCCCCTTGTCTTTGAGGGGGTTTTACATGGAACAGGTTTTCAATACATTTCTTGTATGGGCCATTCATTTATTTATATAAGTTAATAATGTCCCCCCTTAGTTGTCTCTTTTCAAGAATAGCTAGGTTTAATTATTTTAATCTTTCCTCATAACTTAGATTCTCTATGTCCCTTATTAGTTTAGTTGTTCTTCTTTGTATTTTTTCCAACTCCAGTTTATCTTCTATGAACTGGAGCCCAGAACTGAACTCATATTCTAGATGAGGCCGCACTAATGCTGTGTAAAGTGGTAATATTATATCCCTGTGTAATGTCCGTGGTCACTGACCACGAACTCCTTCCATCTGGTCGACGCCCTTCTCTCCAGAGATGTCTGCACATGCGGCCATCCTGTTCCACAGTGACCACCAGGGTGCGCTCGCGTGCTCAGTCCAGACTTAATGAGCCAAAGCGTACACAGGTGGGAGATTGAGCTTATTGCTCCCAGAGCACCCTGAAATATAAGAAGGGCTGTGCCCCTCCCTTCAATGCCTGAGCCTTGTTGTCGTTATCCTAGTAGGTCTATGAAAATGGTCTCTTAAGTGTTTTCAAGTTCCTAGTGTTCCCCATTCCTGCTACCTGTAACCTGTATCCCGTGCTATCCTGGTCAAGTGCAGTGTCGAGCTGAAGTCGTGCTGTGCTGTGTTCCACGCCTGCCTGCTGCCTAGTCCCAGCCGAGCCTGACTTTCTACTGTCTGAGCTACCCCAGGTACACTATACGAACTATAGACTGTTACCTGTGTCCTGTTGGCCAGCTGCCATACCGTCAAGGCGGTACGGCCCAGTGGGTCCACATACCCAACGTAACACCCTGTCCCGCAAGTCCATGCCTCTTTTAATACACAATATCTTGCTGGCTTTAGAAGCAGCTGATTGACATTGCATGCTGTAATTTAGTTTATAAACTACAAGTACACCCAGATCCTTCTCAACAAGTGACTCTCCCAATATAGCTCCCCCTAGGACATATGATACATGCAGATTGTTGGTACCCAGATGCATAACTTTACATTTATCTACATTAAACTTCATTTGCCAAGTGGAAGCTCAAACACAGTGTGTCCAAGTCGTCTTGTAATTTATGAACATCTTCAATAGACTGAATAATACTACATAGCTTGGAATCATCTTCAAAAATAGAAACAGTGCTATTAATCCCATCCTCTATATCATTAATAAATAAGTTGAATAACAGTGGTCCCAGCACTGAACCCTGAGGTACACCACTTATTACCGGTGACCATTCAGAGTAGGAATCATTGACCATAACTCTCTGGATATGGTCCTTAAGACAATTTTCAATCAATGCAAACTACACTTTCTAAACCTATAGGCCTGAATGGGAGCATTTCACCTATTAAACCAGCAATACCTGGTGGAAGTGCGTGAAAAATCATTTTTGTGTAACCTATAATTATCTTCTTAGTCGGCTCTGTACCTTTTAGTATCCAATTTTTGTTTATTGTACATGCTAATGAGAATAAAATAGTCATATCTTCTTTTGAAAAGAGTCATATCTTCATTCCTCAAGGGTTTCCAAGTTGACCCCGCCTCCTTACCTTTGATTGACAGCTATTCACCTCCCTCCAGCACACACAAAATCCTGCGCTTGCGAAACGATGTCCTGCTCTAGTGCATATGCACAACGGGACACCATAGCGGCGCATGTGCAGTAACTAGATTTGAGGCCCGGATGAAGCAGGGAAGGGTGTTGGACCATACATGACGGGCACATGCGCGCTATCTCAGAAAAGATTTCGGCATTCAGAGCGAGACAGTTTTTGGCAGTGGGCAGGCATAAGAAAAGGCACAAAATGCTTGCAAACCGTTATTCAGGGTCGGAGGAAGAGTTTATAAGAGGGGATAACGGCAATTAACTTTTGACAGCAGCGGCCAGCGAGGGGCGAGTACAATAGGTGAAATGCTGGTGACAGGTTCCCTTTAATATACCCCTTTGGTTTCTATGAGGGACAGTGTCAAATGCCTTTGCAAAGACCAAAAACACTATATTCACAGCCTCTGTCTAGGCTTCTACTCACCTCTTCATAAAAACAAAATCAGGTTGGTTTGACAACTTCTTTCCTTAGTAAATCCATGCTGGCTGTCACTTGTAATACTATTTTTGTCACATACTCCTGTATATAGTCCCTTAATAGGCCCTTAAACATTTTACCAACATTTTGCCCTCCCAGTCTGTGTTTGTTTTTTTACAGTATAGGTAAAATGCAACTATATTGTGGTCACTGTTACCAAGGTTTTCACGTAAAATGACATTCCCAACAAGCTCTGAATTGTTAGAAATGACCAGATCTAACAGAGAGTCACCTCTAGTCGGGTCTTCCACACACTGGGCCATAACACTTTCCTGCAACAGGTTGAGGAAGTTTCTCTCCCTTCACAGTTGAAGCCGAACCATGACACCAATTAATATCTGGTTAATTGAAATCTCCCATTATCACTACAGTACCAGCCTGTGCAGCCCGCTCCAACTATTTATATAGCTTGCCTTCCATCTCTTCAGTTATATTAGGGGGTGTATAGATTACACCAAAAATATTTTTTCCAGTGTTTACCTCACTTTTTTCCACACACAAAGTTTTAATCTCGTCTCGATCTTCACCTACTATTGGCCTCTTTCACACTCGCCTTCATATCACTTCTCACTTACAGACATACACCACCGCCTTTCCTATTTGCCCTGTCTTTCCGAAACAGCGTAAAACCCTGTAAATTTACAACCCAGTCATGTGAAGAGTCTAGCCAAGTTTCAGCAACACCAACTGTATCAGGGGTCTCAAACACGCGGCCCCTGAGATGGTCACCTGCGGCCCGCGGGGGCACCATAGCTCCCTCGCTAGAGGAGAGAGCAGTCTGAAGGAGGAGCGCGCCGGCGCTCCTTCATGCCGTCACATAGCCCCCTGTAGTAGATAGCTCTAATGGGGCTCGCTCTAGGAGTGGAATCCCCAGCCAGAGCATTGCCAACGCTTTGGCCGGGGATTCCTCTGCTGGAGGAGCCCCTGAAGTCACTGTCCCAAGAGAAGGAGTCCCAGAACAGAGACTATACTAGTGCTCTGCTCCGAGACTCCTGTTCTGGGGTTTCCCCTGACATCAGTGTCCATATATGGAAAGTGATGTCAGGAGCAGAGCTGGAGTCACAGTCAGTCATTGTGCTAGAGTGCTCTGCTGCGGCACTCCGGCTCTGGGGGAACCCTGACAACAAAGTCCAAATATGGACAGTGATGTCAGGAGCAGAGCTGGAGTACCAAGAAGAGCGCTACTAGCGCTCTGCCCAGGACTCCGGCTTTGAGCAAGCCCCTGATATCACTGTCCATATATGGACAGTGATGTCAGGGGCTTCCCCAGAGTTTGGGAGCAAAGCCTATACTAGCGCTGTGCTCTGGGACTTCGGCTCTGGGGTTTCCTCCTGACATCACTGTCCATATATGGACTATGATGTCAGGAGCAGAGCTAGAGTCCCAGGCAGAGTGCTAGTACCACTTTGTCCGGGACTCCTGCTCTGGGGTTGCCCCTGACATCACATTCCAATCCAGGAGGATCCACAAGCAAAGGAATCTCCAGCCAAAGCGTCGGCAACGCTCTCGGTGGGGATTCCACTCCTAGAGGGTGCTCCAATGGAGCTATCGAAAGGGTGTGTGTGTGTGGCACTATCTACAAGGGCGTGTGTGTGTGTGTGTGTGTGTGTCATTGTCTACAGAGGGCACTGTGGGATTATCTATAGAGGACACTGTGGCACTATGTACAGTGGGCACTGTGGCATTATCTAGGGGGTGGCACTATCTACAGAGGGCACTGTGGCACGATCTACAGAGGGAACTGTAGCACTATCTACAGAGGGCACTGTGGCACTAAGAAGAGGCTGCACAATCTTGACATTCTTGTGTCTGCCAAACGCTGCCAACTGAGCCGCCGGACTGCATTTAGCGACACTTAAACTGGATTGTTAAAATAAGCATGTGGAGTCAAATTTCCGGTAAGTTTAAACAGGACGGTATTATTATAGTAATGTAGTATTGTTATAGTAGTTCAAATAACTAATTAACAATAATTTGTATTGTATCAAATTTAAATATAATGCGGCCCGTCAACTTCAAATTTTTTCTATGTGCGGCCCATTTACCCGGCCGAGTTTGAGACCAATGAATTGTATCAATATTTTCCTCCAGTACCAAGGCCTCAAGCTCTCCCATTTTGCATGCTAGACTTCTGGCGTTTGTGAACATACACTTTAACTTGCCTTCCAATTTTTCCCATCCAGCATCAGAAATTAGATTTTTTTTTTTTTATTTTGTGGGCTTATTTATCTTCAATGTTTTGTAACAAAAGGATCTTCTTATCCTGTTGCCTAATCCTCTAACCAAAGTCTATTTCTCCCACCACAAGTATATAGTATATATAGTCTGACCCCTCTCTAACGTAACTGCCCCTCTTTTTACTATATTGACCTCCCTCCTCAGCCCTAGTTTAAATGCTCCGCCACCCCAGTTAGAATTCACTCCCCCCAGCACATCGGACCCCCTTCTATGCAGGCGCAAATCATCTGCAGAATACAATTTGTATCTCAATGAAAAATCAGCCCAGTGCTCTAAAAACCCAAAGAATTCTTCCTTACACCAAGTAAGTGTTCAATTCCCCTGCAGCGCCACCACAGGGGAAATTAAGCCTTACATAGTGCCCTCTTACATCAATGAGTTGTCTGTGTAATGCAGGACAGGCCCCCCATAGCAAGAGACGTAACTCTCCACTCTGGCCCAAAGATGAGTATCCTAAACAGTGGTTCCACCTCTATTTACTCAGAATTCCCTAAAAGAGTATATGGAAATGGGGTTTCTATACTGGATAATCCCTTTCATGGCTGTCCATTGGCTCTTGAATGCCAAATGTTTCATTACAGTTTATTGTAAAAGAAATAGATTTAGTGGGCAAGGCTGGACAGGATTAAGTGCAGCTACTTTTTCTTTTTCTAATTTTTCACTAGACATTGTCTACTTTTCTTGGGTGGCAATGCAATTTTCTGGATAAACACCAAAGGTCTCCTTGACAATGGTGAAACTTGTGTAAGGCCGGATTCACACGAGTATGTCCGGTCCGTGATATACGGTCCGTATATCGCCCGCATTTCCCGGACCGAACAAAGTGCAGGGAGCAGCGTACTATCCCGTACTGAAAACATGATTACATTACGGGACAGTTTTCCCGCAGCGAGGTAGGGACTCTTAGCTTCATAGATAACTATGATGCTAGGAGCCCGGCTCTCTGCAGTGTGTTCGGTCTGGGAAATGCGGCCAACATACGAACCGTATATCACAGACTAAACACGCTCGTGTGCGGGAGGCTTAAATGAGATAACATTTTGCTGACCTAAGCATATATTAGTTACAGCTTTTCCTAAAGAAAGAAATGCAAATGGAAACCATGCTGCAAACATTGTAGAACTCTAACCATATAATACATCTTTTATAAAACTGTTGAACTAAAAAACATGTGACACAGGTTAAGCAGATAATGGATTATTGAGTAATCTAATGAGATAATCATTGCACATGTAAGAATGTGCAGTAAAGCTTGGTGCAATATACAACTTGTCATAGGCTATGTTCGCACATCAATCTGTTGCAGATTTTGGTGCGGATTTTTGAGCCCAAACCCAATGTGGTCCTGGAGGAAGGAGAAGTATGAGTTCTTCATTTATATTTCACATTCCTTTTGAAACCACTTCTGGCTTTGGCTCAAAATGTATGATGTATGAACATAGCCATATTGCTTTTTTTTAAAACTGCAATGCACAGAGAGAGGATATGGAAATGTAACTTAGTGTATATTATATGGAACGATGAAAAAAAATGCCTGATTTTTTTTTAAATGATTTTGCATATCTGTTATACTCAATTGTTTCAGATCATCATGCATAATTTAAGACAAAGGCAGACTGAGTAAACAAAAAATACAGTTTTTAAATGATCACTTGCATTTTTTTTCCCAGTTCTGAAAAATATGGGCCGCTAGCTATCCATGTGGCTGTCACAAATAGGGATGCACAATGCATCGAAACTTCGATACTGTTTCGATACTGTGCATCCCCAAACGGTTCGATACAGTTGTTTCATGTATTTCAATACTTAGTTGTGCGACTGCCCAGCTAAGTATAGTAATACATGAATGTATGAGAACAGGGCTGCGGCTGTGTAATACAGCCATTGCCCCGCTCCGGATTCCTGACAAGTGTGCGCTGTGAGGATTATGCGATGCGGCCAGCGCTGCACTAATGAGCGGCGGCACTGAAAACCGAACATGGCGGGCGCACTACAAAACCCCCATATGTTCTGTCTTCAGGGCCTGCGCCGCCACTCAGTGCAGCGCCAGCCGGATCTCCTCATGCTGACCGCGCGCACACTTAATGTCAGGAGCGGGGCAATGGCTGTATTACACGGCCGCTGCCCCGCTCTATAACGGTGGAGATCAGAGAAACCTCATCTCCACCGCTATTCCCCTTAATGCTGCGATCAAAGCTGACCACCACCGCAGCAAAATGAGAATGGGGGATGCCCCTGGATCGCGTCACAGGGAATTACTGTGACGCGATGGAGGGCCATACCATATACACCGTGTTCCAAATTATTATGCACATTGGATTTAAGTGTCATAAACATTTAATCATTAGTTTTTCAATGAAACTCATGGATGGTATTGTGTCTTAGGGCTCTTTGGATCATTGTAATCAATCTCAGACACCTGTGATAATTAGTTTGCCAGGTGTGCCCAATCAAAGGAAAACTACTTAAGGACGTTCCACATTATTAAGCAGACCACAGGTTTCAAGCAATATGGGAAAGAAAAAGGATCTCTCTGCTGCCAAAAAGCGTGAAATAGTGCAATACCTTGGACAAGTTATGAAAACATTGGATATTTCAAGAAAATTTAAGCGTGATCATCGTACTGTGAAAAGATTTGTGGCTGATTCAGAGCACAGACGGGTTCGTTCAAATAAAGGCATAATGAGGAAGGTTTCTGCCAGACAAATTAATAGGATTAGGAGAGCAGCTGCTAAAATGCCATTGCAAAGAAGCATTTGAAGCCGCTGGTGCCTCTGGAGTACCGCAAACCTCAAGGTGTAGGATCCTCCAGAGGTTTGCAAGTGTGCATAAAGCTATTATTCGGCTACCCCTAAACAATGCTCACAAGCAGAAAAGGTTGCACTGGGCTCGGAAATACATGAAGACTAATTTTCAAACCATGTTGCTTACTGATGAGTGCCGTGCAACCCTGGATGGTCCAGATGGATGGAGTAGTGGATGGTTGGTGAATGGCCACCATGTCCCAACAAGGCTGCGACGTCAGCAAGGAGGTGGCGGAGTCATGTTTTGAGCTGGAATCATGGGGAGAGATCTGGTAGGCCCCTTTAGGGTCCCTGACGGTTTGAAAATGACCTCTGCAAAGTACGTAGAGTTTATGACTGACCACTTTCTTCCGTGGTACAAAAAGAAGAACCGTGCCTTCCGTAGCAAAATTATCTTCATGCATGACAATGCACCATCTCATGCTGCAAAGAATACCTCTGTGTCATTGGCTGCTATGGGCATAAAAGGAGAGAAACTCATGGTGTGGCCCCCATGTTCCCCTGACCTCAACCCTATTGAGAACCTTTGGAGCATCCTCAAGCAAAATATCTATGAGGGTGGGAGGCAGTTCACATCAAAACAGAAGCTCTGGGAGGTTATTCTGATATCCTGCAAAGATATTCAAGCAGAAACTGTCCAAATACTCACAAATTCAATGGATGCAAGAATTGTAAAGGTGATATCAAAGAAGGGGTCCTATGTTAACATGTAACTTGGCCTTCTTTTGATTGAAAGAGCTTTTGATTTCTGTAAATATGACGACCTGATGCTGTAAATTCAATAAATGACCATTTCAGTTTTCTTTACAACCTTTAAAATGTTTTAATCTCTGTTGTGCATAATAATTTGAAACATTTTGAGGTTTTTACTTCTAAAAAAAAATCTGTTATCATTAGGAGATTTGTTCAATAAAATTCGCATTATACTCCAATGGTTGATGGCTTGAAGATTATACTAACTGTCATTTGCATCAACTATTTAGGAAAATCAGCGAAAAATAACATTTGCATAATAATTTGGAATGCGGTGTATGGGCAGACATACACATACACATTTTTTTTTACAATAAACGTTTAAAATAAATCTCAATACATAAAACATACACATATTCGGTATTGGCGCGGCCGTAATAACCTGAACAACAATTCTTTTGCGTCATTTATGATGTGTACGCTGTAAAAAAACAAAACAAAAAAAATGTTAGGGATCTGCCAGGTACTTCATCTAGCTATACTCCTGGGATTAATCAATCCACACCTGAGGCCAGACCTGTTCGACTGACACCATCTCCCACCAACCAGGGTGGCAGGCTCAGGAGTGGGAGAGCCTATCGCGGCCTGGTCTCTCGGAGTTAGCTCCGCCCCCTGCCCTTTATTACCTGCCCTGTGCTCTCCCTCAGTGCTTGTAATTCTTTTGGATTCCTGGCCCCACTGCTGCTTGCTCCAGCCTGCTTCTGCCGTGCTTCTGCCTTGCTGCAGTTCTGCTTGACCTGCTTTGCTTGCCCTGGCTTGCTTCTGTCTCCGTGCCCGCTCGGGTGTACTCACTTCGTCCTGGTCCGGACTGTTCGTTCGCCGCCCCGTTTCCTCGTGGCGTTCCGTGGCTACTGCCCCTTCCCTTGCGTGTTCCCTGTTTGTCTTCCTGTGCACTTAGCCAGCGTAGGGACCGCCGCCCAGTTGTACCTCGTCGCCTAGGGCGGGTCGTTGCAAGTAGGCAGGGACAGGGCGGTGGGTAGATTAGGGCTCACTTTCCCTTCACCTCCTTCCTGCCATTACATAATTACAAGCCCTTACCTAGTCTACCATTTCTCCTACGCTGACGCTATCATGGACCCCCTTGAGACCCTGACCCAGCAGATGCAGGGACTCTCCCTACAGGTCCAGGCCCTGGCCCAAAGGGTCAATCAGGGTGACGCTGCTTTAGTAGTACCCCTCACCTCACCTCTAGAACCCGACCTCAAGTTACCTGACCGGTTTTCAGGGGACCGTAAGACGTTTCTCTCCTTCCGGGAGAGTTGCAGACTGTATTTCCGCCTAAAGCCCCACTCCTCAGGTTCCGAGAACCAGCGGGTGGGTATCATCATATCCCGACTCCAGGAAGGGCCCCAAGAGTGGGCCTTCTCCTTGGCTCCTGACGCCCCTGAACTTTCCTCTGTTGATCGTTTTTTCTCTGCCCTCGGACTCATTTACGACGAGACTGACCGGACTGCTTTAGCCGAGAGTCAGCTGGTGACCTTACGTCAGGGTAGGAGACCGGTTGAGGAATACTGTTCTGATTTTAGGAAGTGGTGCGTAGCTTCTCAGTGGAACGATCCGGCCCTAAGGTGCCAGTTTAGGTTAGGATTATCTGACGCCCTGAAGGATCTGCTGGTTAGCTACCCCTCGCCTGACTCCCTTGACCAGGTTATGGCCCTAGCAGTACGACTTGACCGACGTCTCAGGGAACGTCAGCTAGAACGCTTCAGTGTGCTCCCCTCTGACTTTTCTGCGATTCCCCCCGAGGTCCCGTCTCCTCGCCCCTCCACGGAGGACTCGGAGGTACCTATGCAACTCGGGGCCTCCATGTCCCCTCGACAACGTAGGGAGTTTCGCAGAATGAATGGTCTCTGCTTCTACTGTGGGGACGACAAGCATCTACTGAACACCTGTCCCAGGCGCAAGAATAAGAAGCCGGAAAACTTCCGCGCCTAAGTGATCATCGGGGAGGTCACTTGGGCGCACAGGTATTTCCCGTTAATGTGAAACGCAATAAAATTTTGCTTCCCTTTCAGGTCTCGTTTGCTGGCCGGTCTGCCACGGGCAGTGCTTTCGTGGATTCTGGCTCATCTGCTAATATCATGTCTGTGGAATTTGCTATGTCTCTAAAGATGCCTTGTATTGATTTACCTTATCCTATCCCTGTAGTAGGAATCGACTCAACCCCCCTTGCTAATGGTTATTTTACTCAGCATACTCCTGTTTTTTAACTCCTGGTTGGCTCCATGCATTTGGAGCAGTGCTCTGTACTGGTGATGCAGGGATTATCGTCTGATCTGGTTTTAGGCCTTCCCTGGTTGCAGTTGCATAATCCCACATTTGATTGGAATACTGGGGAGCTTACCAAATGGGGTAATGAATGTCTTATGTCATGTCTTTCTGTTAACTCTATTTCTCCCCGGGAGGAGGTAAACACGCTTCCTGAGTTTGTTCAGGACTTCGCCGATGTGTTTTCTAAGGAGGCCTCCGAGGTGTTGCCCCCCCATAGAGATTACGATTGCGCCATCGATTTGGTGCCTGGTGCCAAGCTTCCTAAGGGTAGGATATTTAATCTTTCATGTCCTGAACGTGAAGCGATGAGGGTGTATATCCAAGAATGCCTGGCCAAGGGTTTCATTCGCCCCTCGACTTCTCCTGTAGGTGCTGGCTTCTTCTTCGTGGGGAAGAAGGATGGTGGTCTTAGGCCGTGCATTGATTATCGTAACCTGAATAAGGTCACCGTAAGGAACCAGTACCCACTTCCTTTGATTCCGGATCTTTTTAATCAGGTTCAGGGAGCCCAATGGTTTTCTAAGTTCGATCTACGGGGGGCATATAACCTTATCCGCATCAAAGAGGGGGATGAGTGGAAAACTGCGTTCAACACACCCGAGGGTCATTTCGAATACCTGGTCATGCCCTTTGGGTTGTGTAATGCCCCTGCTGTCTTCCAGAATTTTATTAATGAAATCCTGAGAGAGTACCTGGGTAATTTTCTTGTTGTGTACCTTGATGACATACTGGTGTTTTCCAAGGACTGGTCCTCCCACGTGGAGCATGTCAGGAAGGTGCTCCAGGTCCTTCGGGAGAATAATCTGTTTGCTAAGACTGAAAAATGTGTCTTTGGGGTACAGGAGATACCATTTTTAGGGCAAATCCTCACTCCTCATGAATTCCGCATGGACCCTGCCAAGGTTCAAGCTGTGGCGGAATGGGTCCAACCTGCCTCCCTTAAGGCGTTACAGTGTTTTTTAGGGTTCGCCAACTATTACAGGAGATTTATTGCCAACTTCTCGGTCGTCGCTAAGCCTCTTATGGACCTTACCCGCAAGGGTGCCGATGTCCTCCATTGGCCCCCTGAGGCCGTCCAGGCCTTTGAGACTCTCAAGAAGTGCTTTATCTCGGCCCCCGTGCTGATTCAGCCCAACCAAGAGGAGCCATTTATTGTGGAGGTTGACGCTTCCGAGGTGGGAGTGGGGGCCGTCTTGTCCCAGGGTACCAGCTCCCTCACCCATCTCCGCCCCTGTGCTTACTTCTCTAGGAAGTTTTCGCCCACGGAGAGTAACTATGATATTGGCAACCGCGAACTTCTAGCCATTAAATGGGCTTTTGAGGAGTGGCGGCACTTCCTGGAGGGGGCCAGACACCAGGTAACGGTCCTTACGGATCACAAGAATCTGGTTTTCCTGGAATCGGCCCGGAGGCTTAATCCTAGACAAGCTCGGTGGGCACTATTCTTTACCAGATTTAATTTCTTGGTTACCTATAGGGCTGGGTCCAAGAATATTAAGGCTGACGCTCTGTCACGTAGTTTCATGGCCAATCCTCCTTCCGAGAAGGATCCCGCTTGTATTTTACCCCCTGGTATAATCGTCTCTGATATCGCGGCTGATCAGGGTGCAGCTCCCGGGAACGTCCCTGGGGACAAACTGTTTGTTCCCCTGCAATACCGGCTGAGGGTACTCAGGGAAAACCATGACTCCGCTCTATCTGGTCATCCTGGCATCTTGGGCACCAAACACCTCATTACCAGAAACTATTGGTGGCCTGGGTTGCCTAAAGATGTTAGGGCTTACGTCGCCGCTTGTGAGGTTTGCGCTAGGTCCAAAACCCCTAGGTCCCGACCTGCGGGCCTACTACGTTCCTTGCCCATTCCCCAGAGACCTTGGACCCATATCTCCATGGATTTTATCACCGATTTGCCTCCATCTCAGGGCAAGTCGGTGGTGTGGGTGGTAGTCGACCGCTTCAGCAAGATGTGCCACTTTGTGCCCCTTAAGAAGCTACCTAACGCCAAGACGTTAGCTTCTTTGTTTGTGAAACACATCCTGCGTCTCCATGGGGCCCCAGTCAATATCGTTTCTGACAGAGGGGTACAATTTGTTTCCTTATTTTGGAGAGCTTTTTGTAAAAAGTTGGAGATTGATCTGTCCTTCTCCTCCGCCTTCCATCCCGAAACTAATGGCCAAACGGAAAGGACCAACCAATCCCTGGAACAATATTTAAGGTGTTTCATCTCTGACTGTCAATTCGATTGGGTCTCATTCCTTCCCCTTGCTGAATTTTCCCTGAATAACCGGGTCAGTAACTCGTCAGGGGTCTCCCCGTTTTTCTATAATTTCGGGTTTAACCCAAGGTTCTCCTCCGTCTCCCCTGGTTGTTCCAATAATCCTGAGGTAGAGGAGGTTCATCGGGAACTGTGCACTGTCTGGGCCCAGGTTCAGAAGAACCTAGAGGCGTCCCAGAGCGCACAAAAGATTCAGGCGGATAGTAGACGTTCTGCTAACCCCCGGTTTGTCGTCGGGGATTTGGTCTGGTTGTCGTCCAGGAACTTGCGCCTTAAGGTCCCGTCCAGGAAGTTTGCTCCCCGATTTATTGGACCTTATAAGATCATTGAAGTCCTCAACCCTGTATCCTTCCGTCTGGAGCTCCCCCCATCCTTTCGCATACATGACGTCTTCCATGCCTCCCTCCTTAAACGCTGCTCCCCGTCCTGGTCCCCCTCGAGGATACCTCCTGTTCCCGTTCTCACCCCTGAGGGGGTGGAATTCGAGGTGGCCAAGATTATGGACAGTAGGATGGTCCAGGGCTCCCTCCAGTACCTGGTCCATTGGAGAGGATACGGGCCGGAGGAGAGGACTTGGGTACCTGCCCGTGATGTTCACGCTGGGGTATTGATCAGGAGGTTCCACCTCCTCTTCCCCACTAAACCGGGTCCCCTTAGTAAGGGTCCGGGGGCCCCTCATAAAAGGGGGAGTACTGTTAGGGATCTGCCAGGTACTTCATCTAGCTATACTCCTGGGATTAATCAATCCACACCTGAGGCCAGACCTGTTCGACTGACACCATCTCCCACCAACCAGGGTGGCAGGCTCAGGAGTGGGAGAGCCTATCGCGGCCTGGTCTCTCGGAGTTAGCTCCGCCCCCTGCCCTTTATTACCTGCCCTGTGCTCTCCCTCAGTGCTTGTAATTCTTTTGGATTCCTGGCCCCACTGCTGCTTGCTCCAGCCTGCTTCTGCCGTGCTTCTGCCTTGCTGCAGTTCTGCTTGACCTGCTTTGCTTGCCCTGTCTTGCTTCTGTCTCCGTGCCCGCTCGGGTGTACTCACTTCGTCCTGGTCCGGACTGTTCGTTCGCCGCCCCGTTTCCTCGTGGCGTTCCGTGGCTACTGCCCCTTCCCTTGCGTGTTCCCTGTTTGTCTTCCTTCACTTATTAATGTAAGGCACGAGGTGTGATGAATTTAACCTCCATGTGCCTCGCATTAATAGTAATTAACCCTATCATGTACCTCACACATTAACCCATTATAACTGAGACACATGATGGGGTTAATTACTATTACTATTAATGTGAGGCACATGGAGGTTAAATTCATCATCACACCTCGTGCCTCACATCAGAAAACATAAGAACTTTTTTTTTTTTATTACTGTTGGCAAAGTATCGTTTTGGTATAGAAATCGCAATACTACACAAAATATCGGTATCGAAGTCCAAATTCTGGTATCGTGACATCCCTAGTCACAACAGCTCCTAAAAGGGCTGCTTCATGTGGCCTGGACATGCAAATCCTCCCAATCATACTGTAAAACGGGACTGGATTATGTTTCTCTGTGTATCTAAGCAGAATTACCCCTGGGCGTCACCAAACAAGGGAGCTGCAATGGTCACCACCCAGCTATCCCTACTGTATGTTATTTTCAGTATACAATTATAGAAAGAAAAATTGTGTGACTGTCACAACAATAAAACAGTGGCAATAATATTAAATATGGTAGTGTGGTGAAACTTAGGCCGGATTCAGACGAGCGTGTTCAGTCCGTGATATACGGTCCGCAGGTCGGCCACATTTCCCGGACTGAGCACACTGCAGGGAGCCGGGCTCTTATCGTTATCTATGACACTAGAAGTCGCTGCCTCGCTGCAGGAAAACTGTCACGTACTGAAAACATGTTTTCAGTACGGGACAGTAGTTCCGCGGAGGGGCATGGACTTCTAGCATCATAGATAACTATGATGCTAGGGGCCCAGCTCCCTGCAGTGTGCTCAGTCAGGGAAATGCAGTCCGTATATCACGGACTGAACACACTCGTGTGAATCCGGCCTTATAAAGAGAAAGGAATAGAAAACAAGGGAGAGAAGAGTAAACAAAAGAAGAAAAAAGACAGGAAAAGAAGGCTGCAAAGTAAAGTTAGATTGGGCATTGAAGGGATGGGCAAATGTTTCTCAGAATAGAAGACTTGTCCACCAGTTTTGGACTGCTATCCAGCACTAACTCACTTAGGCTTGGTCACATTTTTTCTCTTCTCAGAGTGCTTGTAAGTCTACATGAATGTTGGATATATACATTTTTATATATATATATATATATATATATATATATATATACATACACACAAACACAGTACTATGCAAAAATTTTAGGCAGTTGTGGAAAAATGCTGCAAAGTAAGAATGCTTTCAAAAATAGAAGTGTTAATAGTATTTTTTTTTTATCAATTAACAAAATCCAAAGTTAATAAATAGAAGAGAAATCTAAATCAAATCAATAATTGGTGTGACCACACTTTGCCTTAAAAACAATATCAATTCTTCTAGGTTCGTACACTTGCTCACAGTTTTTGAAGGAGCTCGGCAGGGACGTTGTTCCAAACATCTTGGAGAACTAACCACAGATCCTATGTGGATGTAGGCTTCCTCAAATCCTTCTGTCTCTTCATGTAATCCCAGACAGACTCGATGATGTTGAGATAAGGGGCCATATCATCATCACTTCCAGAGCTTCTTGCTCTTCTTTACACTTAAGATAGTTCTTAATGACATTGGCTGTATGCTTTGGGATGTTGTCCGGCTGCAGAAAAAACTTGGAGCCAATCCGATGCCTCCCTAAAGTTATTGCATAATGGATAAGTATCTGTCTGTATTTCTCAGCATTGAGGGCACCATTCAAGCTGACCAAATCCCATACTCCATTTGCTGAAATGCAACCCTAAACTTGCAAGGAACTTCCACCATGCTTCACTGTTGCCTGCAGACACTAAAATGTTTCAAATTTTGACTCATCAGTCCAGAGCACCTGCTGCCTTTTTTTCTGCACCCCAGTGCCTATGTTTTCGTGCATAGTTGAGTCGCTTTGCCTTGTTTCCACGTCGAAGGTGTGTCTTTTTAGCTGCAATTCTTCCATGAAGACCACTCCTGGCAAGACTTCTCCAAAGAGTAGATGAGTGTACCTGGGTCCCACTGGTTTCTGTCAGTTCTGATCTGATGGCACTGCTGGACATTTTCCGACATCGAAGGCAAGTAAGTATGATGTGTCGTTAATCTGCTGCACTAAGTTTCCTTGGCCTTCTACAATGTTGCCTGCTTCTTTGTGCTTCTTTAAAAGACCTTGAACAGCACATCTTGAAACCCCAGTCTGCTTTGAAATCTTTGGCTGGGAAAGACCTTGCTGATGCAGTATAACTACCTTGTGTCTTGTTACTGTGCTCAGTCTTGCCATGGTGGACCTGTGACATGAAACAGATTTAAACAACCTCACCTTTGTAGCAGAGATTGGCTGTTCCTCACCCAGTTTTAAGCCTCCTACACTGTCATTTCTGTAAGGGTATGTGCACACACACTAATTACGTCCGTAATTGACGGACGTATTTCGGCCGCAAGTCCCGGACCGAACACAGTGCAAAGAGCCGGGCTCCTAGCATCATACTTATGTACGATGCTAGAAGTCCCTGCCTCGCTGCAGGACAACTGTCCCGTACTGTATTGTGATTATACTACGGGACAGTTGTCCTGCAGCAAGGCAGGGACTCCTAGCGTCGTACATAAGTATGATGCTAGGAGCCCGGCTCCTTGCACTGTGTTCGGTCCGGGACTTGCGGCCGAAATACGTCCGTCAATTACGGACGTAATTAGTGTGTGTGCACATACCCTTAGAGTTAATGTTTCAACCAAAATATGAAATTGATCATGATCACCTGTTTGGTATATTTGGTTAATCACACACCCGACTATGATCTTACAATATCCATGACTTTGTGCAAACGTACCTAAAAAAATTAATGCTGTTTTGAAGGCAAAGGGTGGTCGCACCAAATATTGATTTGATTTAGATTTCTCTTCTATTTACTTTGTATTTTGTTAATTGTTAAAAAATACTATTTATGCTTCTATTTTCGAAAGCATTCTTACTTTGCAGCATTTTTCCACAACTGCCTAAAACTTAGCACAGTACTGTATATATATCTGTGAAAAAGTATTAGCACAATTTCTTCTATTTTTACTAATTTGTCACATTTAATGTTTCAGATCATCCAATTAATTTTAACATAAAATAAAGACAACACGAGTAAAGACAAAATGAAGCTTTTACATGATCATTCCATTCATTGAGAATAAACCCATATCAACCACATGAAAAAGTAGAAAACTGGTTAAGCCACCCTAAGCAGTAACAACTACTATGAAATGTTTGCGATAACATTCAATGAATCCTTTAAGTCATTGTGGAGCAATTTTGACCCGCTCTTCTTTGTAAAAATCTTTTAATACGGCTACATTGGAGGGTTTTCGAGCAAGAACTGCCCGTTTAACCCCTTCGCGCTCAGTGACGTATTATTCCGTCATGGTAACCACATAGTTCGCGCTCCATGACAGAATAGCAAGTCACGGGAAGAACGGCCATTTTGGCCGTCTTCCCGACACATACAGGAGCTGTGACAGCTGCTGTCTTGTACAGCAGTTGCCACAGCTCCTATAGCGGGGACCGATCACTGTGTCCCCGCTGATTAACCCCTTGGAAACCGCGTTCAATAGCGTTCACGGCTTCTTAGGGGTCTAGTTTCTAAAATGGGGTGTTTGATAGGGGTTTCTAATATATAGGCCCCTCAAAGCAACTTCAGAACTGAACTGTAACCTAAAAAAAAAAAAAATATGAGGCAATACTTCGCTTCTAACATTATACTGATAATGAGCAGTGCCCACACCGAGGGGACCCCAGTTTTGACCATATGTATAAACTGAGATCCCTATTAGACCATTTTAGTGCCCGGTTTTCCCACGCAAACACCCCCGAGAAGTGCAATTCTATTGATGAGTCCTTGGTACATTTTAAAGGGAGGCTTCAATTCCGCCAGTACCTGCCGAGTAAGAGGGCAAGGTATGGCGTGAAGATGTATAAGCTGTGCGAGAGTGCATCAGGGTATACCTACAAACTTAGGATATATGAAGGGAAAGACAGTAGTATTCAGCCCCCATAATGCCCCCCCCCCCTTACTGGGAGTTAATGCAAAAACTGTGTGAGATTTGGTGCACGCACTGCTGGACCAGGGTTACCACCTGGATAATTTTTATACCAGCGTCCCACTCTTCAAATGCCTCGCTTCCAGAAGTACTGCGGCATGCGGCACTGCTAGACGAAATCTGAGAGTCCTCCCTAAGACACTGCTTGGGCAAACACTCAGAAGGGGTGAGACCAGGACACATTCTAGCAGCAACATAGTGTGTGTCAAATACAAGGACAAGAGAGATGTCCTTGTATTGACAACAATACATGGCCACACCAGTACCCATGTACCTGTACGAGGTACCAGTACAGAGACCCCCAAACCAGACTGCATCCTGGACTACAATAGGTACATGGGAGGGGTGGACTTGTCAGATCAAGCCCTGAAGCCCTACAGTGCCATGCGGTGTGGTATCAGAAGCTGGCCGTGCACATCATACAGATGGCATTGTACAAAGCGTACGTGCTACGTCGATGTGCAGGCCAGAGGGGAACTTTCCTGGAATTTCAAGTGGTGGTTATCAAGAACCTAATCTTTAGGGACCAAGAACGGGGGGGGGGCAGTACTTCTGAACGGGGGGGCCACACACATCGTACCAGGGCAACACTTTCCAGAAGTTCCCCAAACTGGCAAGAAGGTAAAAAGTCAAAAGAGGTGCAAAGTCTGCCATAAGAGGGGGATAAGGAAGGACACAATATATCAATGTGACACGTGTCCCGAAAAACCAGGGCTCTGTATGAGAGTGTTTTTTAAAATTTATCATACATCCCTTGATTTTCAATCTACCCCAGTTTTACTTACCCTGATGCACTCCGCACAGCTTGTCCCCCTCATCTTTCCCTTCTGAGCCCTGCTGTGTGCAGGCAGCTGATAACAGCCACATGTAGGGTATTGCCATACCTGGGAGAACACACATTACAGTTTATGGTGTGTATGTCTCCGGTGGCACATGCTGGGCACAATATATCGGACACTGAAATGGCATATATGTATAGAAAATTGCAAATCTCACTCTGCACCATCTGCTGCGCATTATCTTTGACAAAATACATGTGGGGTTAAAATGCTCACTACACCTCTAGATGAATGCCTTAAGGGGTGTAGTTTTTAAAACGGGGTCACTTCTCGGGGGTTTCAACTGTACTGGTACCTCAGGTGCTGGGGCGTAATTAGGAAAGACTGGGCCCAATTGCAAATCCCCCTCGGGTGCCACAAGCAGCCCCCCTTATAAATAGTGCCCCCTGTAGAATGTGCCATACAGCCCCCCTGTAGACAGTGCTATATAGCCCCGCCTATAGAGAGTGTCACACCCCATTTGCAGATATCGCCCCCACCTCCCCCTTGTAGTGTCATACAGTCCCCTGTAGATATCGCCATAAAGCCCACACTGTATGTAGCGCTATACAGCTCCCACTGTATATAGTGCAACACAGCCCCCCTCCCTTGTATATAGTGCAACACAGCCCCTCCTTAGTAGATAGTGCCACACACAGACCCCTGTAGATTGCACCACACTCCGCTCCTTGTAAATAGTGCCACACAGCCCCCTTCCTTGTGTATAGTGCCACAACGAAATGGCGCATCCGAGAAAGTTGTATCAGCCAGGGAGATGTCAATCAAACATGGAAAGGTGGGTTTGGAGGCAGGACTATGTGACTCTTCAGGATAGCGGCACCGCCCCATAACCCTCTAATGAGTAATAAGCATATAGTGTGCGCCGGTTTAAAAGTGGAATTTAAGGATTTTGCTGCATCTGAAAAAACATACAAGGGAATGTTTGGAAATATTGACAGGTCATGAAGTACCGCATGGTGGCGGTTCAAGGGGTTAAAACTACCAGACAGGTTCCCATGAAATATACAATGAATTGAGAACAATTCCATCTGCCCTGCAATTTTGTTATTATAAATATATCCTATATAATTACAGATCCAGAACCAAGCTCAATACATATATACATCCCTAGAACCGAGCTCAGTACATAAATACAGCACTAGAACAAAGCTCTTACATATATAAAGCACCAGAAACTAGCTCAGTACATACATACAGTACCACAATCAAGATCAGTACATAAATACAGCACTAGAACCAAGCCTATACAGATATACAGCACTAGAACCAAGCCCACACATATATGCAGCACCAAAACCAATCTCATACGTATATACAGCACCAGAACCAAGCTCAGTACTTAGATACAGCATCAGAACTAAGATCAGTACATATATACAACACCAGAACAAATACATCTCAATTTAGTGCAACCGTGTCATATAGGTTTGTACGGCATAAAACTACAGCTCCCAGCATGGCCCGAACAATGGTAAGGATATGCTGGGAGATGCTGTTTCACAACAAAAAAAAATCATACCACCATCATCTCGCTGCAGATCATACAGTGACTACAGTACTGATTAGTGACAGAATAAATAGCTATATCGCTATGTGCAGCCACATAGACACACTATAACGTTACTGCAATGTCCTGACAATGAATATACATTACCTCCAGCCAGGACGTGATGTGTATTCATTCTCCTGACACTTCGCTAATACAATCCCGACACTACAGCACAGCAAGCGTAATCTCGCGAGATTACGATGTAACCTGTCATTTCAAACGAGATTACGCTTGCCTTGGTGTAAATAGCACAGAGACGCTACAGAAGTGACAGGATTCTGAATACACATCACGTCCTGGCTGGAGGTAATGTATATTCATTGTCAGGACACTTCAGTAACATTATAGTGTGCTTATGTGGCTGCACATAGCGATATAGCTACATCGCTATGTGCAGTGAAAATTAATGGAGAGAAGTTTGACGCTGATTGGTCAGCGTCATACACTCCTCTGTACAACGCCCACTTGGCCAAAAAGTAAAACACGCCCAGTTGTCCATTGAGAAACTCATTAGCATAAAGATAATATAGGTCATAACTCCGTCAAAAATGATAGTTTTTCTAAATAAAAAAACACTGCAGTAATCTATATTACAGCGCCGATCACATCATGTACAATACAGGACACTTATAATGTGGTGACAGAGCCTCTTTAAAGGGGTTGCCCGAGATTTAATGACTTTGTTTTAATGCTTGTAAATTATAAATACATTTGTAATATACTTGCATTTTCCAAATTTGCCCCGTTTCCAGATCCTGCCGTATGGTACTTGACGGGTGACGTCACTCTCTGCACTGGCTCTGGCCGCTTTGTTGATCTTGAATTATTTTCCGGCTATACGACACCTCACTTGTGACGTGGTGTATATCGGTTTGTTCTGTTGTAACGTGCATGCGCGGCCCCTGCTGTTATCTCGAGAACAGCAGTGACAGCGCATGCATCTTACAGGCTGTGAAGCAGAACAGCCCATACACGGCACGTCACAAGTGACGTGTCGCATACCTGGCAAAGAATTCAAGATCAACAAAGTGGCCAGAGCCAGTGCAGAGAGTGACGTCACCCGTCAAGTACCCCACGGCAGGATCTGGAAACGGGGCCACTTTGGAAAATGTAAGTATATTACAAATGCATTTACATTTATAAATTACAAGCATTAACACAAAGTCATTAAATATTGGACAACCCCTTTAAGGCCAAAACAAGGCTGCGTCCTTAAGGGGTTAAGGTCTTACCACAGCATCTCAATGGGATTCAAATGAGGACTTTGACTCGGCCACTTCAAAACCCTAATTTTGTTTCTTTTGAGACATTTAGAGGTGGACTTGCTCATGTGCTACGGATCATTGTCTTGATGCATAACCAAATTTCACTTGAGCTTTAGGCCATGCACTGGATAGGTGGACATTTTCCTTCAGGATTTTCTGATAGGGAGCAGAAAATGTATGGTTCCATCAATTATGGCAAGTCATCCACGTCCTGTAGAAACAAAGCAGCCCCAGACTATCACACTACCACCACGTTTGATAGCTGGTGTGATGCTCTTCTGGTAGAATGCGGTGTTAGCAAGTCTTCCGAAGAGTTCCAACTTTGACTCATCAGTCCACAGAAGTCTGTGAAAAAGTCTCTTAAAATGACAAGGTACTATAGGGGCTGGCAGCAATCTCTATATGAAATCAACAAATAAAATTAGCTGGAGAAGATCAATTAAATTGTTTAATAGCAATTAACGTCAACACTGTCTTAATACAAAATGACTATATACAAACCACTACAGCAGAAGGAACCCACACCATTAAATAATTTCTGGGTTCTAAACCCACCTTAAAGACATGTAAACTATTTAATGTACCGTACACAGATGGATGCGTTTTGTCATGTATATGTGGCTTTTAAAGCCAAGCTTGAGTGGGGAATCCAGAGCTGTGAAATTATAGCTATACTATATCTGTCCATTGCTGGCATTTGACTAAAACAGCTGGCTGCCATCCTTTTTTGGTTAAACTGGACATTTCTGATTCTGGAGAATGTACTTTTGCAAACTTTTGCCTTTGTGATCAAAACTTTTGCCAAACTTGTCCCTCCATTCAGGGCCAGTCTTACATTGAATGCTGTCCTGTGTGGTACCTTCTATTGGTACCCATCCCCATATGGTGTTCTGTCATACAGAATACAAATAAAAATACAGATGTAGCCAAGTTCATCTGGACTCTGCTAACTTGCTGCAGTGTGATATTACACAACAAAAGCCTTTGAAAAGTCATTGAAAAAGTCAAGATAAAGGATCTTGCCACCGGGTATTTAATGCGTTAAGATTCGAGATAAAGATGGCTACATCTGTACCATCTCTTATATGTCAATGTCATACAGGATGGTTCCCAAATAACCGTACCAAACGTCGGTCAAATAATGCTTCCATACAGTTTTATACCTAACAATGATATAACGGTGTCTATTATTGTTCTAAATGTGAGTCACCCGATTCTAAATGGATACATTTAATATGGAGATGTCCCAAGTTGGTTAGATAATGGACAGATATAACAAGTGAAATTAGCTGGATATACAAAATGAACATCTGTATGAGTCTGAAAATTTGTATACTGGGTGATCCAGATCAGCTTGGGGTTAAAATAATAAAAAAAACCATTGAAAAAAACCCTCCAAAAAAAACAATGATATAATGGTGTCTAAGTACCAGTGCAACACAATGTCTAAGTAAATATCACTGCATCTGGGTAGAGACTCCGTGGAGAGGTGGCTGGGATCACGTGAAATCCCATAGAAGTGAATGGGAGTTATGGAAGCTACGCGGTTTCCGGAACTTGTGAGATATGTGGATATGCCATAAATGTCTAAGATGGGAGTACCCCTTTAATTCGTATTGGTCAGAATCCTTGGATTCCCACTTGTGGCCCTGCCATTAATTATGAACACTTTTCCTTAATAGCAACAACCAACACATGTCACAAGACCGCAAATTTCTAGTCATGTACCTTAGTTATGTTTTTGCTTTTATCATAGTTGCGTATATAAAAAATATATATATATATATATATATATATATATATGTTTTCTGCAGCATATTACTACTAGTGCATACAAAAAAGGTCAGACAAAATCAGAACCCGGCTTTCATTTTGTAGGTCAGTTTAGAATATATAAGAAAAAAAAAATCTAACTCATTGTAATGGGTAGTTCCTCCATTTTTTTTATCTGCACTAGTTTTTATAATTGTAATAGTGTTTTTATCCAGTAGGCATTGCATCTTTGTTCCATTGGTATTACATCTAAAGTTGCATTCTGTAGATCATAGGGATGTCAAAAACGGGATTCTCTGCTCAGTACTTTCCTATTTAGGCTGGGTTCACACGACCATGTTACGTCCGTAATGGACGGAACGTATTTTGGCCGGAAGACGCGGACCGAACACAGTGCAGGGAGCCGGGCTCCTAGCATCATAATTATGTACGATGCTAGGAGTCCCTGCCTCTCTGCAGGACAACTGTCCCGTTCTGTAATCATGTTTTCAGTACGGGACAGTAGTTCCACGGAGAGGCAGGGACCTTCTGGCATCGTACATAACTATGATGCTAGGAGCCCGACCCCTGCAGTGTGTTCGGTCCGGGTCTTCCGGCCGAAATACGTTCCGTCCATTACGGACGTAACATGGTCGTGTGAACCCAGCCTTAACAGGAAAGAGCTCTAGAGGACTCAATGCAACCATCCATTATAGTAGCCAAATCATACATTTCCCCTGCAGCAAGCGCACCTGGTTTTCAGCAGTCACAACAGATGCGATCACCTGACCCATGGGAAGATGTATTCTGAAAGGAGGGTGATTAGTTTACAAGTCATACATATTATGCTTGACAAACAGTAGCTAGCAGAGCTTTTTCATTTACCGGAAAACCTATATAGTGTCAATTAACACGTGGTGTCCAAAAATATGTTCTATGTGAACACTCCTGTGTGAGTTTACGAAAGGATAGAACACGTAATATATGAACAGTTTGGACATATGACATAAAATAGTAGAGAACATAAGATTTATTACATATTTACAAAGAACTTGCTGTACATTAATTACATGTTTACATATATATTTACATTTAACATAATTTCTTTCTCTTGGCACAAGAAAAATCGCAAGATTTCTTCTCAGAACTAAATTACAGCATTTTAAAAATAGAACTAAGTGTGTCAATGACAGCAATATCAGATATTACCTAATATTATCAAGGCAATATAAACATATACATAAATACAGGTCATAAACTGTAGTAGAGGTAGACAGTTCAATAACATGCTGCAAGTCTCACTAACGCAATAAGATTGCAACAAAAACTGCATATCACAACACTTCGATCATGATTGTATGAAATACCATACGAGGCCCAGACTGGCACTGAATCCTCAATGCCAATCTTCCTAACCTTACTGGTAGGAAAAATACTATAGTTTTAATGCAATATAGACAAAATCAACACATAGGAAAGCAAAATTGTCATTACTAAAGGGTGAAAGTTTTATCTTAGTAAAGATATTAGTTACAATGGATAACAATGATGTCATCAGTATTGGAAAAAATTCTAGTAACAAATTGAAGGCATGTATTTAGCAGTATCATTACATGTCTGGTATGCTGTAAATTTTACAAAACAGGTAGAAATTGTTCATTATATAGAAAGCTAAAATACTCAGCGTCTTCTAGCCTCATGTCCTTCTCACTCTACACTATTTTGACGGGCAACCGCATACAACCCTGTGGTTCCTGGCACCTCTCTTCCATCTATGTAAAATCTACATGAAATATAAAGTAACTGCTTTAGTAACTTGCTTTCTTTGGGGCGCTTTCACTCAGAGTTTGGCAGCATTTTCCATTGCGTTTTTGTGGGGGGTTTTTTTTTAGGACTAAAATGTTTCGGGCACTTTTCTCCATAGGCTTCTGTATGGAACTTCCACAATTGCCAGAAAATATGCATGTACAAAATGATAGTAAATAAAAAAACGCCATAAAAACACTTCAAACTCTTGCCGTTTTCTACATGAGTTTTAAAACACAGAACAAAAACCCTCTGTGAGGTGGCATTTTGGGCAGATTCTCACATAAAGTTATCAATACAGTTTTTTTAATTACACTTTTTGAGCCAAAGCCAGGAGTGGATAGAAAAAGGAGAAAAATGATAAAGAAAAGACTGATATGTCTCCTCTGTTGTATGCACTTCTGTGTTTGGCTAAGAAAGTGCACTAAACAGCATTTAAGAGGTTGTTCACATGGCGTTTTTTGGCGACGATTTTGATGTGGAAACTGCATAGGAATCAGAGCCAAAAAATGCCCCAAATACCCCCCCCCCCCCCCGCCTTGTTTTCACTGGAAGTTAGAAGTTGTTTTTTTTTACCCGGGCGCATTTCAGAAAAAAAAAAGAAAAAATCGGCACACTTTTTCTTCGAGCAGTTTTCGCCTCTGATCTCTTTTTGAAATCAATGGTAGGTAGAAAAAAAAACTGTGTCGCCCATTTGGAATGTTTTTTTGCCTGTGATTCTTGCATTAGATTCTATAGACTGAAAAAAACTGCGGCAAAAAAATGCTGAAAAAAAAAGTTTAAAGGATTCCTGAAGGAATTTTGTGGCATATTATTTCTGCCAGATAAAAAAAATAAGGGAACTGCGCCAAAAAAACTTGGCAAAAATGGCCCGAAAATGCCTCCCCTTGATTTCAATGGGAGGCGGGGCGGTTTTCTCCCGCGAGCGGTAAAACCGCCTCACAGGAGAAAGAAGCGACATGCCCTATCTTCGGGCGTTTCCGCCTCTGACCTCCCATTGACTTCAATGGGAGGCAGAGAAAGCGTATTTCGCAGCGTTTTATGAGAGCCGTTGAGAGCCGCGGGCGAAAAACGCCACAAAAATCGGCGTGCAGGGAGAGGAAAATCTGCCTCTAACTTCCAAACGGAATTTTGAGGCAGAATTTCCGCCTGCAAAAAAATTCCGTGTGAACATAGCCTAAAACTTTGTTTGATTCCAGCCTCACAGCCATTTCTAAGTCTAGATCAAGAATTCTACCTGTTTAACGTTTGCATGCAGCAATGAATTGTGGGAGCTCCGATTACAGTTGCACAGTTAGGGTATGTTCACACGGCAGCCTCCGTTACGGCTGAAATTACGGAGCTGTTTTCAGGAGAAAACAGCTCCGGAATTTCAGACGTAATGGCATGTGCAGGCGCTTTTCGCTGCGTCCATTACGGACGTAATTGGAGCTGTTTTTCCATGGAGTCAATGGAAAACGGCTCCAATTACGTCTCAAGAAGTGACATGCACTTCTTTAACGCGGGTGTCTTTTTTACGCGCCGTCTTTTGACAGCGGCGCGTAAAAAAAATGACCGTCGGCACAGTACATCGTAAAACCCATTCGAATGAATGGGCAGACGTGTGCCGACGCTTTGGACGTATTTTCGGACGTAATTCGGGGCTTAAACACCCGAATTACGTCTGTAAATAGGGTGTGTGAACCCAGCCTTAAAGATAAGATGTTAGGTCAGGGTAGGTCTGTTTCAAAGGGCAAACAGAATTTTGAAAGTCCCAATGTATTCAGATGGAGATAGATATTTGGCCTTAATTAACAGAAAAACGGTCAGTGCTGTCCATAACAGCCGTTCACAGTGCAGGTTTTTCAAAGCAGTTTCAAAAATCAAAGTTGAGCTCTGATCGGTTGCTATGGGCAACCAGGCCAGTTTTCTGTTAGACAGTTTTGGAAAAATTAGGCCCAATATCTTTGTTTTTGTAGTATTTGTACTTTTGTTTGCTACTAAACTTTTTATGTACATTTAAAATACCTTTTTTTTTATTAACAAAAGCAGAATTACATTCTAAGCCTCCAAGATGTCTTCAATTAATTCTCTTCATTGTCATTGACAGTGTTCGGACATGGCTCCATGGTTACTGCTACACCCATGCCACTGCACCCCGTTGGCATACCTGCCACTTCTGTCCATGTGTTACTTTCTGGGCAATAACATTCTACAGAGGAGAGAAAGCCTTCAGCATTGAAACCACCTGTGAAGAGAAGTACAGATGTATCATAACATATCACTTATTTAACCCTTTAGGTTGCAACAGATACTATAGGAAGATACATTAAAGGCTATTTAAACCTTTAATACATTGCTTTAGTAAAAAGTATTCATAGTAGGGATGTCACGATACCAGAATTTGGACTTCAATACTGATACTTTGTGTAGTATTGCGATTTAGATACCAAAACGATACTTTGCCAACAGTAATAAAAAATAAAAAAAAAGTTCTTCCGTTTTCTGATGTGAGGCATGATTAATTTTGAATGTGCCTCACATTAATAGTAATTAACCCCAATATGTTTCTCAGTCATAATGGGTTAATGTGTAAGGTACATGATGGGGTTAATTACTATTAATGTGAGGCACATGGAAGTTAAATTCATCACACCTCGTGCCTTACATTAATAAGTGAAAGAAAGAAGTTTTTATTTTATTTTTTTACAGCGCACACATCATAAATGACACAAAAAAATTGTTGTGCAGGTTATTACGGCCGCGCCGATACCGAATATGTGTATTTAATGTATTGAGACTTATTTTAATGTTTATTGAAAAAAAGATGTATGTGTATTTTTTTTAAATTTAATATTACTTTATGTTTTTACTTTATTTTTAAACTTTAATGTACTGGCATATATCGATATGCCAGTACATTAGCCTGTGTATGGATAGTATACAGGCAGTTGTTAGGACATTCCCAAGTATGCCCTAACAGGAAATATGGTAAGACAGCACTTGGGTCCTTCAATAGATCCTGGACTGTCTGCCCATATATGGTATGTCCCTCAATCGGGTCCCCACTTCTCATTTTCCCCTGAATGATGCAGTCAGCTTTGATCGCAGCATTCAGGAGAATAGCGGCGGCAATGAGGTTTCTTTCATCTCTGCCGTTATAGAGCGGGGCTCCGGCTGTGTAATAGAGACATTGCCTCGCTCCTGACAACAAGTGTGTGCGCGGTCAGAATGAGGTGATGCGGCCGGCGCTGCAGTAATGAGCGGCGGTTCAGGCACTGAAGACAGAACGTGGGGGTGTTTTGTAGTGCGCCCGCCATGTTCGGTCTTCAGTGCCGCCACTCATTACTGCAACGCTGGCCGCATCACCTCATCCTGACGGCGCGCACTTGTCAGGACTCAGGAGCGGGGCAATGACTGTTACACAGCCGCAGCTCCGCTCTCATACATTCATGTGTTACTATACTTAGCTGTGCGGCCGCACAGCTTAGTATCGAAATACATGAAATAACGGTATCGAACCGTTTAGGGATGCACAGTATCGAAGTTTCGATGCATCGTGCATCCCTAATTCATAGTGTTCAATGCAACTTCGTTAATGTTTTTTTCTTAAAACATTTTTTTACTTTTTGAGATACAGCTTCTATGTATCCTAGACAGCGGGTCCTGTGTGTCACTGACACACAGGATCCACCTGTTATCGATCACATCTGAGCTATGAACTTTGATCGATAACAGCTGGATCCTGCGTATCAGAGACCAGCTGTCACCGAAGCGGTCAGTCCTCAAGTCTTCAAAACGTTTACATAGCCTTTAACTCTACCCATATCAACAAGGATTATTGTAAAAGTAGTTGTTCGATTTAAAAGCTTTGGTGCGGTCCTGTACTGTAGGTAGATGACTTCAAGAGAAATCTAGGCAGAAATACAGGTACAGTGCCCAGATAAGTTTTTATGGCCAATGAGTTAGCTACAGAGTATTTACTTTATTGAACATAACCTCAATTAATAGTTCTTTTGATTGTTGGGTAGATCAATCATGCTACAAGGTCATAAATCTTTATTATACTTTAGTGGAATACAAGCATATGAATGAACAGCTAAATAAGATTTTACAATATTTTAAAAAAATACCAAAAATATGGGTGGCACAACAGAAGCGATGCATGTAGGGACACACAGTGATCTTTGGCCGCAGGACCAATGTCACACCCAAATTCGCCATGTAGTCCTAGCCCAAAGATGAGAACACAACAATGATGGAACTTACATTCATCACACAACAAAAGCGGGTTAGAAACAAAAACAGAAACATTGGCATCTATTGTTTAACCACTTCCTGACCAGGAGCTTTACCCCCTTCCTGATCAGGCCCATTTTTAAGTTTTAGCCATGTGCCAATTTAAAAGCAAATTGTTGTTCTATTATTTTTCCAACCTACATGTATTTGGTCTTGTTTTTCTCAGAACATATTGGGCTTTTTATAGTGTGCAAAAAAATAAGATATATTTGACTTTTTTTAAAAAATATGGAAGGAAAAATGGAAAATAAAGTCGAAAAAAATGTGAATGTGTGATTTTAGGTGATTTTTTTTATTACATCTGGTGCATGCCACTGGGTAAACACACCTGAATCCATATTTGGCAACGTCTATTGACTTCAACGATACAAAATATGTATGCATTTCTGACACGCTGGGCGCAAAGTGGCGCTTACAATGAATGGTGCGCAAACTGGCTTTTAGAGAAAAAATTTCCAAAGCTGGTTCGCTGACACCATACGACCATTACAGATGTTGTGGCGTTTCCAGTCCACAAAAATGTATGGCCTATCCTCAGGATAGGCCATCAATATCTGATCGGTCAGGGACCGACACCCGGCACCCCCTGTCGATCAGCTGTTTTGAAGGGGGCCACAGTGCTTATACGAGCGCTGCTTCCCCTAAATTTCCTTTACTGCTCACACTATGAATCGCAGATATACTGTGAACCGCCGCTACAAGTGTTACAGCCTTCTCCCATTCAAGTGTATAATGTAATACTGTGAACTGCCGTGACAAGTGTGTCTGCGATTCACAGTGTGAACAGTAAAGGAAATGAAGGGAAAGCGACGATGGTACGAGCATCGCGGCCCCTTCAAAACAGCTGATCGGCGGGGCTGCGGGGAGACGGGCCACCACCGATCAGATATTGATGGCTAAGCCCTTATACACGACAGGGCTTCCCGGCCGTGTGACGGCCGTTCAAAAAACGTCCGTCACGCAGCTTCAGTAGGAACAATAGACCCCAAATGGGGCTATTCAAACGACCGATTTTTTTGGACGGCCCGGGAAACCCGGCCATCAAAAAATGGGACATGCCATATTTTCGGCCGTTCTCCCGACCCCCATAGAAGTCTATGGGGCCGGGTAATATACGGCCATCACTTGAATGTGCTCCAAGTGACCGCCGTGTCTTCCGTCGCTCTCTCCCCTTTTCCTCCTCACAGTGCGAAGTGCATGTGAGGAGGAGGAGGGTGTTTTTTTGCTCCCTGTAGGAGCGGAATCCCAACGCTGTGGCCCGGGGATTCCGCTCCAGCAGAAGTCCCTGACTTCACTGTGTCCATATATGGACACAGTGACATCAGGGACTTCTGCTGGAGCGGAATCCCCGTCGATATGGCCGGGAATTCAGCTCCAGGAGAAGTCTCTGCCTTTACTGTCCATATATGGACAGAGTGACGTCAGGGACTTCTGAAACGGAATCCCCAGCTATGTGGCCGAGAATTCCGCTCCAGGAAAAGTCCCTCACTTCACTGTCCATATATGCCACACAGCCCCCTGTAGGTAGTGCTACACAGCCCACTTGTACATAGTCATCCCCCATAGATGGCACCCCCCTACCTTCCTGTAGGGGACGGCTCCAGGAGAAGTCCCACATTTCACTGTCCATATATGTACAGTGAAGTGAGGGACTTCTCCTGGATCGGAATTCCCGGCCACAGCGGTGGGGATTCCGCTTCAGAAGTCCCTGATGTCACTGTGTCCATATATGAACAGTGACGTCAGGGACTTCTCCTGGAGCGGAAGCCCCAATCCCCGGCCACAGTTTTGCCGAAGCTGTGGCCGGGGATTGGGGATTTCGCACCTACAGGGAGCAAAAAAATACCCTCCTCTTCCTCCTCACATGCACTTCGCACAGTGAGGAGGAGAAAGAGCGAGTGACGGAAGACACGGCCGTCGCTCTGAACTCATTCAAATGATGGCCGTGTAGTACCCAATCACATAGACTTCTATGGGGGCCGGGAGAACGGCCGAAAATAGGGCATGTCCCATTTTTTGACTGCCCGGTTTACTCGGCCGTGGTTTACCCGGTTTATCGGTCGTGTGCATAGCCCCATTTGGGGTCTATTGTTCCTACTGCGGCCGTGTAACGGACGTTTTTTGAACGCCCATCACACGGCCAGGAAACCCTGTAGTGTGAATAGGGCCTTAACCTGAGGATAGGCCATCAATTTTTGTGGACTGGAAAACCCCTTTGACAACCCAAAAATGATTATTTTATGGAAAGTAGACCCCCAAGGTATTAATTTAATGACATATCAAAGATTTGAAAATCTTCTGTGTAAGATGTCTGCAGCATGCAGATGAGCTTTGTAAAATCTCATCTACTTGCCTTGTACTGTAATCTGCGGCAGACTTTGCCTGCGCAAATCCGCAGCTAAAATTTGCAGTGAATCCGCCACATCGGATGTCGCCCTAAGGCCCAATTCACACAGAGTTTTTTGGTGCTGATTTTGACGTGGAAACCGCGTTGGAATCAGCACCAATATACAGCCGAAATGGTTGTTTGTCCAAGGCGGCTGGGAGGCAAAAAAAGCGTTTTACGCCCACGTTCCTCAATGGCCTTAAGCGAAAAACACGGCAAAAAAACTGCAGGCAGGTCAAAATCTGCAGATTTTTTTCTGCCTGCAAAATACTCCATGTACAGGTTGTCCGATCAAAGATCCCATAGACTACACCGCAAGTAATGAAAGTCAATGTGGTCGCGTTGCGACCTGCAAGTAACTGCGACACGCCACATTGGATTTCTTGCAACTGTCATGTCGTGGCAACTTGCGCGTTGCGACACAACCACATTGACTTTTATTACATGCAATGTATGCTACGGGACATAGCAATCTTTGGCTGGTCGACCTGTGTCATGTGTGGCCAAAGTCGCCGTGTAGCAGATAGACAAATTTATTTATAGAGAAAGTTTTTATTGAGAAAAAAAGTGTGTGTTTGTGTGTGTGTGTGTGTGTGTGTGTGTGTGTGTTTTTTCTTCTTACATCACATTATTCTTCTCCCTTTATGGCAGTCTGCCAGAGAGGGAAACGATGCAACTGGTGATCGCTGTGACAGGCCGTTACCGATTACCTGACCAGAGACCACTGAAGCTCCTTACTGTCGGCATGCAAGTGATCGCTTTGACAGGCTGTCAGTGTTCACATAGCTGAGCCCCTTACTGTCAGCGCGTAAGTGCTGCTGGGAGGAGCAATGTGATCGCGGTGACATGCTGTCACAGCGATCACATGACCGGAGACCACAATGAGTGGTCTCTGGGTGAAAGCTCCGTGATATCAACTGACAGCTGTATCACGGAGCTCCTCACAGTCGGCACGTAAGCGCTGCTGTTAGGAGCAATGTGATCATTGTGACAGGTTGTCACAACGATCACACGACCGGAGACCACGCTGAGCTAAAGGCCGCCGGGGAGCGGCAAACCTGCTAGCTCTACAGGACATTCTGGAACGGCCCTGCAGAGTTAATTGCGAACCGCCCGGATGTTTATAGTCTATGGGCGGTCTGGAAGTGGTTAACGATACAACATTAGGACCTACCCCCAATAGTCTATACTAGAGCTCCAAATTTGGGTCTAAAGATAGCCCATCAGTGAGGAAGTCAACATCTAAATCGAGCATTTCATATAATGGATGATATTAAAAGATTTTTTTTATGTGCGGAATCGGTTTAAACCCAAAGTTTCACAGAAAAACATGATTATAAGGTCAGCAACTAACCAATTTCAATGGAAAATTAACTAATTACTCCCTTGCAATAGTGAAGAAGTCATTTATATGATACAGTGTCCATGTTCTCGGCAATACATGGGGCAATACATGGGGAGAACATCTATATCTTTAAAAAAAAAGAGATTAGCAGGACAAATTTACAATATCAACATAGGGTATGAGAAATATATACTATCCTCCCATTTCAAACAGATACAGAAAATTTGTCCAAAACACAAATTTTACCGCAATTCATTTAGTAAAAAAGGTTTAAAGAAAGTGAGATTTGGGGGATGGGAGTTCCCGATGTCAAGAAATATTATCATTCTACAATCCTTACTCCTCTTCATCACTGGTGTCAAAGTCATATCGAACTCAAGTGGGTGGAAATTTATAGGACTACAGAGTCCCTCTCCTGTCGCTTTCTAGATCCAAGCAAATTGCAGTACCCAAAAGGTATGCTCTCAATTGTGGCTTCCCGGAATTACCTTATTACTTCCACACCCTCGTCAGACTAAATCTTTAAAATTGCTACCTCTCCTGTATTTTACCAGGCCATAACATCCGTAAGTGTGAATTGGCTGGGATTCAAACAAAGTAGTTCCCTTTATGATTCCACTGTATTAGTTCCATTCCAATCTCTGGTCCAAAAGTACAATATTCCCAAACAAGACTTTTACAAATATTTTCCATATTCTCCAATCTAAGTCTATTTACACAACAGTTTTCCCCTCTAGCGCATATTTGTTCTTTGCATCTAAAGCGTCAAAACCTATGGTATTTTCTATGTTTTATTCCAGTGTTATTCGCTCATATTCTTTAACCCCTTCAGGACCGAGCTAATTGTGGCCTTCAGGACCAACTCCATTTTTTCAAATCTGACATGTGTTACTTTATGTGGTAATAATATTTTAAATACAAAGACTCAACCGGTCAAATAACGGGCTAGGTGCCTATGGGGTATTAGGAGCACCTCCACTATGTATAATAGGCAAGCTTCACAAATACTTGAGCAAACTTATTTAGAACGAAAAAAGCCAAAATGCCACGGAAATATTGAAAAAGTACAAAATAGTTTATTGGGACATACAACACAAAAATTACAATTGTTAAAATATAAGGAGATCTAAAAAGATACAGTGTGGGATATAATCCCGGTGAGTTGGGGTGTCCCACAATGATAATCTCCCATGGCATGGTGTACATGACGAATAAACATGTTAATGTTACCAGAATGTTATGATGTAAAGAGCATAAATACAACAATCAATCAGATTACGGTGAATACAGTTGAATCCAGGTATATTTAGTACATCATATATGAATAGGCTGTATAGCTCAGAGAAGTACCCAGGGTCATGGGGTTAAAAACCCTATACTGCCCAGGTGAAAGTGAATATGAGAGAGACGTCATAGATACACCCAGCTAGAGGGGAAGATAAGATAGAAGTTAGGAATGCACGTGGATCCACAGAGGATCCACTGATTAGTTTATATAGTAGGCTTACCCATTAAAGTAGGAGTATGTGTTCCCACACTGCAACCTGCAATGATATCGCCCCAGGTTGCAGTGTGGGAACACATACTCCTACTTTAATGGGTAAGCCTACTATATAAACTAATCAGTGGATCCTCTGTGGATCCACGTGCATTCCTAACTTCTATCTTATCTTCCCCTCTAGCTGGGTGTATCTATGACGTCTCTCTCATATTCACTTTCACCTGGGCAGTATAGGGTTTTTAACCCCATGACCCTGGGTACTTCTCTGAGCTATACAGCCTATTCATATATGATGTACTAAATATACCTGGATTCAACTGTATTCACCGTAATCTGATTGATTGTTGTATTTATGCTCTTTACATCATAACATTCTGGTAACATTAACATGTTTATTCGTCATGTACACCATGCCATGGGAGATTATCATTGTGGGACACCCCAACTCACCGGGATTATATCCCACACTGTATCTTTTTAGATCTCCTTATATTTTAACAATTGTAATTTTTGTGTTGTATGTCCCAATAAACTATTTTGTACTTTTTCAATATTTCCGTGGCATTTTGGCTTTTTTCGTTCTCTTTATGTGGTAATAACTCCGGAATGCTTTTGCCTATCTAAGCGATTCTGAGATTGTTTTCTCGTGACATATTGTACTTTATGCTAGTGGAAAAATTTGGTCAATAAATTCATTGCTTATTTGTGAAAAACCCCAAAATGTAGAGAAAATTTGCAAAAATTATGATTTTTCTCATTTTAAATGTATCTGCTTGTAAGACAGACAGTAATACCACACAAAATAGTTACTATTTCACATATTACATATGTCTACTTTATATTTGCATTGTTTTTTGAACATTATTTTATTTTTCTATGACGTTACAAGGCTTAGAACTTTAGCAGCAATTTCTCACATTTTCAAGAAAATTACGAAAACCTATTTTTATAGGTACCAGTTCAGTTCTGAAGTGGCTTTGAGGGCCTTATATATAGAAACCCCATAAGTCACCCAATTTTAAAAACACCCCTCAAAGTATTTAATACAGCATTTAGAAAGTTTCTTAACCCTTTAGGTATTTCACAAGAATTAAAGCAAAGTAGAGGGGAAATTTACAAATTTCTTTTTTTTGTCGGAAAATTTATTTTAATCCATTTTTTTCTGTAACACAAAAGGATTTACCAGAGAAACGCAACTCAATATATATTACCCGGATTGTGCAGTTTTTAGAAATATCCCACATATAGCTCTAGTGCACTAATAGACTGAACCACAGGCCTCAGAAGCAAAGGAGCACCTAGTGGATTTTGGGGCCTCCTTTTTATTAGAATATATTTTAGGCACCATGTCAGGTTTGAAGAGGTCTCGTGGGGCCAAAACAGTGGAAACGCCTCCAAAAAGACACCATTTGGCAAACTACACATCTCAAGGAATTCATCAAGGGGTGTAATGAGAATTTTAACCCCACAGGTTTTTTCCTGAATTATGTGGAATTAGTCCGTAAAAATGAAAATCTAAGTTTTTTCCAATAAAACTTAGAAATTATACATTTTTACATTTATACATTTTTACAAGCAATAAAGAAGAAAAAGCACCCCACGATTTGTAAAGAAATTTGTCCCGATTACGGCAATACCCCATATGTGGTAATAAACGGCTGTTTGGATGCACAGCAGGGCTCAAAAGCGCTATTTGGCTATTGGAGATCAAGTTTACTCAATTGGTTTTCAGGTGTCATGTCGCATTTGCAAAGCCCCTGAGGGACCAAAACCGTGGACAACCCCCAGAAGTGACCCGATTTGGGAAACTGCAGCCCTAAAAAGAATTTGTCTAGGGGTATAGTGAGCATTTTGATCCCATAGGTTTTTTGCTGAATTAGGCCGTCAAAACTTCTATTGTGTTTTTACGGCGTTCACCGGGCGCTATAAATGACATATTTAATTTATTCTGCGGGTCGATTACGGCGATACCATATGTATATAGGTTTTTTTTTATGTTTTATGGTGTTTGCACGATAAAATCACGGTTTTAAAAAAAATTGGCGTTTTTGTGTCGCCATATTCTAAGAGCCACAACTTTTTTATTTTTCTATCAGGAAAGTTGTGTGAGGGCTTGCTGTTTGCGGAACAAACTGTAGTTTTTTTCGGTAAAATTTTTGGGTACATGCGACTTTTTGATCCCTATTTATGAAAATTATTTGGGAGCTGAAGTGACTAAAAATAGCGATTCCGGTAGTTTTTTAATTATTTTTTTTGGGCGGTCACCGTGCGGGATAAATTACATTATATGTTTATAGTTCAGGCCGTTACGGACACAGCGATACCAATTATGCATAGTTTATTTATTTTTTTCATTTTTTTCCAATAGTAAAGGACTTTATAAGGGAAAAAAGGCAATTTTGAAATTTTATTATTTAGACATTTTACTTTTGTACATTTTTTGTAACTTTTTTTTTTTAGTCCTTCTAGGGACTTGAAGATCCAATTGTTGGATCGTTGTTATAATACCCTACAATTCCTATGAATTGCAGGGTATTATACCTATCAGTTTCACACTGACAGGAGGCCTCTTAGGTCTTGCCTCTGGCAGGACGTAATCGCCTTCAATAAATGGCAGACCCGAAGCCTTTGTTAGGCTTCCGGTTGCCATAGCAATCGCCCCCCGCAATCGCCTAGCGGGGTGCCGATGTTGCCATAACAACTTAAATGCGGCAGTCACTATTGACTGCCGCAATTAAGGGGTTAATCGGTTCGGATCACCGCTGTGATCCGACCCGATGTTTTCCCCCAGTACTAAGGCTGCTAGTAGCAGCCTGTACTGGGAGATGGCAGGCTGCGGGGAGCGTCTGTGTGCTCTATTAGGAGCACACGTAGATTAACGGGCTGCAGGCACAAGGACCAGCTCTGTAGCCCGTTAATCTACGTGGGGTGGTCGGGAAGGGGTTAATCAAACCAGGTTATTTGCTAAAATGGGAAGCAGATCTAGGCTTAGATATTTCACTACAGGACTGGTACTCTGCCATCCACTGGGACGCTCAAACAACTTCTGACATGTCATAGTGACATGTCAGAAGTTTTTATTGGTGGTGGTGGTCCGAGCACTGAAACCCCCATTAATCGCTAAAACTAAGCAGCAGAAGTGCTCGTATAAGCGCTCAGCCGCTTAGTTTCTGTTCGGCTTTTTCCGGAAATCGATGTAGCAATGCACGGACGATCGTTGGTTCAAGTCCCCTAGGGGGGCTAATAAAGTGTATGAAAAAAAGTAATATTAAAAGTAAAAAAAAACAAAACCTCTTTTTCCCATTTTCCCCCTTAAAGAGGCTCTGTCACCAGATTTTGCAACCCCTATCTCCTATTGCAGCAGATCGGCGCTGCAATGGAGATAAGAGTAACGTTTTTTTTTTGTTTTTTTTAAAACTAGCATTTTTGGCCAAGTTATGACCATTTTTATATTTATGTAAATGAGGCTTTCTAAAGTACAACTGGGCGTGTTTAAAGTAAAAGTACAACTGGGCGTGTATTGTGTTCGTTACATCTGGGCGTTTTTACTTCTTTTACTAGCTGGGCGTTGTGTATAGAAGTATCATCCACTTCTCTTCACAACGCCCAGCTTCTGGCAGTGCAAAGACACAGCGTGTTCTCGAGAGATCACGCTGTGACGTCACTCACTTCCTGCCCCAGGTCCTGCATCGTGTCGGACCAGCGAGGACACATCGGCACCAGAGGCTACATTTGATTCTGCAGCAGCATCGGCGTTTGCAGGTAAGTCGATGTAGCTACTTACCTGCAAACGCTAATGCTGCTGCAGAATCAACTGTAGCCTCTGGTGCCGATGTGTCTTCACTGGTCCGACACGATGCAGGACCTGGGGCAGGAAGTGAGTGACGTCACAGCGTTGTGAAGAGAAGTGGATGATACTTCTATACACAACGCCCAGCTAGTAAAAGAAGTAAAAACGCCCAGATGTACGCACATAATACACGCGCAGATGTAACGAACACAATGCACGCCCAGTTGTACTTTAAAAAGCCTCATTTACATAAATATAAAAATGGTCATAACTTGGCCAAAAATGCTTGTTTAAAAAAAACAAAGAACGTTACTCTTATCTCCATTGCAGCGCCGATCTGCTGCAATAGGAGATAGGGGTGGCAAAATCTGGTGACAGAGCCTCTTTAAGTAATGTAAAAAATAGAAAAAGTAAAACAAAATTGGTATCACTGCGTCCGTAAAAGTCTGAACTATAACAATATAGCGTTAACGCGCACCATGAATGCCGTAAAAAATTAACAATGGAAAACGCCAGAATCGCAGTTTTTTGGTCAACTTAGCTTTAAAAAAAAAAAAAGTGATCAAAAAGTTCTACGTACCAAAAAATGGTACCAATAAAAACTACAGCCCGTCCCGCAAAAAATAAGACCTCACATCGCCCAATCGGTGAAAAAATAAGAGTTCTCAGAATGTGGTGACACAAAACATTTATTTTTTTAACAAAAAGATTATTCTCAATAAAAGTACTAAAATATAAACAAAAAACTATATGAATTTGGTATCACCGTAATCAAATTGAGCCACAGAATAAAGATAAGTTGTCGTAAAATAAGCCGTAAAAACAAAACCCAAAAAAACTATTGAGGAATCGCAGTTTTTTGCCCGCAAAGAATTATTTTTCAGTTTCCCAGTACATTATATGGAACTATAAATGGTACCAAAACTACAACTCCTCCTGCAAAAAATAAGCCATCACACCACTCTATTGACGGAAAAATAAAAAAGTTATGGCTCTTGGAATGCGGGGAGTGAAAAAACGAAAATGAAAAATAAAAAAATGCCTTTGTCCCAAAGGGGTTAAGCACTTCTTCAAAGGTGCTAGCCACTGGGAGACAGCACAATAAATTCTACTTAGGTAAACACCTTCACAAATTACTGAAGTCAATCCATTCTATACTCCTTTATGTTGGAGGGGTTATAGTTTGTCAGGTAATTACCTACATGTCTGGGGGAATTGTCCATGGCGTATAACTTCTGGAAAGCCACATTTTCTTTCATTTCCTCTATTTTACAGTTTATGATTTCCCCAACCCCCACATGAGCTCTGTGTTTTATTGACCTTTCTTATTTCCAGCTGAACTTCGCTGTGTAATAGGCCATATAATTCTGGCTGCTAGACTACGGATTGCTAGGTCGTGGAAGTCTTCTGATCCCCTCACTATAGCGTAATTTATTAATTTAGTTAAAATGGACTACATCATGGAGAGAATGGTAGCTGTCTGTTCCAATTCCATTGACTGTTTTCTTGTCCAATGGTCCCTGCGGTCCACCTACATGACACCTGGAACTCCCTCCCCGGCTCTGGGTCCATCCTAATTAACTTTACAGTGGTTATTTGGGTACTAAAAATTACATTGCATTAATATTTTGATGTAAAAAGAAGTCACTTACTAATGTACTTTAATTTAAAATTCGATACTGCAATGAAATTTCCGGGGTCCCAGTGGCTCGAATGTCAACCGGAGGCCTAATACTGGCCTCCCGGTCTGCCAAATACGGAAGCCTTCCAGGCCCTGCCGACGGCAACATGCTCATCAGCGGTGGATGTCCCCTGTATGTTACAACCGACATCCAACTGTAACGGTAGGAACCAGAGATAGCTCCGATCCCTGACATTAACTCCTTAGACGCAGCGATCGCTGCATCTAAGAGGTTGGTAGCAGATCGGCACCCCAGCCAAGCCGACTGCTAACAATGGCCTCCGGCTCTGCCATTACGAAAGCCGATTAGGCCCCGCCCGGAGGCGAAGCCTATTCGGCTTGCTGTCAGTGAATGACTGACAGATTTAATACATTGCACTACATAGGTAGTGCAATGTATTAGAAAACAAAACAAAACAGACACTTAGACTTTCAAGTCCCCTAGTGGGACGTAACAAAAAAAAGTTGTAAAATATATAATAAAAGTTTCAAGCAATAAAATAAAACACAAAATCGCCCTTTTTCTGTTATCAAGTCCTTTATTATTGAAAAAAATAAATAAACCATACATATTTGCTATCGCTGCGCCCGCAACGGCCTGAACTCTAAAAATATTATTACATAGTTAGTAAGTTCAACCAAGGGTTGGAAAAAGGGAAGGTAAAAATTTCTACACATAGGAGCGAATATTTTTTAGTTCTAGGAAATTAGCTAAGCCTTTTTTAAAGCCATCTACTGTCCCTGCTGTGACCAGCTCCTGCGGTAGACTATTCCATAGATTCACAGTTCTCACAGTAAAGAAAGCTTGTCGCCTCTGCAGGTTGAACCTTTTTTTCTCCAGACGGAGGGAGTGTCCTCTTGTTTTTTGAGGGGCTTTTACATGGAACAGGATTTCACCATATTTTTGTATGTGCCATTAATATATTTATATCAGTTAATCATGTCCCCCCTTAGTTGTCTTTTTTCAAGGCTAAATAGGTTTAATCTTTCCTCATAACTTAGATTCTCCATGCCCCTTATTAGCTTCGTTGCTCTTCTTTGTATTTTTTCCAACTCCAGGGCATCCTTTCTATGAACTGGAGCCCAGAACTGAACTGCATATTCTAGATGAGGCCTCACTAACGCTTTGTAAAGTGGTAATATTACATCACTGTCCCGCGAGTCCATGCCTCTTAATACACAACAATATCTTGCTGGCCTTTGAAGCAGCGGATTGACATTGCATGCTGTTATTTAGTTTATGATTTACAAGTACATCCAGATCCTTCTCAACAAATGAATCCCCTAGTGTAGTTCCCCCTATGACATATGATGCATGCAGGTTGTTGGTACACAGATGCATAACTATACATTTATTATGTTATTTATTCCACGCGGTGAACAGCGTGAAAAAAAAAAACGTAAAAGACAATGCCAAAATTACTGGTTTTTGGTCACATTGCCCTACAAAAATAGGAATAAAAAGTGATCAACAAGTCATATGTATCCAAAAATGGTACCTATAAAAACTATAACTTGTCTCCCAAAAAACAAGCCCTCATACAGCTGCACCGACTAAAAAATTTAAATGTTATGGTTCTCACAACATGGCGACAAAAAAAATACATTTTTTTACAAAAGTAATTTTATTGTGCAAAAACTTGTAAAACATAAAAAAGTGCTATAAATTTGGTATCGCCGGAATCCTACTGACCCGCAGAGTAAAGTTAACCTGTAATTTATAAACGAATGGTGAACGCTGTATATATATATATATATATATATATATATATATATATATATAAATAAATAAAAAAAACTATGCCAGAATTGCTGTTCTTGGGTCACCATTGCCTCCCAAAAAAATAGGATAAAAGGTGATGAAAATGTTGTAGGTACCCCAACATGGTACCAATAAGAACTACAGCTCGTCCTGCAAAAAAACAAAAAAAAAACAGCCCTCATACCACTACGTATATGAAAAGAGGCGATTTATTAAGGCCCTAAAATTAGGGAACCAGGAAGGGTAGGACCCAAACATATCTGCTGGAAACGAGGGTGCCCGTATTATACAAGGACAATACTTTCCTGGCAAAATTCCCCAAACTGCAAAGGTGCAGAGTTTGGATCAAAAGGGGGATAAGAAAGGACACAATTTACCAGTGCGACACTGGCCTGTGCATAAAGGATTGCTTCACAGTGTTATACACATCTATGTATTTTTTTATTTATTTTTTACCCCATTATTATACCACCTGACTATGCCCCTAATATACTCTGCCCAGCTTACATATACCCCCACATTATAAACTGAAATACAAGTAAAACTCCAAACAAAACTACTACCAAGGAAAATCCACACGCCAAAAGCCAAATCGCACTTCCTCCCTTCTGAGCCCTACAGCGTGCCCAAACAGCAGTTTACTGCCACATATATGACATCACCATACCCGGGAGAACCCTTTTAACAATTTTTAGGGTTTGTCTCCAGTGGCAGAAGTTGGGCACGACATATTTGCCACTGAAATGGCATATCTAGGGAAAAATTAAAATTTTTACTTTCCACAATCCACAGTGCATTCATTAATGGAAAAGACCTGTGGGGTGAAAATGCTCACTATACCCCTTAATAAATGCCTATAAGGGGTGTAGTTTCCAAAATGGGGTCACTTCTCAGGGGTTTCTTTTATTACTTCACATCAGAGCCCTGCAATTGTGAACCAATACTTTGTAAATCGTCAAATTAGGCCTCAATTTCACATGGTACTCTTTCACTCCTGAGCCCTGTCGAATGTCCAGGCAAAAGATTAGGGCCACATGTGGGGTGTTTCTAAAACCGGGAAACACTGCATAATAATTAGAGAGCTGTCTTATTATGGTGGCACCAGCTGGGCACCACATATTGGCAAATTTATGGTAAAAATTCCCATTTTCACTCTGCAACATCGAGCGCACACTAATTTCTGCAAAACACCTGTGGGGTTAACATGCTCACTAACACCCCTAGGTGAATACCTTGAGGGGTGTAGTTTCAAAAATGGGGTCACTTCTGTGGGATTTCCACAGATTTGGTTCCACATGGGCTTTGCAAATGCGACATAGTGCCCAGAATCCAATCCAGTAATATATGTGCTTCAAAAGCCAAATGGCACTCCTCTGCTGATCCCTACTGTGTGCCCAAATAGCAGTTTATGACCACATATGGGGTATTTCCGTACTCCAGAGAAGTTGCTTTACAGATGTTAGGGGCATTTTTCTGATTTATTGCTTGTGGCCATTGTTTTTTCGCTAAAACTACATCTTATTGGAAAAAATTTAATTATTTTCATTTTCACATCCAAATTCTAATAAAATCTATGAAACACCTGTGGGGTTAAAATGCTCATTCCACCCCTAGATGAATTTCTTGCGGGGTGTAGTTTCCAAAATGGTGTTTTTTTTTTGGGGTGTTTCCTTTGTTTTTGCATCGCAAGACCTTTTCAAACCTGGCATGGTGCCTAAAATATATTCTAATAAAAATAAGGCCCCAAAACCCTCTAGGTGCTCCTTTGCTTCTGAGGCCTGTGTTTCAGTACATTAGCAAACTAGGGCCACATGTGGAGCATTTCTAAAAACTGCAGAATCTGGGCAATAAATATTGAGTTGCGCTTCTCTGGTAAAACCTTCTGTGTTACAGAAAAAAAATGATTAACTATGAATTTCTGCAAAAAAATAAATAAATTTGTACATTTCACTACTACTTTGCTTTAATTCTTGTGAAATGTCTAAAGGGTTAAGAAACTTTCTAAATGCTGTTTTGTATACTTTGAGTGGTGCAGTTTTTAAAATGGGGTGATTTATGGGGGGTTTGTATAGTATAGGCCCCTCAAAGCCACTTCAAAATTGAACTGGTCCCCGTAAAAATAGCCATTTGAAATTTTCTAGAAAATGTGAGAAATTTCTGCTAAAGTTCTAAGCCTTGTAGCGTCCTAGAAAAATAAAAGGATGTTCAAAAAACGATGCCAATCTAAAGTAGACATATGGGAAATGTTAATTAGCAACTATTTTGTGTGGTATTACTATCTGTCTTACAAGCAGATAGATTTAAATTTAGAAAAAAGCTAATTTTTGGCTAAATTTTGGTGTTTTTCACACTTAAATACTGAATGGATCGACCAAATTTTAAAGTCCAATGCGTCATAAGAAAACAATCTCAAAATCGCTTGGATAGGTAAAAGCATTCCAAAGTTATTACCACATAAAGTGACATGTCAGATTTAATAAATAAGGCTCTGTCAGGAAGGCCAAAAGTGGCTGCAGCGGGAAGGGGTTAAATTATGTGCAATTTGATACGAAGGTATTTATTTATGTATTATAGTATGCAATTATTTGATAAGTTTGCCGTTTGAGGCAGTGCAATAATAAATATGGCTAGAAATCTCATCTGGTGTGGGTTTTGTAGGTTACTGGCCAATAAATATAAACAGGTAGGGGTACATACAGTGGATATAAAAAGTCTACACACCCGTTAAAATGCCAGGTTTTTGTCATGTCAAAAAATCAGTACAAGATAAATCATTTCAGAACTTTTTCCACCTTTAATGTGACCCACAATCTGTACAATTCCATTGAAAAACAAACTGAAATAATTTAGAAGGGAAAAATAAAAATAACAAAACTACAATAATGTGGTTGCAGAAGTGTAAGCACCCTTTTATAATTAGGGACGTGGTTATGTTCAAAATTAGCCAATCACATTTAAACTCATGTTAAATAGTAGTCAGTACAGAGCTGCTATTATTTAAAGTGATTATGAGTAACCCTGTATAAAGTTCAGCTGTTCTATTAGGATTTTCCTGACATTTTCTTTGTTGTATGTGACAGCAAAAGCCATGGTCCATAAAGAGCTTACAACATATCAAAGGGATCTGATTGTTGAAAGGCATCAGTCAGGAGAAGCATACCAAAGAATTTCCAAGTCATTAGATATACTATGGAACACCGTGAAGACTGTCATCAAGAAGTGGATTACATTTTGCACAACAGTGACATTACCAAGAACTGGACGTCGCTCAAAACTTGATGAAAAGACAAGATGAAAATAGGTCCGGGAGGCTACCAAGAGGCCTACAGCAACATTAAAGGAGCTGCATAACTTTCTGGGCAGGTACACGTTGTGTAGTGCATGTGACAACAATCTCCCGTATTCTTTATATGATAAACTAGAGAAAAAGAGTCCATATATATATCCACATATGAAAAAATTACACATCTTTATTAATAGCATCAGATACATAAAATTACAAGAACAGAGAATCTAAAATTAAATCCTTGACTAAGTCACAAGTACCTATATTGAACAGAGTATATTGAATTACATTTAAGCATATAAACTTTATTAACCCCTTAAGGACACAGCCTAGTTTGGGCCTTAAGGCTCAGAGCCCATTTTTCAAATCTGACATATTTCACTTTATGTGGTAATAACGTCGGAATGCTTAAACCTATCCAAGTGATTCCGAGATTGTTTTCTCGTGACACTTTGGGCTTCATGTTCGTGGTAAAATTTGGTCGATATATTCAGTCTTTATTTGAGAAAAATTGCAAAATTTAGAGAAAATTTAGAAAAAATAGCATTTTTCAGAATTTAAATGCATCTGCTTGAAAAACAGACGGTTATACCACCCAAAATAGTTACTAGTTCACATTTCCCATATGTCTACTTTAGATTGGCATCGTTTTTTGAACATTATTTTATTTTTCTTGGACGTTACAAGGCTTAGAACATAAACAGCAATTTCTCATATTTTTAAGAAAATTTCAAAAGCCTTTTTTTTAAGGTACCTGTTCAGTTCTGAAGAGGCTTTGTGGGGCCTATGTATTAGAAACCCCCATAAAGCACCCCATTTTAAAAACTAGACCCCTCAAAGTATTCAAAACAGCATTTAGAAAGTTTTTTAACCCTTCAGGCATTTCACAGGAATTAAAGCAAAGTGGAGGTGAAATTTGCAAATTTCATTTTTCTTTCTGAATTTCAATTTTATTCTATTTTTTTTCTGTAACAAAGAAGGTTTTACCAGAGAAACACAACTAAATATGTATTGTCCAGATTCTTCAGTTTTTAGAAATGTCCCACATGTGGCTCTAGTGCGCTCGTGGACTAAAACACAAGCCCCAGAAGCAAAGAAGCACCTAGTGCATTTTGGTGGTGCTTTTTTATTAGCATACATTTTAGGCAGCATGCCAGGTTTGGAGAGGTGTTGAGGTGCCAAAACAGTAGGAATCCCCCAAAACTGACCCCATTTTGGAAACTGCACCCCTCAAGGAATTAATTTATGGTTATTGTTACCATTTTGACCCCGTAGTTTTTTCACAGCGCGTATTTGAATTGGGCTGTGAAATTAAAAGAATGACAATTTTTCCAATAAGATGTCATTTTTGATCAGAATTTCTTATTTTCACAGAAACGACACCCCTTAAGGAATTCATCTAGAGGTGTAGTGAGCATTTTGACCCCACAGGTATTGTGTAAAAGATAATGCACAGCAGATGGTGCAGAGTGAGATTTGCAATTTTCTATATATATGCCATGTCAGTGTCCGATATATTGTGCCCAGCATGTGCCACCGGAGACATACACCCCATAAACTGTAATGTGGGCTCTCCCGGGTACGGCAATACCCTACATGTGGCTGTTATTAGCTGCCTGGGCACACGGCAGGGCTCAGAATGAAAGGACCACCATTTGGCCTACTGGAGCTTTCTGGTGCTAAGTCTTGTACGCAGAAGCCCCTGAGGTACCAGTACAGTTGAAACCCCCAAGAAGTGACCCTGTTTTAAAATCTACACCCCTTAAGGCATTCATCTAGAGGTGTAGTGAGCATTTTGACCCCACAGGTATTGTGTAAAAGATAATGTGCAGCAGTTGGTGCAGAGTGAAATTTGCAATTTTCTATACATATATGCCAATTCAGTGTCCGATATATTGTGCCCAGCATGCGCCACCGGAGATATACACCTCATAAACTGTAATGTTGGCTCTCCCGGGTACGGCAATACCCTACATGTGGCTGTTATCAGCTGCCTGGGCACACAGCAGGGCTCAGAGGGGAAAGATGAGGAGGGGTAAGCTGTGCGAAGTGGATCAGAGCGAGTAAAACTGGGGTAAATTAAAAATAAAGGGATGGATGATAAATTTTAAAACACTCTTTCATACAGAGCTCTGGTTTTTCGGGACACGCGTCACATTGATATATTGTGTCCTTCCTTATCCCACTCTTATAGCAGACTCTGCACCTCTTTTGACTTTTTCCCTTCTTGCCAGTTTGGGGAACTTCTCCTAAAAAGTGTTGCCCTGGTACGATGCCTGTGGCCCCGCTTCCAGAAGTACTGTAAGGCTTCAGGACTTGATCTGACAAGTCCACCCCTCCCATGTACCTATTGTAGTCCAGGATGCAGTCTAGTTTGGGGGTCTCTGTACTGGTACCTCGTACAGGTACATGGGTACTGGTGTGGCATCTCCCTGGTCTTGTACTTGACACACAATATGTTGCTGCTAGATTGTGCCCTGCTCTCACCCCTTCTGAGTGTTTGCCCAAGCAGAGTCTTAGGGAGGCCTCTCAGGTTTCTTCTAGCAGTGCCGCATGCCGCAGGACTTCTGGAAGCGAGGCAGTTGAAGAGTGGGACGCTGGTATAAAAATTATCCAGGTAGAGGTGGTAACCCTGGTCCAGCAGTGGGTGCACCAAATCCCACACAATTTTTGTATTAACTCCCAGTAAGGGGGGGCATTCTGGGGGCTGAGTACTGGTGTCCTTCCCTTAATATATCCTAAATCTGTAGGTATACCCTGATGCACTCTCGCACAGCTTATACATCTTCACGCCATACCTTGCACTCTTACCCGGCAGGTACTCGCGGAATTGAAGCCTCCCTTTCAAATGTACCAAGGACTCAGCAATAGAAATACACTTCTCGGGGGTGAATGCTGGGAAAACCGGGCACTGAAATGGTCTAATAGGGGTCTCCGTTTATACAAACGGTCAAAACTGGGGTCATCTCGGGGTGGGCACGGCTCATTATGAGTATAATGTAAGAAGCGAAGTATTGCCTCATTTTTATTTTATTTTTTAGGTTACAGTTCAGTTCTGAAGTTGCTTTGAGGGGCCTATATATTAGAAACCCCTATCAAACACCCCATTTTAGAAACTAGACCCCTAAGAAGCCGTGAACGCTATTGAACGCGGTTTCCAAGGGGTTAATCAGCGGGGACACAGTGATTGGTCCCCGCTATAGGAGCTGTGGCAACTGCTGTACAAGACAGCAGCTGTCACACTCCTGTATGTGTCGGGAAGACGGCCAAAATGGCCATTCCTCCCGTGACTTGCTATTCTGTCATGGAGCGCGAACTATGTGGTTACCATGACGGAATAATACGTCACTGAGCGCGAAGGGGTTAAACGGGCAGTTCTTGCTCGAAAACCCTCCAATGTAGCCGTATTAAAAGATTTTTACAAAGAAGAGCGGGTCAAAGACACCCTTATCAAACACCCCATTTCAGAAACTAGACCCCTCAAAGTATTCACAACCGCATTTAAAAAGTTTATTAACCCTTTAGGTGTTTCACAGGAATTTAGAGCAAAGTAGAGGTGACATTTAATTAATTTAATTTATTAGGCACCATGTCCGGTTTGAAGAGGTCTTGTGGTGCTAAAACAGTGGAAACCCCCCAAAAGTGACCCCTTTTTGGAAACTAGAGACCTTGAGGAATCCATTGTAGTTTTCTTGGGGTGCATGCGACTTTTTGATCAGTTTTTATTCTAATTTTAGGTGGCGTGGTGACTAAAAAAACAGCAATTTTACTATTGTTATTTATTCAATTTTTTTTACAGCGTTCACCGTGCGCTATAAATGACATATTCACTTTATTCTGCGGGGCGATACGATTACGGCGATACCAGATGTTTATAGTTTTATTTTATGTCTTATGGCGTTTGCACAATAAAATACATTTTGTAAAATATAATTTATTTTTTGTGTTGCCTTATTCTAAGAGCCAGAACTGTTTTATTTTTCCATCAGGAAAGTCGTGCGAGGTCTTATTTTTTGCGTAACGAACTGTAGTTTCGATCAGTACCATTTTTAGGTACATGCGACTTTTTGATCTCTTTTTATTCCATTTTTTGGGAGGTGAAGTGACCAAAGAATTGTGATTGTGGTACGGTTTATTATTATTTTCTCTTACGGCGTTCACCGCGCGGGATAAATAACGACATTGTTTTGTAGTTCAGGACGTTACGGACGCGGCGATACCAATTATGTATAGTTTATTTGTTTATTTATATATTTTTATTAATAATAAAGAACTGATAAGGGAAAAAGGGGGACTTTTACTTTTATTACTTTTAAATCTTTTATTTTCTTATTTTTACACACCTTTTTTTTACTTTTTCACACTTTTTTTACTTTGTCCCACTAGGGGACATGAGGGCAGGAGGCTCTGATCGCTATTCTAATACACTGCACTACATACGTAGTGCAGTGTATTAGAGCTGTCAGCTGTTCGCTTACAGCAAGCATAGTGGGTCCTGATTTTGTCGGGACCCACTAGGCTTCCGTCGATGGCGTAGCCAGAGTCCATTGTTAGGATTCTGGTTGCCATAGTAGCCATCACGGCCCGCTATCGTGTAGCAGGCCGGCGATGGCAGCTTAACCCCTAAGAAGCCGCGATCGCTATTGAACGCGGCTTCTAAGGGGTTAATCGGCGGGGACCACCGCGATCGGTCCCTGCACACTAAGCTGTGATAGCCTGCTGTCAGAAACAGCAGTTATCACAGCTCAAGCACGCGCCGGGATTAAATGGCGCCGTGTTTACTCAGGTCAGTACTATTACTGACCTGAGCGCGAACGATGTACTTAGCGCGACGTAATAGTACTGACCTGAGCGCGAAGGGGTTAATGTTCAAAATTCCTCCTACACAGGGTACATTTACATAAATAAATGCAAATACAGAAGGTACAACAGACCCAGACTGAGTAATGTTGAAAAGTATCTAGACCCGCGTTTGCCTAAAGAAACTAGTGTCCTTAGAAAAATGACATAGTGTCCATATGAGTCCAGCAAATGCACTTACCCATGTTTTGAGGAGAATCGTGTGACCCAGAGTATAGAAGTGCGCCCCACGTATAGAAGTGCGTATTCTTTATATGTCTGGGCTGTGGGGTTGGGTGGCAAGACATAAGCCTTTTTCTAACAAAGAAAAACATCCAAGTCCGGCTATGTTTTGCAAAGACCTACATCAAGTCTCCCAAAAGCATGTGGGAAAATGTGTTATGGTCTGTTGAGACCAAGGTTGATCTTTTTGGCCATAATTGCAAAAAGTATGTTTAGCGCAAAGCCAACACTGCACATCACCAGAAGAACACCATACCCACAATGTAGCACGGAGGAGGCAGCATTATGCTTTGAGGCTGTTTTTCAGCACCTGGAACTGGGGCTTTAGTCAAGGTTGAGGGAATTATGAACAGTTCCAAATATCAGGCAATATTGGCACAAAACCCCCAGGCCTCTGATAAAAAGCTGAAGAGGACTTTAACCTTTCAGCACGACAACGACCGAAAGCATACCTCCAAATCAACAAAAGAATGGCTTCACCAGAAGATCAAAGTTTTGGAATGGCCAAGCCAAAGTCCAAACCTGAATCCCGTTGGAAATCTGTGGGGTGACCTGAAGAGGGCTGTACACAGGAGATGCCCTCACAATCTGACAGATTTGGAGTGCTTTTGCAAAGAAGAGTGGGCAATAATTGCCAAGTCAAGATGTGCCATGCTGATAGACTTCTACCCAAAAAGACTGAATGCGATGCGGTCAAAAAAGTCAAAGGGTAATTCAACAAAGTATTAGTTTAGGGGTGTGCATATTTATGTAACCATATGATTTTTGTTCCTTATTTTAATTTTTCCACCCAAAAAGATTCCAGTTTGTTTTTCAATACAATTATACAGATTATAGTTGACATTAAAAGGTGGGAAAAGTTCTGAAATGATTCATCTTGCACTGATTTTGTAACATGACATAAACCTGGCATTTTAGCAGGGGTGTGTAGACTTTTTATATCCACTGTAAATATGGTTGGATACAGTCAAAGAAGTCAGTGTCATACACGACTTTTCAGGGCAATCGGTTAAATTTCGATTCTCAACTAATTTAGTCGCAACGAATCAAATCTGACGGCTAGTTTGTTAAAATCGCATCCGAAATGAATTTCGGGAAATTCGCTCATTTCGTCTGGGTTGTCTATAAAACTGGTGTTTTTATGCATTCTTTTACAATATTTTACAGTTTAAGGCCTTATTCACACATACGTGTCAGTTTTGCGCGCGCAAAAGGTCCATGTGGCATCAGCATATGGTGCGTGGCTGCGTGATTTTCGCATTTTCTTTTATTTTACTACTGTAGCGCGCGGCACCCGGAAGTGCTTCCGTGTGCCGTGCGCGATTTGCACGCACCCATTGACTTCAATGGGTGCGTGCTGCGCGATACACGGGCAAGTATAGGACATGTCGTGAGTTTTACGCAGCGCACATACGTGTATCACGGACGTATAACACGTTCGTGTGAATAAGGTCTAAAGGTGTCGTCCCAGATTAGAGAATTATCACCTATCCAAAGGATAGGTGATAATTGTCTGATTGCTGCTGCCCTCACCGCTAGGACCCAAACTGAACCCCCAGATAATCCTTACTGTACCCCCTATAGTGAGGGGGAGCTTGAATGGAGTGGCGATCGAGCATTTATCCGCCACGGTTTCCGTCATTCCCATAGACTTTGAATGGAGCGGTAGAGCGCATTCTCGACTGCTGCTCCATTCAATGTCCTCCTAACTACAGTCGGACAGTGAGAAGGAACAGGGGGGTTTGGGACCACCCATTCTCGTGATCAGTGGGGGTCCCAGGGGTAGAGCAGCCAGTGATAAGACCATTATGACCTACCCTGTGGATAGGAGATAATGGTAGTTTTGGGAATACCCCTTTAAGTCTACTTAAAAAGGTAAGTCACTTCCTAAATACTTTAATTTACTTATTCTGTACCACTTTTAACGATATGATGATTTATTGGCTGTAGATTCAGAATTCTGCAGAAAGCAGTGCTTTGTGGGAGCTTAGATGACAGTAAAATTTTGAACAAGTATTAAGAGCAGATATGTATATGATTGGAGAACACATGATATAACTTTAAATCGATACAAGAACAGTAACGCAAAGTATTTTCAAAGATACTCAACTTTTTATTTGCATTTCAACTGTGCAATTTTGTAAAAAGGTGGAGCAGTTTTCCATTGCCATGCAGTAAAAGAAAATCTTACCAAGTGCGTAAATCTTTCCTTGGTGTAGAGCCAGGCCATGTGCACTCCTTTTGTGTTTCATTGGTGCCACAGACTCCCAGTAATCGTGGTCTATGTTGTATCGTTCTACAGTGTTTAGCTGATTATTGCCATCATATCCTCCAACAGTATACATATAATTGTCCAGACATACAACTCCTGCCATAGGAAAAAAAAATTACCATTATTAATCAATGGTCAGCATAAACATGGATATGATAAATCAAATTCTTACTCTCTGTGTGAGATCATTTTCTACGGTGCTTGGCACTCCTATATTAACCGTTTACCCCTTCCCTCTTTGGCCACTTTTGACCTTCCTGACAGAGCCTCATTTTTCAAATCTGACATGTTTCACTTTATGTGGTAATAACTTCGGAATGTTTTTACCTATCCAAGCGATTCGGAGACGGTTTTCTCGTGACACATTGGACTTTATGTTACTGGCAAAGTGAGCTCGATACATTCAGTATTTAATTGTGAAGAACACAAAAATTGTGCGAAAAATTGTGAAAATTTGCATTTTTCTATATTTAAATGTATCTGCTTGTAAGACTGGCAGTTATACCACACAAAATAGTTGCTAATTAACATTCCCAAATGTCTAGTTTAGATTCTTCAAAAAATGATGCCATTCTTTTATTTTTCTAGGAAGTTACAAGGCTTAGAACATTAGCAGCAATTTCTCACATTTTCAAGAAAATGTCAAATGGCTATTTTTTCAGGGACCAGTGCAGTTGTGAAGTGGCTTTGAGGGCCTTATGTATTAGAAATCCCCAATAAGTCACCCCATTTTAAACATTTCATCCCTCAAAGTATTCAAAACAGCATTAAGAAAGTTTCTTAACCCTTTAGACGTTTCACAGGAGTTGAAAAAAAACAAAAAAGGTAGAGGTGAAATTTTTATATTTTTTTTGCAGAAATTAATTTTTAATAAAAAAAAATTGTAGAACAGAAAGTTTTACCAGAAAAATGCAACTCAATATTTATTGTCCAGGTTCTGCAGATTTAGGAAATATCCCACATGTGGCCAGAGCGTGCTTATAGACTGAAGCACCGGCCTCAGAAGCAAAGGAGCATCCAGAGGATTTTGGGGCCTTCTTTTTATTAGAATATATTTTAGGCACCATGTCAGGTTTGAAGGACTCTTGTGGTGCCAAAAGAGTGGAAATCCCCCAAAAGTGACCCCATTTGGGAAGCTACACCCCTAAAGGAAATTATCTAGGGGTATAGTGAGCATTTTGCCCCCACAGGTTTATTGCAGAAATTATTGGAAGTAGGCCGTAAAAATTAAAATCTACAGTTTTTCAAAGAAAATGTAGGTTTAGCAATTTTTTTTCTCATTTCCACAAGGACTAAAGGGGGAAACGCACTGCAAAATTGGTAAAGAAATCTCTCCCGAGTAAAACAATACCCCACATGTAGTTATAATTGGCTGTTTGTACACACGGCAGGGCTTAGAAGGGAAAGAGAGCCATTTGGCTTTTGGAGTTCAAATTCAGCAGGAATGGTTTGCGGAGACCATGTAGCATTTGCAAAGCCCCTGAGGGGACAAAACAATGAAAACGGCCAAAATGTGACTCCATTTGGGAAACTACACCCCTTGAGGAATTCATATAGGGGTTTAGTGAGCATTTTGATCCCACAGGTTTTTTTTAATCGAATTAATTAGAATTGGGCAGTGAAAATAAAAACATTCCCTTTTCTTCAATAAGACGTAGCTTTAGCTCAAATTTTTTCATTTTCTCAAAAAATAAAGGAAAAAAAGAACCAACATTTGTAAAGCAATTTCTCCCGAGTACGGCAATACCCCATATGTGGTCATAAACTGGTGTTTGGGCACACAGTAGGGCTCAGAAGGGAAGGAGCGCCATTTGGCTTTTGTAGTACAGATTTTGGTGGATTGGTTTCTGGGCGCTATGTCGCATTTGCAAAGCTCCTGAGGGACCGAAACAGTGGAAACCCCCCAGCAGTGACCACATTTTGGAAACTACACCCCTCAAGGTATTCACCTAGGGGTGTACTGAGCATATTAACCCCACAGATGTTTTGCATAAATTAGTGTGCACTCGATGTTGCAGAGTGAAAATGGGATTTTTTTCCATAGATATGCCAATATGTGGTGCCCAGCTTGTGCCACCATAACAAGACAGCTCTCATTATTATGCTGTGTTTCCTGGTTTTAGAAAAACCCTACATGTGGCCTTAATCTTTTGCCTGGACATTTGACAGGGCTCAGGAGTGAAAGAGTACCATGTAAAATTGAGGCCTAATTTGGTGATTTACAAAGTATTGGTTCACAATTGCAGAGGCTCTGATATGAAATAATGAAATAAACCTCTAAGAAGTGACCCTATTTTGGAAACTGCACCCCTTAAGGCTTTTATTAAGGTGCGTAGTGAGCATTTTCACCCCACAGGTCTTCTCTATAAATGATTGCGCTGCGGATGGTGGAAAGTAAAAATTAAAAGTTTTCCCTAGATATGCGATTTCAGTGGCAAATATGATGTGCCCAGCTTATGCCACTGGAGACACACACCCCAAAAATTGTTAAAAGGGTTCTCCCAGGTATGGCGATGCCATATATGTGGAAGTAAACTGCTGTTTGGGCATGCTGTAGGGTTCAGAGGGGAGGGAGCACCATTTGGCTTTTGGAACGTGGATTTGCTTGGTAGTAGTTTTGTTTGAGTATTGCTGGTGTTTCCGTTTATAATGTGGGGGCATATGTAAGCTGGGCAGAGTACATCAGGGGCATAGTCAGGTGGTATAATAATTGGGTTAAAAAAAACAAAACTGTAAAATAATCCAAAGATGTGTGTTACGCTATGAAGCAATCCTTTCTGCACAGGCCAGTGTCACACTGATAAATGGTGCCTTTACTTATTCCCCTTTTGGTCCACACTCCGCACCTTTGCAGTTTGGGGAATTTTGCTGCGAAGTGTTGTGCTAGTATAATAGCTTCCAGCAGATATGTTTGGGCCCTACCCTTCCTTTACGTTTTTTTTTACGCCGTTCAGATGGTTTATTTTTTTTTAAATAATAATGGACTTGATAAGGGAAAAGGGTGATAGTGTTTTATTACTTGAAACTTTTATTATATGTTTTAAAACTATTTTTTACACTTTTTTTTCCAAGTCCCACTAGGGGACTTGAAGGTCCAACTGTCTGTTTTTTTTTTTTTCTAATACATTGCACTACCCTATGTAGTGCAATGTACTAGATCTGTCAGCCATTCACTGACAGCAAGCCGATTAGGCTTCGACTCCCGGTGGGGCCTAATCAGCTTTCGTAATGGCAGAGCAGGAGGTCATTGTTAGGTTTCCTGTTGCCATAGCAGCATCGGCAGTCCTGATTGCATGGCAGGGCTGGCGATCTGCTAGCAACCTCTAAGAGCTAGCTCCGGTTCCTGCCTTTGCAGGTGGATGTCAGCTGTAACATACAGCTGACATCCACCGCTGATGATGCCGGCTCAGCTCCTGAACCGGCGCCATCTTGCAGTCGGCTACGGAAGCCTTTTAGGCCCCGCCATGTATCAATCTTTATCTTGACTCTAAAAACTTGTTGCGTGACAATCACACAACAAAAGCCATTAAAAAAAGTCAAGTTAAAGTAAAGCTTTTTTTTTTCTTAAAAAAAAACAAAACATAAATGGTATCACCGCAATCGTAACAACCAGTAAATAAAAGGTAACACATTCTTTCAACCACACTGTGAACGTTAAAAAAATAAATTACACAAAAAACAGTGGCAAGATTGCTTTTTTTTTCCATTCCTCACCCAAATATAAAATAAAAATCAATAATTTATGTTTACCCCAAAATGGTTCTAGTAAAAAATATGATGCAAAAACAAGCCAACATACGACGAAAAAAAAAAAAAAAAAAAAAAAAAAAAAAAAAAAGAGTTCTGGCTCTTGGAATGTGGTGACAAAATATTTTTTCCCCATGAAATCTGGTTATTGTGCAAAAGTAGTACAAACATAAAAAAAAAGCTTTACATGTTTTGTTTCGCCGTAACGCAGAGAAGTTAACACATTATTTATGCCTCGTGGTGGACTACGTCAATTTTAAACGCAAAAAACACTAATGAAATTGCTGGTTTTTCCATTCCCCCCAGAAAGTTACTAAAAGTTAATCATTAAGTTAGGCCTCGTTCACTGCGTTGGGGTCCCGTACTGACGTTCCGTCTGAGCTTTCCGTTAGAACGGGACCCTGAACAAACACAAACTGACACAGACGGAAACCAGAGGTTTACGTTTCCATCACCATTGATTTCAATGGTGACGGATCCGGTGCCCGTGGTTTCCGTTTGTCTCTGTTGTGCACCGGACCCGTCGTTTTGCCGGAAGCAATAGTGTAGTCAACTGACAGACACAAACGGAAACCATATGAGCACCGGATGAGCCAGCAAATGGCCAGCTTAAATTACAGATTTAAGTTGTGGTTAATTTGCTGTGAGGCACAATCTTACAATTGATGAGATGTACCAACCTGCCCCACTTCGAATAGTTTTCATTGATGCCACAGAATACCATCGGTCATTTTCAGGGTGATAACACTCTACAGAGTTAAGTCGGTTTTCTCCATCAAATCCACCAACTGCATACAAAAGTCCACGACATGAGGTTATTGCAGCTCCAATTCGTGCAACATGCATGGGAGTTACAAATGTCCATTGGTTGATTTCGGGATCATACCTAGGGTATTGAGCAGTGAGGATCAGAAAAAGGCCACAGTATAAATAAAACCACAAAACCTGCACGATCACAATCGCATTAACACTACTAATGAACTGGAAAAATGGTTCTCAGGAAAGCAGCGTGTGCACATTACTCAAAATGAGATGACAAAGTCAGATTTTTTTTAAATAAAACAAATAAAATTATCCAACTAAGGAATGATTGTGATAATTGTTTTTCAAGTCCTCACGTAAACCCAGAGTTCCTGACACGACAGGGCCTATATGATATTTTTCTGCAAATGTTTACAAAATGTATCTTTAATAGTGAGACACCTATACATAAAAATCAAACATTGTTTATTTCTAATATATACCTTTTCAAAACTGTGCCAACATTTTACACCAAATTACACAGAGCCATCATGCCATTTACCTTTCAACACTTTTGTGGTGTTCAGATCCAGATGAGCCTCCTATAGAAAAAATGGCGCCATCAACTACTGCTACTCCAACACGGTTTCTGGGAACATTCATTGATGCTTTTGGTGTCCACTTATTATTTAATGGATTAAAGCAAGCTAATGAATTTGAGTCTGTATTGTCTGTTGAGGAATGATTCCTTCCACCCACAGTATAGATCAAACCACTGACGATACAAGCTCCAAGACCACTTCTTGGTTCTAGCATGTCGGCAAGCTTAATCCATTCCCCAGTCTGTGGGTTATAGGCGTCCATAGAATTTAATGAGGTATGAAGGTAGCCACCAGCAACATAGATTAGTTGGTTGCCCCGTACTTTTGTTGGTGGCAGAGGCTTGTGTAATGACATTTCTTGGAAAATCTTGGAAAGATACATCCTACATGAATTTTCCTTATTCAAAATGGGACATTGCTTTAACTGAACAGCCAGGAACTTGGGTGGTAGAGCATAGAGATGAACAGCATTTAGCAAGACATTAAAATACTGGGCTCTGTTGTTCAAATCCCACTGCATCCATCTTACACAGGAATTGTACACCTCTGTCTCACAGAGGACATTCAGGCTTTCTTGACTGACCAAGTCTAACAGTTCACAATGAGAAAGATTTAAAAACTCCTCCTCCTTTGTAACCTAAAATGAAATGATACAAAAATTATATTGCAAATAAAAAAACAACATTTTGTTGTCATGGTATATAAAGTCGCTTATATTAAAGGGGTTATGTGGGGAGCGAAAAGTATTAGCAGTGTACTTACTGCAGTATAAGTACAGTTGCTAATATACATTCCGGTCCCCCGGTCTTCGTCATGTGACCGGCCCCACTACTCTATGTACAAGCAGTAGCAGTAGTTACTGTTTGTACATAGATTACAGTGGGGCCTAGTTACTGCTTGTACATAGATTACGAAGTTGCCTGTCACTTGACGAAGAATCGTGTCATCATGGAGGAAGACTGTGCAACTAGACTTCCGGTCCCCCGCCAGAGCTATAAAAATCTATTAAGATCCCATAATCAGCACGATGGGGGACCACAATTTATATTAGCGAGTGTACTCACATACTGCATTGAGTACGCTGCTAATACTTTTCGCTCCCCACCTAACGCCTTTAATGTTAATTGTTAACAAATTAATACCCATTGGGCCCCACAGCAATAGTTAAGATTTAACATCTGAAAATACCAGTGTAGAATATTGTGGTAGAGTTAAAATGCAGAGATAACATTTTAACAACTACTGCAGTCTTCCCACACCTTCAAAAAGAACGGGAATGAACCAAATAAGCTTGAACTTGAGAAACGTGTTATTACCAAGGTGGCACATGTAGCAGGGGCTAGAAGGGCCACCATCCCTACAGCAACACGTAGGTACTTCAGAGGTGAAATGCAGAGAACTGCGTGGCCAAGAAAGGGAGGAAGGAAACAACATAAATACACAGAGCAAGGACAAGCTAGGTTTGTCCTTAAGGCAAAAGTTTTAGAATGTGCAAAGAATGACCATGATGATCAGAACCTTTTTTTACGCTCTACTGATGATGGTTACTGCACAATCGGGGCACCTCCCAAGTTTGGCTTTGAAACCCAAACGTTACTTGTTAATCCGCTGATGTCGAATTACTATTTAGATGGAATACAGTGAAAGGCTTTTTCCGAGGCTATAATACATTAATAGGAAAAATAAACTGTGATCCAGCGCTTGTGCATAAATAAAAGGAATCGAGGTTCCAATTTTATTGTATATCAAAATTAAAAATTATAAATCAAAGTACAAAAGGGTGTATCACATTTATATTTCGCCTAAGCGTTTCAGACACCTGCAGTGTCCTTCATCACGCCTACGCGTTTCAGACACGTGCAGTGTCCTTCATCATGCCATGATGGGCACTGCACGTGTCTGAAACGCGTAGGCAAAATATAAATGCGATACACCCTTTTGTACTTTGATTTATAGTTTTTAATTTTGATATACAATAAAATTGGAACCTCGATTCCTTTTATTTATGCACAAGCGCTGGATCAGTTTCTTTTTCCTGCTATTTGACCACTGGCCTTGCGAAGACCCGAGCGCTATCCGGACAGAAGTCTACAGACGGTGAGCTGGAGGATTCCCCCACCCCCTTCCCTATATAGTTCTTTGTTTATAATACATTAATATCAGATTAGTTGGGGATAGGACTCTAGTCACCCAACCTATCAGCTGAAGGAGTCATTGCAATCCAGCGATCATCGCATCCCTTCACTGTTTACAAGAAACAGTGCGGTACATTTGGTTGTGGCTGTGCCCTGTAGAGGCCTTTTTTCTTCCTATTACAGGTGTGAAAAGTGTTCACCCCGATTGGATTTTTACTGGCATCTAGTTTTGTGAGATTTTTGGTCTCTTCAGTTTATGTGAATATGTAAACATACCGTATGTGCATGCACACATGGGCATAAGTGGTTTGTATGAACTCTGTACATTCTGAACTTTTATTTTTAGGAGGTGCTGTGCATCTCATGCTCTGCTTGGTTCGTTTAGCACCAATCATGACATTTTATGCATTTTTTACAAAATGTTAAGCTTTGATGCAAAATTGCATGAAGGCGTCCATGGGCGTAAAGTGCTATGTAAAATTGTTTACAATGTGTAAAATATGAGTACAGTGTTTTAACGTAAAATCTGAATTATAAAGTAGAAAAATTATTTGTGTATGTCAAGTGTGAAAATTCTCGCAATAGTGAAAGAGTTAATAAATAAAGAGGATAAGCTTTATGGCTATTGACATCATTTTTTTTTTTTCTAACATCCTTCATTGTTTATTTAGGGATAAAAATCTGTCCTGGTCATGTGATCGTTTCACATGTTCATGACTTGTTACAGGTACTGTACAAAGATTAGCGCTCTGTCTTGCAACGAGCCCTGCATCTGTGTGACCATCGCATGACCAAGATAGATTTCAATCCCTGGCAGTAATCACAAAGAAGGATCCCTACACAGACAGCACACAAAGATCTTGAAAATCATAAGGATTTGATACACAAAGTATATTAGAAAATTGTATAACTTAATCATACAATGAATAATTGTAATTTGCTGAAACCGTAATACCCCTTTTATTGCACAGAACTTCCTAAAAATGTGTTCCTAAAGATTTTAGGAAATAGGAAAATCTTCCTTTCCTTTAAAGCAACTTTAAAATCCTAACAATAATAATGTATAACGCAGATTTTCTACCAAGACAAAAAAACAAACAGTTACCTCACTGAAGTGCATGTTGATGTATTCTCTTCCTTCTTTATGTAACTCTGTGCATCCTATTTGCTCTGCAAAGTTGGAGATTCCAATGACATTGCTGGGCTCCAGTTGTTTTACGAGAAAGTCACTGCAAGCCTTTGCCACGTCTTCCATCTGGTATCTCATTGCAGCTAAGAGCACATGCAAGACACACTTTTCTCCAACCGTTATCCTTGATGTATATGCAAATTCTATTAGTCTCTGCATTACTATGGGACATATGTCCTTGATGGTGACTTCTTTGGCATGGCACTCACGGAAGTTATTGGTGAACATAGCCCTGAAAAAGGAGCTGCAAGATGCAAGCACAATCTTATGTACAGGGAAGTGTTCTTCTTGCCCATTATAAATAACTTTTAGAAGGACGTCACATAGATGGTTATTCCTTCGAAGCTCATCCATCTTTTCGAAAGCTTTAGAAGAATGGTTTTCAATGGTGTAATCGAGGTAGCCATGCCCTTTCATAGAAGGGACTGCGATAGTTGTAGAGTGCTTAAGACTGGCTTTCTTCTTCCTTGAACATAACATCCTCAGGCTTGCCGCTCACTTAGAAAACATCTACAATATGAAATTGTTTCATGCTGATGGCATCTTAACTTTGAAAATTACAAACCGACATGAGTCGGTTCACTTTAGTGCAAAAGTAAGAGAATTATTTATTACAAATCCTGACAAATGAAAAGTCCAGTTTCCTTGTTAAAATATGTGTGGTCAGAAACTGATGTGATCAAATCATGGCAGATAATTATTGACTCTTCAAGCAGTTGTCCATAAACAAATGTGTCCAGTAAATGATACCTTGAAAGTGCTAAAAAAAAAAGAGAAAGTAAAAAATGTCATTTACTAATGCTGACCTCTACGCAAGTATTTCTTATTTACTGCATCATTATATGTGATCTTAGGTTTCAACCACATGGATTAGACCCCATCCTGTGAGATCATGTGAAGGATTTATGGCTTTGTAAATGAGCCTTATATATAAGAGTTAAGAATGGAATTATATCCCGCCCTGTGAGATCATGAAAGCCTTTACCAAAGTAGACTTTGGCAAAGACTTTCATGATCTCAAAATTGGCCCCTGCTCCATTAGTTCCCGTCTGAAATCGGCAGCTTACTGCCACAGCACCAGCTAAAAAAGGAGTCGGGTGACCCCCATTCTCAAGAGCTGGGACCTGCATCTATCAGACATTTATGGCATATCCCCAGCATGTGTCAAAAATGTCTAAGGCCCCATGCACACTAACGTATTTTTGCGGCCGAAATTCACCCGCAAATCTGGGCAACCATGAAAAACAAATAAATATATAAATAGTATAACGGTTTCTATCATACATTTTGTGTACATACGTTCCATTCCTGGTTTTGGCTGAAAAAAATACAGCAGCAAAATACTGACCAAACCTGCCCTGTGTTAAAAGTGGCCTAAGGGCTCATGCACATTGTAGATCTGTTTGCACCTGTATGGCAGTGTACAGAGGCTGTATGACTCCCTAGTATGGAGCCGCACGGACTCTGTGAGCTCTTGTACAGGCTCTGTTGAGATATTCTCTCCTAGAATTATGCACAGTGTCTGATGAAACATGCCACGATTTGTTTTATCAGTTACGTACAGTAAGGGCATATATACTTGTATTGGCGCCACATAAGGTTTTCACAAGGTAATGAAGTGAACTAGGTAATTGATCCTGTAATTGACAATGCCCATACTTACCCTCTGATGTCCTGCAGACCGGATTTTCCAGAACTAAATCGGATACGGAATACCAATTAGAGAAAATTTCGAAAAATTGGAATTTTTCTAAATTTAAATATATCTGCTTGTAAGACAGATAGTTATACCACACAAAAAGGTTACTAGTTCACATTTCCCATATGTCTACTTTATGTTGGCATTGTTTTTTTAAACGTCTTTTGATATTTTTTTTAGGACGTTACAAGGCTTATAAGTTTAAGAGTAATTTCTCACATTTTCAAGACAAGTTCCAAAACCGATTTATTTAAAAAAAAACAGTTCATTCCCAGGTCATCATGGGAATTAAAGCAAAGTGGAGGTAAAATTTACAAATTTCATTTTTTTTTTGCAGAAATTCAATTTCAATCCGCAAAGATACCATTTTAGAAACTTCACTCCCTAAGGAATTAATCTAGTGGTGTAGTAAGTATTTTAACCCCACAGTTTTTTTTTTGCTGAATTTCTTGGCATTAGGCCATAAAAATGAAAATCAACATTTTTGTTTTTTTACATAAATGAAATTCTACTTCTTTTTCTGCAAAACATTTTCACAAGGAATAAAGGAGAAAAAGCACCCCAATATTTGTAAATCAATTCCTCCCGAGTCAATACCTCATATGTGGACACATCGCAGGGTTCTGAAGGGAATAAGCACCATTTGGCTTTTGAAGCTCAAATTTTGCTAGAATGTTTTTTGTGTGCCATGTCACATTTACAAAGCCCCGAGGGACCAAAACAGTGGAGACCCCTCAAAAGTGACTCCATTAGGGAAACTACACCCCTAAAGAAATCTAGCTAGGAGCATAGGGAGCATTTAGACCCCACAGCTTTTTTGCACAATGTATTCGAATTAGGCAGTGAAAATGAAAAAAATAAATAAAAATCACTACAATTTATATATTTTTTTATTTCAAAAGGGATAATAGAGAAAAAGCATCCCAACATTTGTAAAGCAATTTCTCCTGAGTACTGCAATACCCGACATGTGGTCATAAACTGCTGTTTGGACACACGGCAGGGCTCAGAATGACAGGAGGGATCATTGGTATGAAGATTTTGCTGGATTGATTTTTTTGGTGCCATGTCGCATTTTCAGAACCCCTGAGGTACCAGTACAGTAGAAACCCCTGAGCAGTGACTCCATTTTGGAAACTACACCCCTTTGGGCATTTATCTAGGGGTGAAGTAACCATTTGTTGTGCCCAGCTTGTGCCACTGAAGACAAATACCTCAAACTGTTAGCGGGTTATACCGGGTATTGGAATGACATATGTGGGCACTTACTGCTGTTTGGGCAGACCGTAGCCCTCAGAAGGCATGGAGCGCAATTTGGCTTTTGGAGCTCAGATTTTGATTGGTAGTTCTGTTTGGGGGTTTGACTGGTATTTCAGTTTATAATGTGGGGGCATCTGCAAGCTCTGTGGAGTATATCAGAGTGCAAGAAGGTGGTATAATAATGGGGCAAAAAAAATATATCAATTCATAGATGTGTGGCCAGTGTCGCACTAATAAATGGTGCCCAAACGTATCCCCTTTTTTAACTCACTCTGCACTTTTTGTGTCGCTGTACTCGGAGAGCGATAACTTTTATATTTTTTCGCCAACGGGCTTATTTTTTGAGGGACAATCTGTAGTTTTTATTTTTTTAAAAAAGCAGTTCTGTAATTGTTATTTTTTTACGGCATTTACAGTACACTATAAATGACATTTACTTTATTCTGTGGGTCGATACGATTGGAGTGATACCAAATGTATACAGTGAAATCTGTTATTTTTTGTGTTGCCATATTCTAAAAGCCATAACTTGATTTTTTCATTAATAAAAGCTGTGGGACTGCTTGTTTTATGCAGGAAGATATGTATTTTATTTTTATGTTTATTTTATTGGTACCATGGATACAAGAAACTTTTTAATCACTTTTTTTCCCAATTTTTGGGAGGTGAAGTGACCAAAAAATAGTGATTCTGGTATAGGTTTTTTTACGACTTTCACCGCACGGGGTGAACAACATAATATTTTTATAGTTTATGCCGCTACAAACGCGGCGATACCAGTTACGTATGGTTTCTTTATTTTTTTCTAATAATAAAGGACTTTTAAGACAAAAAGGGCAATTTTTACCTGAAACTTATGTATTTTTGTACAACTTTTTTTTTTACTTTTTACTAGGGGACATGAAGGTCCAGCTGTTTGATTGCTGTCATAATACACTGCAATGCTTATATATTGCAGTGTATTATACTTGTCAGTTTAACTCTCTAACCGCCTTCCGTAGATGGCAGACCCAGAGGCAATTGTTAAGCCTCCGGTTGCTATAGTATTCATTAGCACCCCACGATCGCGTGGCGGGGGGCGCCGATAGTTTTCTAACCCCTTAGATGCCGTGTACACTATTGACCGCGATCGGTCCCCGGGGAATGAGCTGTGAGAACTGCTGCACAAGAAAGAAAATATCACAGCTCTTAAATGTGTCAGGGGGGAAATGGCGCTGTCACAGTGCTGACGTACTATTACCGAGCCGAGTACTAACGATGCACTCAGCTCGACGTATTAGTACTGAGCGGAGCAGGAAGGGGAGAAACTCAGATGTTTGGGACAGTCACAGAAATCTGTCGTAACAAATCTGCTGTGTAGGCAGGAATCACACATGCAGCTTTTATGAGACACCAAAGGACCTTACCAATATTTACTACAACAAATTGCTATCATATACATTGTTGATACAAAGTCGAAAATCTTATTTTATATGCTCTTTCCCTCCCAGTTTTGTGGATTGTAAATTGCCAAAACTAGGCATACCAATGAAACAAGTCCACAATGGCTGTACTAAGCCTACACTTGCTAAACCTCAAAAACTCTCCAAACAACATTTCCGTGTTCTGAGGACCTGTGCACCAAGAAACTAAATAAAAAAAAGTGTCCATACACATAATAATCGTTAATTGTAAAATGGAAATTTGTCGTAATAGATTGAGGACTTGCTTTCATTTATACAATCATAGTGTAATCAGCTATGGTGCAGCAATGCACAATGCCGTGTGAACAGGGAAAATCATTCCAATATCTGTAGATATTTTGCAATGTTTCCCGTGAAGAACCACCCCAGGTTTTTTTTTTTGCCCACCTCCTTGTTTTGAAATGTAATGTGGACATGTGTAGTGACTTACCTGGTGCTATATTTCACAGGTCCGTCGTGGGTTCACCTGATCTATACTCTGACAACCTAAATCCTACAGCTTCTACTGTATAAACCGGATGTCAGTCACTAATGCAAGTCTATGAGAATCACATTGAGGCTCTCATAGAAATGCATTGAGAGCCTGACATTTGGTCCTACAGCAGACACTTAGAATACAGGGAGACCGAATGAAGATCACATGACCCCATGGCGGCCCAGTGAAATACAGCACCAGGGAAGTCATTACACATGTCCACATTGAACTTCGTTACATTGGCAAAAGGAGGGTACAGTGTGCTTCTTTAAGGCTGGGCTCATACCATGTTTAAGGATTACATTCAGCGGGCCCACTTGAAACCCCCCAAAAATGTACCTCGTACAATTGCAACTGTATACCTTATACCGTTGCACATGTCTACCATCAACTAACCATAAAAAAAATATGTATTCCGAGCAATGTTTTTTTTTTGTATACAGTTCTATTCAATCAATTTAGTTGACCATGCTTTGCAATACAGTTTATGCAATGGTATCTCTAGGTATAACGTCCAAACTTATGTCAATAGAACAAACTTATGGCATATGTTTGGGTAATGAAAGTCTATACCCACTAGGGATGCACGATGCATCAAAACTTTGATACGGTTTTGATACCGTGCACCCTCAAAAGGTTCAATACCGTTATTTCATGTATTTCAATACTAAACAGTGCGGCCGCATAGCTTAGTACAGTAATACATGAATGTATAAGAGCAGGACTGCGGCTGTGTAATACAGCCATTGCCCCGCTTCTGAGAAGTGTGCACGCGGTCAGCATGATGTAATGCGGCCGGCGCTGCACCAATGAGCGGTGGCACTGAAGACAGAACATGGCAGGCGCACTGCAAAACACCCCCATGTTGTGCCTTCGGTGCCTGCCGCATCACCTCATGCTGCCCGCGCGCGCACTTATTGTTAGGAGCGGGGAAATGGCTGTATTACACAGCCGCAGCCCTGCTCTAACGGCGTAGATAAGAGAAACCTCTCATCTCCGCCACTATTCTCCTGAATGCTGCAATCAAAGCTGACTGCAGAATTCAGGGGAAAATTAGAAGGGGAGATGCCCTTTGAATCGAGTTACAGGGAATTTCTGTGACGCGATCGAGGGCGATATCATATATGGGCAGACAGCCCAGGGTCCATTGAAGGACCCCAGGGCTGTCTGACCAGGTTTCCTGTCAGGGCATGCTTAACTATGTCCTACCAACTGCCTGTGTACAATCAGTACACAGGCTAATGTACTGGCATATAGATATATACCGGTCCATTAAAGTTTAACAATGAAAAAAAGAAAATAAATAAAGTAATGTTAAATAAAAATAAAGCGTGCACGTGCACACACACACACACACACACACACACACACACACACACACACACACACACACACACACACACGTCTCGATTCATAAAATATACACATATTCGGTGTCATCACGACCGCAATAACACATTTATAACGTCAATCATGTTTACGCTGTTATAAAATAAAAAACTGCTTTCCTTCACTTATTATTGTGAGGCACGAGGTATTATGAATTTTGAACCTCCATGTGCCTCACATTATTAGTAATTAACCCCATCATGTACCTCATACAATAACCCAATGTTGTCCATTATGACTGAGGAACATGATGGGGTTAATTACTATTAATGTGCGGCACACGGAGGTTTAAAATTCATCACACCACGTGCCTCACATCAGAAAATGGAAGACCTTTTTTTTTAATTATTATTATTATTGTTGGAAAAAGTATCGTTTTGATATCGAGTGAAATCCAAATTCTGGTAGTGTGACATCCCTAAGGCTATGTTCACACAGAGTTTTTTTGCAGGCGGAATTTCTGCCTCCAAATTCCGTTTGGATGTTTCAGGCAGATTTTCCTCTCCCTGCACGCAGATTTTCGCGGCGTTTTTCACCAGCAGCCATTGAAATCAATGGGAGACATATTCGGGCCATTTTTGACAAGTTTCTTTGGCGCGGTTTCCGCGTCAATAAACTCGTCAAAAAACTCTGTGTGAACTTCGCCTAATACCCACATTAGAGGTATATGTCAGGAAATTTTCCTGGCGTATACGTCGAACATTCATTCAAAATGTGGTGTGAACCTAGCCTCAATGTCCAATAGTGCAAAACATTAAGGCCTCATTTACACGGGCGTAACATACGCGCGTGCGACGCGCATGCTTTTCACGCGTGTCGTACGCACCTATATTACTCTATGGGGCAGTGCAGACGATGCGTGAATTTTGCGCAGCGCAAGTGTGTTGCGTAAAACTCACGACATGTTCTATAATCGTGCGTTTTTCGCGCATCACGCACCCATTGAAGTCAATGGGTGCGTGAAAACCACGCATGCCGCACGGAAGCACTTCCGTGCGAACTACGTGATTCGCGCAAGAGCTGTCAAACTGAATGTAAACAGAAAAGCACCACGTGCTTTTCTGTTTACAAACATCCGAACGGAGTGTCTTAGACATGAGCGAACCGAACTTTACCGGGTTCGGCCGAACTCGTTTTGACCGAACCCGGCAGGAAACAGTCACTGTGCAGGGTGCTGAAAGAGTTAAACTGGTTCAGCACCCTGGACAGTGACTTCCGATTCCAATATACGTGAACGTGTAAAAAAAAAAAAAAAAAAGTTCTGACTGACTCCCGGCTTCTTCCTCCAGTCTGACCTCCCGGGATGACAATTCAGTCCAAGTGACAGCTGCAGCCAATCACAAGCCAAGCACAGGCTGCAGCGGTCACATGGACTGCTGCGTCATCCAGGGAGGTGGGGCCAGATGTCAAGAGAGGCGCGTCACCAAGGACGCGTCACCAAGGACGCGTCACCAAGGCAACGGCCGGGAAGTTCTCGGTAAGTACGAACCTCTTTTTTTTTAAACAGGTTGCTCGCTCGTCCAGGTAAGCAGTAACTTTGCGTACCTAGACATGCAGTTACGTCCGCACTTTAAAAGTTAATCGCCGTGCATCGCTGTAATATAGCAGCGGTTAAATGCTGCCACGGCCTGCCCTTGTCTGCAGGCACCAATTAGAGTGGTTCCTTGTCCAATTGGTTAAACCGTACAGACTAACCAATCAGAGCTCAGAAGTGCAGGAAAAGTCGACGACAGGCTCTGATCTCCTCTGTTTGAGTATGTGAATTGATCAGAGCCTGTATCATTGTCCTGCTACCCGAAGCGCTAAAGAACCCCAATTAACCCCTTGATCACAGTTCCCCCACTCTGATCACTCCCCTACCTCTCCCATTGTATAAGGAAGATTTATTGTTTTTGTTTTTTCATAAATCATAAAACACTAAAAAAAAAAGTAGATAGTCAGTGATTTAGTCAGTGTTAGGCTTTATTCACACTAACGTGTTTAACATCCGGGATACGCACGGACCTATGTTAGTCAATGGGGCCGTTCAGACATTCCGTGATTTTGACGCAGCGTGTGTCCGCTGGGTAAAACTCACGACATGTCCTATACTTGGGCGTTTTTCGCGCATCACGCACCCATTGAAGTCAATGGGTGCGTGAAAATCTCGCGCAGCACATGGAGCACTTCCGTGTGTCGCGCGTGATTCGCGCAACAGTAGATAAAGAAATGAAGGAAAAAATAAAAGCACTTCCTTCCTTTCTTTTTCTAAACATCAAAACCGCGTGTCATAAGGATGGCATATGCGTGAAAATCACGCACCATTCACTGATGACACACGGAACTGCAACACGTGCAAAACGCTGGTTCGTGTGAAGAAGGCCTTAGTCAGTGTCAATTTAGTTAGTGTCAGCGTCAGACAGGTCGTTAGTGTCAGCCAGCGTCAGACCGTCTGTCAGTCAGTCAGTGTCAGTAAATCACCATCAATTAAGTGTCAGTCTCAGTCAGTTAGCATCAGTTATTATGTGATTGTCAATCAGTCAACGTCAGGTATTCATTGTCGTTGCCGAAGAAAACCAGTTTTTTTCAAATGTACGTCCTGGCTAGAGGTTACTTTGTGCACCAGGATGTACAGTTACGGAGTCGTTCCCGGTGCACACTGTCTGGGACAGTGTGCACCGGGAGGTCACACTGTCACAGGTTCCCGACAGCTGACACTCCACTGTTGCCGGCCAGTGGTCAATCGCCACTGATTTAGGCAATTATCCTGTTAAATGCGGCGATCGATTGCCGCATTTAAGGGGTTTGTAGCAAATCGGCGATCGCGGGGGGTGCCGATGGTTGGCATTACAACAGGAGGGCAGACGATGGCCTGGTCTGCCATGTACGGAAGCCTATGAGGTGTCCTATCAGAATCACTGTCAGTGTCAGGCCTCATTCACACGAGCTTATCCGATTCCCGCGCGTGAATCGGGCCCTTGTGTGTTGTGTTATGCATCAGTGTGCTTTGCGAGGGGCATGCGTTATTCACGCACATCTTTTTTTTTTTAATTATTATTATTTTCAACTGAATTGATGGGCAAATCACGCACCCCACACGCATGTGCATACGTGTGCGGTGCGTGGTTTTCACTCACCCATTGACTTTAATGGGCGCGTAAGTGCGTGGTAATGCACCAATATAGGACATGCAGTGAGTTACACGCAGCGAACTCTCGCATGTGTGAGTGGCTCTATTGAAACGAATGGGTCCATGTGCTGTGCGTTGTTTCAACGCACAGCACGCGGACGTGATTCACGCTCGTCTGAATGGGGCCTCACACTGACAGTTATAATATATTACACTACGTAGGTAGTGTTATGTATTATAGAAGCGATCAGTACTGCAGGTCTTCAAGTCTCCTAGTGGGTCAAATGTTGCAAAAAAGAGTAAAAATAAAAAAGTTATATATATGTTAAAAAAAACTTTTTTTTTTCCCTAACATAAGTAAGTCTTTTATTATAGGAAAAAAATTAAACCGTTAAAAAAAGTACACATATTTGGTATCACCGCGTTTGTAACAACCCAAACTATAAATCTAGAATGTTCGTTTTCCCGCACGATAAACTTCACTAAAAAAACGCACGTACCTCAAAATGGTACTAATGAAAACTACAGATTGGTACACAACAAATAAGCCCTAACACAGCTCCGGTGGAGAAAAAAAATAAAATAAAACAAGTTATGGCTCTCAGAATATGGCGACACAAAATGTGCAGTGTTCCAAAAGCGGATAAGATTGGGCACACTGGCCACACATCTATGGATAATTATTTACCCCATTATTGCCCGCTCAACATTTTATGAGGTATTTGTCTTCAGTGGCACAAACTGGGCACAACATATTGTGCACTAAATTGGCATATCAGTGGAAAATTGCAATTTTCACCATCCGCTGCACATCAACCCCTTTGCGCACCATGATGTAATAGCACATCGTTGTGCAGGGGGTGATGTATGGAGCGGGCTCACGTGTATTACAGCTGACACACGGAACCAACGGACAGGAAGAGCGATCGCGCTGTTAGAAGCCTGTAAAAATGACAATATACTGCAATACATTAGTCTCTACATTAGTCCCTAGGGGGTCTAATAAAGTGTGTTAAAAGTTAAATAAAGTTATTAGTAATGAATTTTTTTTTATAAATATTAAAAGTTCAAAAACAAAATGTAATGTAACAAATAAACAAAATTAGTATCGCTGCGTCCTTAAGTCTGAACTATTACAATATACCTTTATTTAACTCGCATGGTGAACGCTGTAAAAATGTAATAATTTAAAAACGCCCAAATCACTGTTTTTGGTCACATTAACTCTCATAAAAAACTAATAAAAAGTTCAAAAAAGTTGTATGTACCAAAAAACTGTACCAATAAAAACTACAGCTCGTCCCACAAACAACAAGCCCCCACACCGCTCAATCGACCAAAAAAATTTAGTTAAAAAGTTAAGGGTATGTTTCATACGATTAACCAAAAACGTCTGAAAATACAGAGCGGTTTTCAAGGGAAAACAGCTCCTGATTTTCATGCAATTTTTAAAGCACTCACGATTTTCACTGCGTTTATCACGGACGTTTTTGGAGCTGTTTTTCTATAGTCTATGAAAAACGGCTTCAAGAAGTGACGTGCACTTCTGTTTCGCAGACTTTTTTTAATTCTGAAAACGTTTGAAAAACGGCCGCAGAAAAAAAAAAGACCCGTTGGAAGAGAACGCCGTTTTTCCCATTGAAATCAATGGGCAGATGCTTGGAGGCGTTCTGCTTCTGATTCTTCGGACGTTTACGGCCCAAAAAACGTGCGAAAATAAGCTGAATTAACATACTCTTATAGCTCTCAGAATGTGGTGAAACAAAACAATTTTTTTTAACAAATAGATTTTTCTTTGTAAAAGTAGTCAAATATAAATAAAAACCTATATAAATTTGGTGTCACCGTAATCTTATTGAGCCGCAGAATAAAGTTAAGTTGTTGTTTTTACTACACGGTGAAATCCGTAAAAACGAAACCCAAAACACAATGCCGCCAAAGAATTTTCAGTTTTTCATTTCCCAGTACATTATACGGTACTTTATTTAAATGGTGTTAAAAGAAGCTACAACTCCTCCCGCAAAAATGTAGCACTCACACCACCCTATTGATGGAAAAATAAAGAAAAGTTATGGCTCTTGGAAAAAGAAAAAAAATGTCTCAGTCCTGAAAGGGTTAATTAATTCCTAATTTAAAAAAAAAAAACAAACACACCTGTGGGGTCAAAATGCTCACTACACCCCTTAAAATTTCCTAAGGGGTGTAGTTTTCAAAATAGGGGTCACTACTTGGGGGTTTGTTTTACTATTGGACTTCAGAGTCCTGCAATTGTTGGCCAATGCTGTGAAAATCACCAAAATAGACCTCAAATGCGCATGGTGCTCTTCATTTCTGAGCCCTGTAATATGTCCAGGCAAATGACAAATGCCTTGAGGGGTGTAGTTTCCAAAATGGGGTCATTTCTTGGGGTCTTCCACTGTACTCTGGTACCTTAGGCATTTTGCAGATGCGACATGATACCCAAAAAAACAATCCAGCAAAATCTGCATGTGAAATAGCGCTCCTGCCTTTCTGAGGCCTGCCTGGTGTCCAAAGAGCAGTTTATGACCACACGTGTATTGCCTTTTTCTCTTTCTCCTTTATTCATTGTAAAAAGGTCTACGTTTTTTTTCAGTGTCTAAGTCGATATTCATTTTCACAGACTAATTCCAATAAATTTTGCAAAAAATCTTGTAGGGTAAAAATGCTAACTATACCCCTAGAAAAATTCCTTGAGGTCCTTGAGGGGTGTAGTTTCCAAAATGGGGTCACTTTTGGGGGTTTCCACGGTTTTGGTCACTCCGGGGCGTTGCAAACGCGACATGGCACCTCAAACCATTCCAGCCAAATCTGCTCCAAAATCCAAATGGTGCTCCTTCCCTTCTAAACCCTGTCATGTGTCCAAACAACAGTTTATTACCACATATGGGGTATTGCCGTAATCGGGAGAAATTACTTTACAAATGTTGGGTTGCTTTTTCTCTTTTATTCCTTGTAAAAATGTTGTTCAGAAAAAAAGTAGATTTTCATTTTCACAGATTATTTCCAAGAAATGTAGCAAAAAACCTGTGGGGTGAAATGGCTAACTATACCCCTAGATAAATTTCTTGAGGAGTATAGTTTCCAAAATGGGGTCAGTTTTGGGGGATTTCAACTGTTTTGGCACCTCAAGACCTCTTCAAACCTGACATGGTGACTAAAATATATTCGGAAAAAAAAAAAAGGAAGAGGAGGCCCCAAAATCTACTAGGTGCTCCTTTGCTTCTGAGGATTGTGTCCATTAGCCTACTAGGGTCACATATGGGATATCTCTAAAAACTGCAGAATCCGGGCAATAAATATTGAGTTACAATTATTAATAAAACCTTCTGTGGTACAAAAAATAAAAAAAATGTAATTATTACAAATGAATTTTGGCGAAAAAAAATAATTGTAAATTTCCCCTCTACATTGCTTTAATTCTTGTGAAACCACTAAAGGGTTAAGAAACTTTCTGAATGCTGTTTTGAATACATTGAGCGGTGCAGTTTTTAAAATGGAGTGAATTTTGGGAACTTTCTAATAATATAAAAGTCCCTGAAAGCCACTTGACAACTGAACTGATCCATAAAAAAAAAATAAGTTTTGTAAATTTTCTTGAAAATGTGAAAAAGTTCTAAGCCTTGTAACGTCCTAGAAAAATAAAAAGGATGTTTAAAGTGTAGCTAAACATTCGACAAACTTCTGACATGTCATAGTGACATAGAACCTAACAACGAACCAGATGGGACATATCCCTTAAGAAAATATTGTACTCAATATAAAAAGCACAAAAATATCTTTATTAAATATAATGACAAAATAACACAGTAATAGAAAAAGAGAGATAATACAGCATATACGGAGACATATACAGCAGGGTCAGATAGAAAAGACCATGACCAACAGAATCAACCATATACTAATGATCACTCACACGCTCAAATAATATCCAATAATAACACAAGCCTAGGGGTGTGTAATATAAATCCCACATGTGGCAAATAGAAATGAGAAGGTGGCCTGTACAATATCAGAACCCATACAAAAAGGCGCTTGTTCACCCAGATCTTCTGATCCTCCACGCTCTTTCAACATGTCTCAGGGTATGTGTATGTGCTTTTGCTAAACCTATACTGACTTTTGGGCTATATTGTCTAACTTTGGCAGCTGCATTTTTCTATAGCTATTTGAGCTACACTATCTCTTGATATACGTCAATAGCTACACTCTTTTCTTGTGCTGACTCCTACTTAGCAGTATACATATATCTATTTTGTTATACTGCGTTGTCTTTATACGTATTATTGTATACATATCGATTTAGCTGCACCCTTTCTGTGCTGGCTCTGACGTATTATCATTATATGCATGCTGCCACATGTTATCCTGCCCTCCCCTTTTTGTATGGGTTCTGATATTGTACAGGCCACCTTCTCATTTCTATTTGCCACATGTGGGATTTATATTACACACCCCTAGGCTTGTGTTATTATTGGATATTATTTGAGCGTGTGAGTGATCATTAGTATATGGTTGATTCTGTTGGTCATGGTCTTTTCTATCTGACCCTGCTGTATATGTCTCCGTATATGCTGTATTATCTCTCTTTTTCTATTACTGTGTTATTTTGTCATTATATTTAATAAAGATATTTTTGTGCTTTTTATATTGAGTACAATATTTTCTTAAGGGATATGTCCCATCTGGTTCGTTGTTAGGTTCTATTGCTATAGGGGACCCCACTACATGCCATTTTTATGGTGCGAGGTTTTTGGTTAGGTTGTCATGTCATAGTGACATGTCAGAAGTTTTGATTGGTGGGGGTCCGAGCACGGAGTCCCCCATCAATTGCTAAAACGAAGCACCAGAAGCGCTCAGCCACTTTGTTCCTGTTCGGCTTACAGGCTCAATAGAAAGTCCATGAGCCCGTACTCCGATAAATTTTCCGGAAAAAGTCGAACTGAAAATGGGCTGAGCGCTTCTGCCGCTTCGTTTTAGCGATTGGTGGGGGTCTCCGTGCTCTGACCCCCACCAATCAAGACTTCTGACATGTCGCTATGACATGTCAGAAGTTTGTCGAATGTTTAGTTACACTTTAAAAAACTATGCCAACATAAAGAAGACATATGGGACATGTGAACTAGTAACTATTTTGTGTGGTATTACTACTACAAGCAGATACAATTCAAATTTAGAAAAATTCAAATTTTTGCAAATTTTTTCTACATTTTAGTGTTTTTCCAAAAATAAATACAGAATTTTTAAACTAAATTTTTCCACTAACATAAAGTACATGTCACAAGAAAATAAAACTCGTTTGGAATGCTTTTACCTATCCAAAGTAATTACCACATAAAAGAACACAGCCGATTTTTTTTCAAATCTGACGTGTCCTGAAGGGGTTAATAGGTTCCGTCGGGGTTATTTTACCGGACACAATAGTGCAGAATGCTGTGTTATGGTCTCCGATAATCCCTGCCGGATCTGCGACGGAGGCCCCTAATGGAGCCTCCGACGCAGATGTGAATAAAGCCTACTTGTTAAGGGCTTATTCAGACGAACGTATAATAGGTCCATGCAACGCGCGTGAAAATTTTCACGCGCCTCGCAGGACCTATGTTAGTCTATGGGGCAGCGTGTGTCCGCTGCGTAAAACTCACGACCTGTCCTATATTTGTGCATTTGAAGCTAATGGGTGCGTGAAAATCATGCGCAGCACATGGAAGCAGTTCCGTGTGACATGTGAGATTCGCGCAACAGCAGTAAAAAGTATGAATGAAAACAGAAAAGCACCACGTGCTTTTCTGTTTACAAACATACAAACAGAGAGTCATAATTATGGCGGCTGCGCGAAAATTACGCAGCCACGCATCATTATACGCGGCTGACACGTGGAGCTGTCAAAAGTACCTTTTGCGCGCGCAAAACGCCGCGTTTTTTGCGTGCGCAAAACGCACACACTCGTGAAAATCCGGCCTGTGTCCTAAAATAAAACTTTAAATTATACGTTTACGTTAGTGTTTTATGTAAAGAACAAAGTTCCATATTATACATTTTTTATGTTTAAAGTTCTCTATTGTAACATCTTCTACAGTACATACTGTAAATACATTTACAGTACATATAAAATAAAAATGGCCCACAAAACATACACTGCAGAAGAGGAATATGCAATGCTTGCATCGGACACAGACTGCGACTGCTCTGTCCTCCTCCTCAACTGACATCGAGGAACCTCCTCACAGTCACAGAAGGCTTAGCATTCAGGTTACACCTGCACCTGAAACCAAATTGGTTGCCCTAAACCTCCAACACCCCCCAAGTACCGGACTTTACTGCTGCTGCAGGGGTCCAAGTACAGACAGTAGAGTTGTCAGAAATATAATTTTACCAGCTGTTCATTTCTGACAGCCTTGTTGAAAAAAAATTGTTGATCGGACGAACCTTCGTGCTCAACAATTTATTGCTGCGAACCCCAGTACTTTTTATGTGAGGCTATACAGGTTGTATACCTACAATACAGCAGAAGTGCTGCAATACTGGGGATTGTTTTGAAATATGGGCCTAACAAAGAAGCCATCAGTGAGGGCCTATTGGTCCACTGATGTTCCCTACCACTGCCCCTTATACAGCACTACAATGCCGAGGACTCGTTTTGAGGCAATTCAAAAATGTATCCATTACGATGATAATTCCCAGTGCCCCCCCCCCCCCAGGATGACCCCAATTTTGTCCGACTCTTCGAAATTAAACCCCTTATTTCTTTTTTGGTCCAAAAATTTTCCACCTCATATACCCCTATATGAGAAATTGCCATTGACGAGTCCCTGGTGCATTTCAAGGGGAGGGTGAAATTTAGGCAGTATTTGCCCAACAAGCGTATGACATAAAAAATTATAAATTGTGCGAGTCTGAGTCAGGTTGAACGCAAACTTTGAACATATATGAGGGGAGGGACAGTCAAATTGAGCCCCCAAACTGTCCTCCTGTTCTGACCACAACTGGGAAGATTGTGTGGGACATCCTGCACCCACTGTTTGATCAGGGGTACCACCTGTACCTTGATAACTGGTATGACAGTGTACCCCTGTTCAAGTGCGTGGCGGAGAAAAAAAAAACGTGGCGTGTGGGACGGCAGACAAAAATCAAAAGTACCACCTAAAGACCCTTCAGAGCCAAACCTGCAGCTTGGGGAGAGCAGGGCACTGCTTTAAAAAAAATACAGGGACAAAAAGGATGTTCTAATGCAAACATCTATACATGATGCCACCTGCTCCCTTGTCCCTGTGCGTCCACCACCACGTCACGGCCTGTATGCATCCAGGCGTATAACAAATTTATGAAGGGAGTGGATTTGTCTGACCAGATGCTTAAACTGTACAATGCCATGCGGAAGTCTAAATTTAAAACTGGCGGCGTACTTTATGCAAATGACATTGTACAAATTGTAAGTTACAGGAGAACTGGTCCTGAGGGGACATACCTTGAATACCAGGAGAAGTTAATCAAATCTCTTCTCTTTGTTAGGCCTCATGCACACGACCGTAAAAACTCCCGTTATTACAGGTCGTAATTACGACTCGTAATAACGGGCTCATAGACTTCTATTGGCCACGGGTACCTTCCCGTCTTCTTACGGGAAGGTGCCCGTGCCGTTGAAAAAGATAGAACATGTCCTATTTCAGGCCGTAATAACGGCACGGACAGTCCATAGAAGTCTATGGAGCTCCCGTAATGACGGGTGGCTACATGTGTGCACCCGTCATTACGGCAGCGTTGCTAAGCGACGTCAGTAAATAGTCACTGTCCAGGGAGCTGAAAGAGTTAACTGATCGGCAGGAACTCTTTCAGCACCCTGGACAGTGACTACCGATCAGAATAAAGAGCAACCAGTAAAAAATAAAAACAAAAGACGTTCATACTTACCGAGAACTTCCAGCTTCCTCCAGTCCGGTCTCCCGGCCGTTGCCTTGGTGACGCGTCCCTCTCGACATCCGGCCCGACGTCCTGGCCGTCCCTGGATGACGTTTCAGCCCATGTGACCGCTGCAGCCAATCACAGGTCAATCACAGGCTGTAGCGGTCACATGGACTGCCGCGTCATCCAGGGATGTCGGGCTGGATGTGAAGAGAGGGACGCGTCACCAAGACAACGGCCGGGTAAGTATGAATTTCTTTAACTTTTATTACAGAAAGGGCTGTCCCTTCTCTCTATCCTGCACTGATAGAGAGAAGGGGCTGTCGATTAGTGCAGTGCTATTTTGCTGCCAAAAACGTGCCCGTAAATACGGGTGGAATACGGGTGACATCGGACCCATATTTACGGGCACGGGTCCGTAAATACTGGTGCAAAACGGGTCGAATACGTGTGACACCGGACCCGTATTTACGCCAGTATTTACGGGTGGGAAAAAATACGGTCGTGTGCATGAGGCCTTAATGTGGCAGAGGTAGGAGAAAGTTCTACCTCTGCAAGTGATGTCCTCAGGATAGCTTCAGGGCAGCACTTTCCTGGTGAAGTGCCACCCACAGAGAATCAAAGTCGCCCCCAGAGAAGCTGGGCGTTCTGAAGAGAAGTGGATGATACTTCTCGTCAGAACGCCCAGCTAGTAAAAGTAGTAAAAACGCCCCGATGTACGCACATAATACACGCTCAGTTGTACTTTAACGTTAAGCACGCCCACTTGGACTTTTGCAAGCCTCATTTGCATAAATACAAAAATGGTCATAACTTGGCCAAAAATGCTCGTTTTTTAAAAATAAAAACGTTACTGTAATCTACATTGCAGCGCCTATATGCTGCAATAGCAGATAGGGGTTGCAAAATCTGGTGACAGAGCCTCTTTAAGGATATATATATATATATATATATATGTTAATTTCTCACGCCATATTTCCACAAGATTCTACAGAAAAACTGTGAGGTCAAAAAAGTGACCACACCCCTAGATAAATTCTTTCAGGGGTATAGTTTTCAAAACAGGGTTATTTCTGTTTTGTTTTTTTTCCATCAGTCAAGAACCTCCAGTGCTTTTCCAAAGTGGCTAGGCGCATAAAAATAAGTTCCTACTAAATTTTAGAAAAATTACATAATTTTCTAAACCATTGTGATATACTCAAAAAGTGACAAAAAAGGGTTAAAAATTGTTGTCAAAATCAAGTAGACAAAGGGTAAAACAAATTTCATAACATTTATACAATATGATGCATATATATGTTCCATGTTGGAGTTAAAAGTAGAATAAAAAAAAATTTCAATTTCTTTTGCCATTCTTGGCAGTTAATACATAAATGTAAATCGTATTGACCTAAATTTTACATCAAAAGAAAGTACAATATGTGACGAAAAAACAATGTCAGAATTACTTAGACATGTAAAACCACCTGCGAGTTATTCTCAGATAAAATGACACATACCAGATATCAAAAATCTGGCATGGTCCTAAAGCTCTAAAATGGCAGAGTTCTGAAGGGGTTAAGTTATTTAGAGAAGCCTATAAGAAAAACAACAAACCCTAAGGCCTCATGCGCACGACTATAGCCATGTGCACGGCCGTGATTTTCAAAACGGCCGTTGGGCGGAGTGTCACACACGAGCCGCCCGCAAATCGCCGGCCGCGCACATGGCCGCTGCCATTATTTGTTATGAGCCTGGACCTCAGAACACGGCCGTAATAAGACATGCCCTTTCTGCGGTCCGGGCTCCTGGGTCATGCACGGACCATGGAAACCACGGTCGTGTGCATGGCCCCATAGGAATGAATGAGGCTGCAATTCTCCTGTGGATTTTCGGGGGGATTGCAGCCACAAAAGCACGTTCGTGTGAATGGGGCCTAAGGGTATGTTCACCTGGAGGAATCTTGCCGGCAGATTCTGCCATAAAATTCTGCCTACCATTAATTTCAATGGGAGTCGGACGCTTCTTAATCCCGCCAGATGATTATTTCAGCTAGCAGGAAAACAAAGCTTCCTGCTCGTTCTTCTCGGATTCTACCCGAACCTCCCATTCATGCCCTGCTCCCTGGCTGCAAAAGCCAGAGAGCTGTTGACTGGCAGTGGTAGGAAGGGGTTAACTAATTTTCCCTCCATTCTTGAGCCAGCTATTTGGTTGGTCACAAGTTGATAGGGGGAGTCCACATGGGAGATGATATATTCCTGCTATGGAGGTTGCTCTGTCTCTTGGGACACCTGTTATGGTATAAATATACATATATAATGTATTTGGGACCATAAGGAGTGAAATGTTATAAAGGAGAACATGTATTACAATATAAAGGTATTTTAGAAAGGTTAAGAGAAGAAATAGTTTGCAGATGCTCTGCCTTGAAATTGCAAACAGATGGAGGTCAATCACTTGACCACCCCCCCTAAGCATAAAGGAAACATAAGGGAATACCTGGTGCTCCACCAATGAGCTTTTATGGGAAAGGAAGCTGTAAGGCTTGAATATACAGATGACTCATATGTTATGGAATGTTCTTTGTTCGTCTGATGCTATAAGTATGAACGTTTGTAGTTCAATAAATTAGAAGTATTTTACCTTGAGAAACGTCTCAGTGTATCTGTTACTTCTCCGAGCAGCTCGTCCTACCTATCGATTTGAACCTGCATGGAGATCAAGGCGTAACGTGACCCAAGTTGCGATCACAGAAATTGGCGCCCGAACAGGGACTTGACCAGAAGGACGGCACCCCACCCAGGGGATCTCCCGGGACTAGAGTGGCGACCTCCCGGACGAAGGAACGTGCAGACCACTGCTGTAGCAAGGTAAGAAGACTTAATTCTTACAAACTCTGCTCTGCACCTTCCTGTCTGGTAGGTCACCTTCCCGGTAGTACTCCTAAGGAATAGAGGGGCCACATGAGGGTATTTTTAGTGTAAAAATCTGGTCAAGTCTAAAATAAATCCTACCCTCAGGATAAAGTGCCTGATCTCCATGACAGTATTTGTATGAATGTTGTAGAAACCCAGTTTTGTCTCACAAATGCATTTTAGAATAAGGAAATTGTTTTTGGAAAAAAATTCCGATAATCCGGCAAATTACCAGAAACATGTGTACATGGTTCAGGTGACTACGGGGATTATGATAGGCTAAATTTTAGCCCGGAAATCGAAAATTTTGTGCAGTCCGATAATCCGGCAAAATACCGAGAACGTGTGTACACGATTGGAGTACTTGCGGGGATTATCATGCGCTGATTTTCAGCTCAAAATTCCAGAATTTTCTGCAGTCCGATAAACCGGCATGTCAAATGAACAGCTTGATTTTACGTTTGCCTTGTTATTTGGATTAGGAATATTTGTCATATTACTCTTATGGTGCGGAGGGCACGTACTCGAGTGGTGTCTCAGACGAAGAAAGTAAGCTAGTTATAAAAGGACTGTAAAAGGAAGATTCTCTGGCCAGAGTAGAAAGTAAGTACGGAAACTAGAAACTGTCTAAAATAGATGAGAATAGAATTCATCTGTCAGTAGCTAAAATCTGTAACAAAATACGGGTGTGCCTAAGGCCACCACTTACAGTCACAAGATGGGAAACTTGGTTACCCTCTTTAAAAAGAAGTTTCGAGGGGATAAGTAACTGTCTCAAATAGGTGAGAAAGGAATTCACCTATCAGGAAAATTACCCCCTACATAACTTAGGGTCTGCCCATAGGCGACCACTTATAACTAGGCAACAATGGGGAACTTGGTGTCCCTATTACGAGATGAGCACCCACAAGGACTGACAGCCAAATAGGTAGTGGCGGAAAGAGGGGGAAAGGATGTGACAAAAGGAACGAATCAGTTAATGAAGGCATGTGGAATGGGAAAAGCGGGAAGATTAGATCCGGAAAAATGGAATGAATGTTGTGACACAAAACGTGGATGGTTGAAAGATAAAAAGTTACAGGGGAAAGCAGAAGCATGGAGAAAAGTGTCAAAAGAAGTAGTACGAGGAGGTTTCAGGGAAACAGAATGTAAAGATAAGTTTTACTACACTTGTTATAATGAAGGTGGTAAACAAGGAAAGGAAAAAGCAAGTAGCCCACCGGGGTATGGGGTAGTCACGACGCAGGGACCAGGGGGATGGACGTGTAGAGTGTGTGGTCAGCAGAATCAAGCATGGAGGGATACTTGTTTTGCATGTGGGGCAGCAAGACCAGGAGGGCAAAATCCCCTAGGGATATATCCAGTGGTACCAAAAATGAGTAGCACAAACCCCTTTGCTCCCTCACCTCAACAAGTACCAGAACCATATAAACAAACAATAGGGTTGGCCCCTGTAGTGTTGGCAGGAATAACCCCAGTAACAGGAGGAGCCGAGGGCTCAACGGATGAAAGAGTAGAAACTAGAGCGTATAGAGAGAAAAGTGAAAAAGAGGAGGCAGAAGAGAAAGAGGAAAGGGAAAGACATCAGCGTAATATGGATCAGGCAGAAGCAGCAAGGAAGCTTCCCAAGTCAAAAGATACGACACAAGCATTAGAAAACGTGGGAAAAAGGTTACAAGTGTTGACAGACCTGTTTGCGACTGAAGCTGACAAGAATTTTAATAAAGATAAGGAACATAAATATAAGCCATGGAACCCTAGGGATGCGTTGACTTTAGTTCAGAAAGCCCCCGACCCGGAGACAGAGCCTGTCCCTTTTTGGAGATATATAGAACAAATTCAGAAAATGTATTCAGCAACATGGGAAGACTTAGTGTAGCTCATACATACCAAAATGGGAATCTATAGCTCTACAGTCATGGATGATTTGGATCCCCCGGTAGGAGGGAATTGGGCTAAGACAGAGCCATCGGGGCAGAACATGGTGGATCAATTGAAAGAATGGGCAGTGAAAAAGCAGGCAGAGCTAGGACTTAACCTGACAGACCTTACGCAAGATGGAAGTGAAACAGTGGAGAAATTTTACGCTAGACTCCAGACAAGCTGGAAAAATATGGGATACAGAAGAGACAACCAACTAGATACTAGACTACTGACAAACTGTTTTGTAGACGGGCTAAAACGACACATAAAAGACGCATTGTTAGTAGCTAGACCCGAATACCGAAGTTTGGCCCCAGGGGACCTGTTAAAAATAGCACAAGGTATAGAGCAGGGTCAAAAAGCACAAGGACAAAGAAAGAAACAAGTTGTTGGTGCTGGAGTATACCAGCCTCAGTACCAGCAACAGGAACAGGCACAAAGGCCATTACGGAAAGATATAACTTGCTATAATTGTCGGAAGCAAGGACACATAGCCAGGAACTGTAGAGGTCCAAAACGCCCACGACAGTTCCTGCAAGTGGAGGGCGTGCAGCCTACGGCACCTCCGCAGACACAACAAATGCAAACATATCAGGCATAGGACAGTGGCAATCCCGAGGAAGGGGTAGTAACACAGATACAAGTAGTTTCCTTAGGTCCCGCTCCTACGGTCCCGTTAAAGATAAACGGAGGTCCCTCCATACCCTTCCTTATAGATACGGGAGCAGCCATAACTGTCATCAAAACCCAATTACTTCCTTCCGAGATGTAGTCCCCAGATTATCAAGAATGTGTGGGTGTGGGAGGAGTTGTGGTGAAAAATCAAATAAGTAAACCTGTCACACTCCAATTTGGACCACACAGCTCGCTCGTTACTAGGTTGGTCACTTGTGATACTACTCCCGCTTGCTTGCTTGGTGCTGACCTGTTACAAAAATTACAGGCCACCATCGAGTATTTGCCGGATGGGACGGTAAAACTATGTGGCCAGCTGAATGAGGAGGAGTTGTGTTTGGTAGCGGCTTGTGACACCAATCCATGGAGTACCTCTACGCACGCATACGTCCAAGCATATACTCCCACAGAGCAAGAACAATGTTTGAAATATGTACCACACAAGTTGTGGTCAAAAAGCCCTAAAGATGTAGGCATACTGCCAGTACCCCCGGTAGAGGTCAAACTGAAACCCAATCATCCACTACCTCAAAATAAACAATACCCCCTCAGCCAAGCCCAATCAGATGCTATAACCAGTAGCATCAGGGACTTCCTACAAGCAGGAGTACTAAGGGAAATAGTGTCCCCATGTAACACTCCCTTATACCCTGTTAAAAAGAAATCAGAAAAAGGCCAACCTGCAAAATATAGGATGGTCCAAGACCTGAGGGCAGTAAATGCAGCAACAGTTTTTAACACACCGATAGTGCCAAATCCCCATGTATTATTGGCTCAGATCCCAGCAGCATCTTCGCATTTCACGGTGGTGGATCTGGCAAATGCCTTCTTCTCAGTCCCATTGCACCAGATAGTCAGTATCTTTTTGCTTTCACACATGAGGGAAAACAGTATGCATGGACTGTTTTGCCCCAGGGAGCACATAACTCTCCAAGTACCTATACGGCCGCAATGTAGTCGGTACCCAGAATGGGTGCCTCCCGAGGAAATAGTATTATTACAGTATGTTGATGATCTACTCCTTTGCTGTCCCTCCCAACAAGAGTGCGCAGAGGCTTCTGTGTCACTCCTCACGTTCCTAGCTAACCATGGCTGCAAAGCATCAAAAGACAAGTTGCAGTTTTGTTGCACACAAGTGGTATTTTTGGGACATTGTGTGGCTCAAGGCACACGACACCTTACTCCTGATAGGGTTCAAGCCATTACTCTATTGCCATTGCCCACGTCATTAAACACCCTCAGGACATTCCTGGGTCTTGTATCCTATTGCAGGCCCTGGATCAGATCAGCATCGATCCTCATGCAGCCCCTGTATGATTGCCTAAAAAGTCAGCCATTCGGACTCACCCCAGAAGCTGAAGAGAATTTTCATAGCCTTAAATTAGTAGTACAAACAGCTCCAGCCCTTGGTACTCCAGACTATGACAAACCCTTCAGGTTGTACTGTACTGAACAAAATGGACATGCCACTGCAGTTCTCACACAAAGTCATGGACCACAGCAGCGCCCGGTAGCATATTATTCAGCTAGACTAGACCCTGTGGCCCGAGGTTCCCCATCATGTGTGAGAGCTATCATTGCTGTAAATTCAATGTTAAACAAGGCCTCAGATTTGGTCCTGGCATTTCCAGTCCAAGTTTTTGCACCACATGATATTACTGCTATTCTTACTCAAGTACAGCCGAAGCACTTGTCAACAGCAAGACATTTGAGATTAACCTGTGCACTTCTTCTTCCTGAGCAGGTTACTTTACACCGCTGTACTACATTGAACCCAGCTACCTTACTGCCTTTGGAGCAAGGGGGAGAAGACGTAGGTAAAGTATGGTCACAATTTTTGCCTGAAACTGATGAACATGATTGTATGGCCCTTATGGCCCAGGAAACAGTGGGGTTTGCACATGTAAAAGATACCCCACTCCAAAACCCAGACCTAATACTCTTTGTGGATGGTTCAAGGTATTTTGTAGAAGGATCTTTTCTTACAGGATATGCAGTAACCACCGAAGATGTAGTCCTAGAAGCAGCCTCCTTACCAGCGTCCCGCTCAGCACAAGAAGCGGAGCTTAAGGCCCTGGCAGCAGCATGCCAACATGCAGAAGGAAAGACAGCAAATATATACACTGACTATCGATATGCTTTTGGCATTGCACATGACTATGGCCCTATATGGAAGGCTAGACAGTTTTTGACCTCTGCAGGTACACCTGTAAAGAATGCAGACTTTGTAAAATACTTGATGGAGACCCTGATGTTACCCACAGAAGTAGCAGTAGTAAAAATTAAAGCTCACACTAAGGTGAGTTCACCAGAGACAAGAGGAAATGCTTTGGCAGACCAAGCCGCAAAAGCAGCAGCCTTAAAGCCAGTAGGTCCAGTAACAGTTATGATGTACCAACATCCTGAAGACTCCGTGGTCAACATCAGCCCCACAATACTACAAAATCTGCAAAACCAAATATCCAAAGAAGAAATAACTAGATGCCAGAATCAGGGAGCTACCCTGAGAGCGGATGGACTATGGCAACAACAAAATAAGCTGTGTCTGCCACAAACAATGTTCCCTATGATGGCACAGGTAACGCATGGACAGACACACCAGTCAAAAACAGCAATGATGGACTTGGTTAACAAAACCTGGTATGCTCCAGGGTTTAGCACTTTAGCGAGTAAGTTTGTACAAGGGTGTATGGTATGTGCCACCAATAACGTGGGGAGAACAGTGAAAGTGCCACAAAAACACACCCCAAAGCCAATTTGCCCATTCCAGAGACTACAGATAGACTATATTCAATTACCAAAAGTCGGTACCTATGAGTATGTGCTTGTTTGTATTGATCTCTTTTCAGGATGGCCAGAAGCATTTCCAGTAACCAAAGCTACAGCCGTAGCCACAGCAAAGAAACTGATCAACGAGGTGGTGTGCAGATATGGAGTTCCAGAGGTGATCGAGAGCGACAGAGGAACTCATTTTACGGGTGAAATCATGAACCATGTGTTGTCAGCTCTAGGCATAAGTCAAGCCCTACATACACCATACCATCCACAGAGCAGTGGGAAGGTTGAGAGACTAAATGGGACTCTCAAATTGAAAATCCAAAAAGCAATGGTAGAAACCGGGAAACCATGGACCGAGTGTCTACCATTAGCCTTGTTCTCAGTAAGATACACGCCCACAAAAAGAACAGGTCTCAGCCCGTAGAGATCTTATTTGGGTCGGCTCCCAGACTAGGATGTTATTTTCCACAGGTGCTCCAGATGCAGTATGGTAGGTTAACTGACTATGTATCAACCCTGAACAAACAATTGACCAAGGTGCATGCACAAGTCTTTGCTTCCATTCCAGATCCTGATTCAGTTGAAGGGACGCATAAGTTAGAACCGGGAGATTGGGTGGTCGTTAAGAGACACGTGAGGAAAAGTCTAGACCCAAGATTTGACGGACCGTTTCAAGTCCTACTCACAACAAGCACCTCAGTGAAGCTCGAAGGAAAGGCAAGCTGGATTCACACCAGTCATTGTAAAAAGGTTCTTCAGCCAGAAGAATGAAGATCTTAGCGGTTGTTGCGGCGGTTGTTGCGTGTGCTCTTATACAAAAAGGCAGAACTGCTACTCCTGTACACGTAATCAGTACAGAATCACTGGAACAGTTCAGGACAGGGTGGGCGAATGCCACAGTGGATAGAAAGCAGGGTAACTACACCTGTAAGGCCAATGCCCCATGTTATACTACAAATGTGACTACAACCGAAGGGACTTGGAAAAAAGGACCACATGGAGGGACTGTGTACCTTCACATAGACAAAACAGCCAACATTAACATACAAGAAGAGACGCCGGGGCTGTTGCTTTGTTGTTATGAACCAGATTTACAGTATCTACAGAAATATACAACCAGTAAAAATAGAAACAAAATGATAAATAAGACTTATGAAAGATGCAACAAGGAGAGGCTCAACTCTACGATTGTAATAAAAGAAACTGATGGGATGATATTATGTATGAATAATAGCAAAATAAGAAATAGAATATATTTTGTATTCTTGATAACAATTTTAAGAGATAGTTTTATGCCACATATAACAGTACAAAGTCTGGAAAGAATCCCACACACTTGTAAGAGCGCTGTAACCCAACAGCAGAAAAAGAATGTACACTTCAATATTTCCTTCCCTGAATCCCCCAGCTGTCATAGACAAAAAAGAGAATGGTTTGACACGCTATTAGGAGGGGTAGGAACGGGATTAGGAGTATTGAATGGTATACAGTTAGAAACAGTTATGAACAAATTAAACTCAGTGGGAGATGACACATCTACTGCATTAAGGATAGGTGCGTCATGGTTACCTACTACCTTTGACTTACAGCAAAAAGGGTTAGCTATAGATGAACTGTTTCTAAATGTTTTTAATGAAAGTATGCTAACCGAATATAGAACATTACAGAATGTATCAACTTTTGTAAATTGGACAGTATGTACGCTTAAAACGATGTGGCAACAAGAACAGATGAATAATTTTAAGAATAAATTGTTTAGTAGTCATGTTAGGCAATGGACAGACATACTGCCCATAGGAAAGAGAAATGATACGTGGTTATTGTTACAGCCTGAGTATACTGAGTGTACACCTAAATGGTGTGCAGGAAGACTAATAGCATTCAATGTGAAAAATCCTACTCTATTATGCAAATTTATTGTTATGCCAATGGTAATGATTGATCCGGTGACATTATTAGGACAATATTGGATGCCGGAAATGAAAGGAACACACATAGATTCTCAAAATAAGACAAGGAATATAGATTTGTGCCAATTAACAGAGCAAGGATATGTATGTAATCAACAGTCAGGGATATATGAACCCTGTCTAATGCAGCACCAGGATAATGTATGCGCACTCACTATAATCCCAGAAGCGAACCTACAGGTTTATATTGAAGTAGGTCCACAGCATGTATGTTTAATAACTAACAAGCAGACCCTTAGCCAGTTTAAACTCATAGGACCATTTTCAGGATGTCTATACAATGTGACGCATTTGACTTGGGGGAACCAAACTATAGTGTTCCTGCCTACTTTAGAAGAAATAATGTCCACTATATGGGTACCTGAACCTTTGCCCTATGGAAATTTTAGTTTATCTTTAGACGAATTGAAAAAGGTGTTACAACGATCAGGAGAAGTTGAAAAACTAATCCAAGCCCATAATGTAACTCTAAGTAGGGTGAAAATATTGGCTACAATAGCAGCTAGGGAAGTGATACATTTGTCATCAGCAATGAAAGATGCTAGTGCCCATCACTGGTATGACGTTTTTACAGGATTCTCACCTACAGCTACTAAAATATTACATGTGCTTTTCCAACCATTGATTTGTTTAATGATATTATTTGTATTGCTTACATGTTTTAATTGTTATGCATTTTGTAAAATAAGGGAAGCATTCAATCAGAGGCCTATACATTATGATGAAAGAATGTTGTGAGATTACCCCACCTACATACCTGTGTGAATCAAGTGAAGAAATGGATCGAAGCCTTGCTATCCGGAGATAGAAGTAGCATTGGAATTTAGGTGTTGGTAAAATCACAAAAGGAGGGATTGTTATGGTATAAATATACATATATAATGTATTTGGGACCATAAGGAGTGAAATGTTATAAAGGAGAACATGTATTACAATATAAAGGTATTTTAGAAAGGTTAAGAGAAGAAATAGTTTTCAGATGCTCTGCCGTCCCTTGAAATTGCAAACAGATGGAGGTCAATCACTTGACCACCCCCCCTAAGCATAAAAGGAAACATAAGGGAATACCTGGTGCTCCACCAATGAGCTTTTATGGGAAAGGAAGCTGTAAGGCTTGAATATACAGATGACTCATATGTTATGGAATGTTCTTTGTTCGTCCGATGCTATAAGTATGAACGTTTGTAGTTCAATAAATTAGAAGTATTTTACCTTGAGAAACGTCTCAGTGTATCTGTTACTTCTCCGAGCAGCTCGTCCTACCTATCGATTTGAACCTGCATGGAGATCAAGGCGTAACGTGACCCAAGTTGCGATCACACACCTCCACAGCACAGTGAAGACGTTCCAGCCCACCCGCCCTATTTGTAATATATTTTCTATGGTTATGTCTTTTTTGCCTGAATGTTTTGTAACAGGCTGTATTTTATATGTATTGTAGGTATCACAGCTTGGCATATGGGAGGACCTTGTCCCTTTCGAGACCGTGAGGAATTCGTAAGGGTCACCAGTCAGAACAACTAGGACATGCCAACCGCGTCTGCGGTGGTATCGGCATGCTTGGTGACCCCGGAAGGATTATATACGGCCGGGCAAGGTTCCCCATATGTTAACTTTGTAATAAAGCTATGGCCTACCCCCACTTTATCCACAACACTGTATCTGTGTCTTTCTATTTTTGTAGATAGTTCGTAGGTTTACCCATGCAGATGATGGGATAAGTTGTGTTACAGTTGTGATACTGTCAGTCTATCAATGGGAGGGCTCTTCCTGTCGCCGGCAGGAATAGTTCCACAGCGGATTTTGCGGCAGGACCTGCCACGCAAAATACACTGTGTGAACTAGCCCTTAGAATGCTGCATCTTGAAAAAAACACCACAAACTAAGACGCAATGTATGAATTGTATTCTATACTTTACTATAGACTTTAAAGTAACTTTTGGCCGCAGTGTTTTTGACCTAAAAAAAAAAAAAAGCTGTGAAAAACACCAACAGTAAACACCACGAAAAACGCAACAAAACGCTGGGTGTGAATCCAACACGGCAGTATTTTGGTCAGTATTCAATGCCAAAAATTAGGAGTGGAACCGGCACAGAGAAAAACTTTAATGGAAAGAGTTGTACCTCTTTTGTGTTTTGGACCCACTCCTAGTTTTGGCTTACAAAAACTGAAGCGAAATACTGAACTAAATACTGCCGTGTGAAAGTGGCCTAAAGCGGCTCTAAGCACAAAAGCACAGAGAGAAATCTGTAGCTTAATATAAAAGTTTGGCAGGTGTCAAAAAACGTACTCTCTATCCAATTACACAATCCAATAACATGATGTAACCCGAATAAAATCTGTTAAAGATGCATACTGATATAATCAATATTATTTACGTGTTTACATTAACTGGATGTAACCCCTTAGGCTGGGTTCACACGACCTATTATGCCTCGTTTTACGTCTGAAAATAGGGCTACAATACATCGGCAAACATCTGCCCATTCATTTGAATGGGTTTGCCGACGTACTGTGCAGACAACCTGTCATTTACGCGTCGTCGTTTGACAGCTGTCAAACGACGACGCGTAAAAAATACAGCCTCGTCAAAAGAAGTGCAGGACACTTCTTTGGACGTTTTTGGAGCCGTTTTCTCATAGACTCCAATGAAAACAGCTCCAAAAACGAACTTAAAAAACGCAGCGAAAACGGCGCGAAAAACGCAAGTTGCTCCAAAAACGTCTGAAAATCAGGGGCTGTTTTCCCTTGAAAACAGCTCCGTATTTTCAGACGTTTTTGGTCACTACGTGTGCACATACCCCGAGTGACCACCAATACGCCTTTTTACGTTGGTCACTAAGGGGCCTTAGGCTAGGCTGACGCCTTTTCACGTTCGCCTGGTCTAAGTCCTGCACGGGTCTCCCGTGCAGGCTGGAGCCGGGGCTCTGCTGTCTGATGACAGCTGAGCTCCTGCTCCAACGGCCGCGATCGAAGTTTACTTCGATCGCGGCCGTTTAACCTGTTAAATGCTGCCAATAGCGACCGCAGCATTTAACTTTGTTTACAGAGGGAGTGCGCTCCCTCTGTCACCCATCGGCGGCCCGCGAATGCAATCGTGGGTCTCCGATGGGGTGTCATGGCAGCCGGGGGCTTGATAAAAGCCCCCCAGGTCTGCCCTGGACACAGATTGCCTGTCAGATTTACACTGACAGGCAATAATGCTCTGGTATACGAAGTATACCAAAGCATTATAGCAGCGATCTGAAGATTGCACAGTAAAGTTCCCTAGTGGGACTAGTGAAATAAATAATAAATGTGAAATAAGGATTAATAATAAAAGTTACAGTAAAAAAATAAATAAAACCATTTTTTTCCATAAAAAGTGATTTTATTTAGTAAAAGTGTAAAAAATAAATAAAAGTACACATATATGGTATCGCCGCGACCGTAATGACTCCATTAATAAAGTTAATATGTAATTTAAACCGCAAGGTGAACACCGTAAAAACAAAAAATGCAAAAAACAAAGACGAAATTGCAATTTTTTTCCATTTCCCCCCCAAAAAGTCATAATAAAAATAAATCAATAAGTCCCATGCACCCCAAAGCAGTACCAAAACTACGTCTCGTCTCGCAGAAAACAAGCCACAAAAATCACTACATTGATGGTAAAATAAAAAAGTTACGGCTCTTGGAAAGCGACGATGCAAAAACAAATAATTTTAGTTCAAAAGAGTTTTGATTGTGCAAAAGTCGTAAAACATAAAAAACCTCTACATATGTGGTATCGCCGTAATCGTACGACCCATAGAATAAAGGTAACATGTTATTTACGTCGCACAGTGAACGGCGTCAATTTAAAAACGCATAGAACAATGGTGGAATTTCAGGTTTTTTTTTTATAATCCCCCCAAAAAAAGTTAATAAAAGTTAATAAAAAAAATTCTATGCACCCTAAAATGGTGCTATTAAAAAGTACAACTAATCCCGCAAAAAACAAGTCCTCATACAGCTATGTAGATGAAAAAATAAAAAAGTTATAGCTCTTTGAATGCGACTATAGAAAAACGAATAAAATAGCTTGGTCATTAGGGCCTAAAATGGGCTGGTCACTAAGGGGTTAATAGATTTAGTCTTCCCAAAATTTCAAATGGTCAGAGAAGGCCACAACATTCAATTTTCAACTACTTTTTCACACATGTTCTTCAGCAGTCTTTCATTTACAAATTCCCACAAAAAAAACAAAAAATATATAACAACATAATGAGCATCAAATTGCAATAAATCATGAGATAATATGCACTTTGTAAATAGACGGATACTTTCTGGAGCAGTATGATAAACGTACTACTATAAGGACATTACTATAATTAGTATGGGGCAAAATAGTACATTTATTGTAGGGTCTGTATTGCTTTCTATTTCATCTCATGACAATGATCGCTTTCATAATATCTAAACCCAAAAAAATAAGTGTTCCTTTTATTCTCACATGCAACGTTTCAGCTCAGTGTGAGCCTTTCTCAAGCATCACAACAGTGCGTCACATTAGTCAACATGCATATAGGTGCATCAATTTAATATATCATTAATGTAAATTCTCTTATACAAAGTGCAAAATTCATAATAACCAGTAAGGCTCTGTTCACATCTGCGTTGGGGTCCCGTTCGGACGTTCCGTCGGAGGTTTCCGTCAGAACGGGACCCTGAGCAGACACAAACGGACACTTTTCCATTACCATTCACATCTGCGTTGGACGCTCCTTTAGGGGCCTCCGTCGCAGATCCGGCAGGGATTACTGGAGATTACCGGAGACAATAGCGCAGCATGCTGCGCTATTGTGTCCGGTAAAATCACGGACACCCTGACGGAAAGCTGACGGAACCTATTGAAATCAATGGGTTCCGTCAACTGCCGGCGGTGTCTTGTTGTGCAATGGAATCGTTGCTTCCGTTATTCCCTTGTTCTGTTCCTCTGACGGAGCAGAGCAACGACATGTCACAACGCAGATGTAAACCAAGCCTAATAAATATAAAGTGCAAAGTTATATTTATAGCAATGATGCCAATTAATACATATGGCATTCAGGAGTTTGTTAAAAGCTTTTATTTATACATACTGTATTACAAAGTGTTCACAACATCCATATCGACTGTTGGCGCCCCCCTCGCCTCCCTGCGCATGCCCACCACAGTATAAGATATGAATAGCTCATCCATGCGCTCACAGACGTATGACGTCAGATCGCACATGCTCACAAGCACCTATGAATATGTCAGTCGCCATGTTTGTGATGGGATGGAGAACTGTGTCTACCTCTAATCAGCTGACCTGATCATATGACTACGGGTGGAAACACATATTAGCCATCTTACTAATAGCGCATAATATCTCGTTCTGGCATAGAGATCGATGGAATGAGTTATATAGAGCACATCTATTCTATATAACTAATGTTCGTTTAAAGGCTATGTAAACCCTTTATTTAAAAAAAAAAGGTCAATCAGTGTATTTTATGCAACTTTCTAATTCGTTTTTAGTAAAAATTATTTTTACTTTTTGAGATACAGCTGCTTTGTATCCTATATACAGAGCAGCTGTATCTTACGCCGAATCCTGTACCCGTCAGGTCCGCGGGACTGACGGGTTCAGGGTCAGTAAGTTCATAACTTAGATAAGATGGATAACAGGTGGATCCTGCATTCCCCGCTTACACTGAACCCGTCAGTCCCGCCGACCTGACGGATTCAGGTCTTAGCGAACGATACAGCTGCTCTGTATACAGAATTCAAAGTAGCTGTATCTCAAAAGTTTAAATAATTTTTACAAAAATAAATATATATTAAAAAGTTGCACAAAACACTGATTATTAATTTTTATAAAAATGTCAATCATAATAATAAAACAATGTGCCCTCTAGCGTCCAATCAGTGAAATTCAGGCATAGACACAAACCATGTACCAATCGCCTGTTACGTATAAACCCAACATGAGGTAAATTAACCATATCCCCTCACCTTTCAATTGATTTTCTAGTTCTTGATCATTGAGGGGCCGTTGGACCGTGTCCCTAAGTGCGCACCCACCTATTTATAGATTTTTTTGATCTAGTGCTGCTGATATCCATTGAATAAGCTACAGACACAGATGGGAGAAAGGTCAGACAGACAAAGAAAGATAAACCCAGCGACTCAGTGGTTAACACTAGAGTTGGTATTTTCTCCCTGCGCCACGGCTTTCTTCCCACACTCCAAAAAAGACGCTGAAATTGACCCGCACATGTGTACAGGAGTTTAAGATATGGAATCAAACTGTGAGGAAATAATAAGAGAAGACAGAGCTGTATTGGTACCTTATGTTACAGTTCCTCACTCCAGAGTCCTTCAGTTCTCCTTTGTTGCATTTCACCTGCAGGTTTTCCATTCTCCCCCAGCAAGTTTTAGTTTTGTTTTCACTTTTAGAATTCCATTCAAGAGATCTTCACAAATCCAGATCCAAATAATCTCTGTAGTAACATGAAACGAATATGAGACAGGTCAGAACAAAAAACTGAGAAACGGTGTGATGTTCTGTGTCAGCCATTAACAGGTTAAGGCCGTACGTACCAGGCTCTTTGGTGTATTCCTCTCATACCGTTGCTAATTCCAGAAACTTCTTTGATTTTGTGGGGGTGAAAAGCCAACAGGTCTTCAGAGTTCCAGTTGTCTGCTGGTAGTCAGTGCACACGGTGCGTGAAATACTGCAGTGTCATCCATAGCATGCTAACCTAGCAGTGAATCATTGCAATGCGAGAGAGGAGTTCCTCATTAACCCTTTTACACCTGCATAGCACGGAGAATAGATTTGCAGGTCACGTGCACACTAGTCTTTTTTAAAAAAATCTATTTGATATAATGTACAATAAGAGCTTATTATTATTTACTCTATTGAAGATAAACTTCCTGTTCAACCCACCACATTCTGAAATGTAAAAATAGGGTGAATAAAAAATAGAAGCAATGTTGAAAACAAAAGCTGAGTGACTCTGCCCCGTGAGTGGAGTGACCGGCAGACGTACGGACGCGTTAGGGTATGTGCACACACACTAATTACGGACGTAATTCGGGCGTTTTTGCCCCGAATTACGTCCGAAAATAGCGCCTCAATAGCGCTGACAAACATCTGCCCATTGAAAGCAATGGGCAGACGTTTGTCTGTTCACGCGAGACCTGTCACTTCTTTGACTTCAATGAATAGCAGCTCCAATTACGTCCGTAATGGACGCGGCGCTCAAGCGCCTGCACATGCCGTTACGGCTGAAATTACGGGGATGTTTTCAGTCTGAAACATCCCCGTAATTCAGCCGTTACGGACGCCCTCGTGTGAACATACCCTTACTGTCTTCTCATGAGGTGATCTGGGTTCAAAGCTCTCTGCTGATGGGAATTACCTCAGTGACTTGACACTTTTCAGAACGAGTGCAAATGTTTCTCTAAATAGTAAATCTCCAGGCAACTGCTGAGGGGCCCGAGCTATGGCTATACAATGTCTGCGAGGATATCATATCGCAGTTACGTACCGCCACAATCGCACACGTTTTTTTTGTGCCAAGTGGATCCAAAACGACGGAAAAGTATAAGGCCCTGTTCACACTGAGTATTGTGATGAGTTTTTTGGCGCGGAAACCGGTCCGCGAAGCTCGTCAAAAACCGTCCGAAAATGCCTGCCTATATTCGGGCGTTCACGCCTCTGACCTCCCATTGACATCAATGGGAGGCAGAGAAAGCGTATTTCGCTGAGTTTGCCCGTAGCACTCAAAAGGCGAAAAATGCGGCGAAAAATGCGGCGAAAATCGCGGCAAACGGCATACAGGAAGGTCAAAATCTGCCTCAAAATCCCAAACGGAATTTTGGGGCAGAATTTTCCTCCTGCAAAAAACTCTGTGTGATCACAGCCTAAGGGTATGTTCACACGGCGGGGGTCCGTAACGGCTGAAATTACGGGGATGTTTCAGCCTGAAAACATCCCCGTAATTTCAGCCGTACCGGCATGTGCAGGCGCTTGAACGCCGCGTCAATTACGGCCGTAATTAGCGCTGCTATTCATTGGAGTCAATGAATAACGGCTCTAATTACGGCCAAAGAAGTGACAGGTCACTTCTTTGACGCGGGCGTCTATTTACGCGCCGTTATTTGACAGCGGCGCGTAAATTTACGCCTCGTGTGAACAGACAAACGTCTGCCCATTGCTTTCAATGGGCAGATGTTTGTCAGCGCTATTGAGGCGCTATTTTCGGGCGTAATTCGGGGCAAAAACGCCCGATTTACGTCCGTAAATAGGCCGTGTGAACATACCCTAAAGAAAAGACTGATGCATTGAGTATCGGACTGAGGTCCCTAGGACTTACCTGCAAACGCTGATGCTGCTGCAGAATCATCTGTAGCCTCTGGTGCCGACACGATGCAGGACCTGTGAGTGACGTCACAGATCTGCACTGCCAGAAGCTGGGCGTTCTGAAGAGAAGTGGATGATACTTCTCTTCAGAACGCCCAGCTAGTAAAAGTAGTAAACACGCCCCGATGTACGCACATAATACACGCCCAGTTGTACTTTTACTTTTCAACACGCCCAGTTGTACTTTTGCAAGCCTCATTTGCATAACTACAAAAATGGTCATAACTTGGCCAAAAATGCTCGTTTTTTAAAAATAAAAACGTTACTGTAATCTACATTGCAGTGCCGATCTGCTGCAATAGCAGATAGGGGTTGCAAAATCTGGTGACAGAGCCTCTTTAATGTTCTAATTTTCTGAGCGACTAAATTTTGGGTTTTCATTAATTGTTAGACATAATCATCAACATTAAAAGAAAATAATGCTGGAACTAGATCACTCTGTGTGTAATGAATCTATATAATATGAGTTTCACTTTTTGAATTGAATTATTGAAATAAAGTAACCTTATGATGATATTCTAATTCCTTGAGAAGGACTAGTATACAAAATAAACCGAATAGTGTAGAAAATGTAATCTTTATTAATCCATGCAGATGGGTATACACATTTTTTCTCCAATAGGGTATATATGATTTTACTTATGTATTTTTATATATTCTTATCTTAGCTGGTAATCCTTGCCGGGGTGTTGCCATGGCTGCCGTTGTCCTAATCGTCATGCTGTGGTATACTGCATAATGATGGGACTTCGGCCGCCTGCCCACTCTGCCCTTACCTTCTCTCTTTGCAATGATCACTAGCTGTTTATTATTTATTTATCCAGTATATTGGGTATGATGTGGTACCGGTGGGGGCTGTGGGTTGGATATGCATCGTTCATGTTGGGCATGTTCGGACGATGCTCTCCTTCATATGGTCCCCACCTGTTTCTATATTTTTTTTTAATGTGTCTTTGATATATGTTGGCGATTATTTGTTAGTCATACTGATGTATATCTATGTGAATGAGTAGCTCTGTCAACAAGTTAACTCCTGGTGGCGTTTATGTGCTGGTATTACTGCCTGTTCCAAGTTTGGAATCTTTATATTATAATGTTTGTAAGGAATGTCATTCATTAATTTATTTATTTATAGAATTATTATGTTGGAGATATTTTACTTTGATATCTACGTTTATGTGGTGACTTCGCTGGCGTGATGCCGTTTGTGTGTTGCCATGTAGACCTCATCTGCTCGCTTTGCCCCCGACATTTTTTTTAACTGTCCTTATTTTTATTACCTTGTTGTAAATGAGTTTGGTGCTATATACACACACACACACACACAGATACACTTGATGGCATATGGGAGAATTCCACGATTATCTATTGAGGTTTTTTTTTTTTTTTGCAATACTTACAAGGCCGGTGGGCCGGTGGAGTGCGCATGCGCGTCTGGTGACTGTTCCAGCGTCGTACAGGATGTTGTCAGAGTATTGGCAGAAGCTCCTGTTTGGGCAAAGGTCGCTTACTTGTGCTGACACCAATAACACGGATGGTCAACATTGAGCAGGACCCTGACGCGTCATGTGCCATTAGACACTGCTTGTTTGGTTTAGTATTTAACCTTGTAAGGACTAATATATTCACATCTTGACGAAGGTTGCGAAACTCACGTCGAGGTGTCCCCGAAGGGTGAATTTTCCCAATTGCCATCATGACAGCCACAGGTAACTTACTTATATTTGTATTATATAAATACATACATACTATCTGGTCTTTATATATTTAGGATCTTGTTTTAGATATTTAACCTATTTTGGATGAGCCACTAAAACTTATACTGTGACCTGATACCTGTATGTGACTGGAATTTTGGTAGATTTCATCCCAGACTGTTTTTATTTTTATTTTTATATTTTTTGTATATATATTTTTGGGTGGGTGTAATAGTCTGTTTAGATGTATGGATTAATAAAGATTGAATTTTCTAGACTATTCGGTCTTATTTGACTGTAACAACACACGCGCACATAAATTATGTTATAAATTATGCTATGTAACGTCCGTGGTCTCCTTCCATCCAGTCGACGCCCTTCTCTCAAGAGATGTCTGCACATACTGCCGTCCTGCTCCACAGTGACCACCATGGTGCGCTCACGAGCTCAGTCCAGACTTGAGAAGCCAAAGCGCAAGCATGTTGGTGATTGAGCTAATTGGTCCAGAGCACCCTGGGCTATAAGAAGGTCCCAGCCCCATCCTCCCACGCCTGAGCTTTGTTGTTGTATTCCTAGTCTGTCTTGCAAATGGTCCCCTAGTGTTTCCTGCTCCCAGTGTTTCCTGTTCCTGTATCCTGATCTAGTGCCGTGCTTAGCTGTAGCTGTAGCCGTGCTGTGCTGTATACCACGCCTGTCCTGCTTCTCCACGCCTGACGTCTACCTGCTGCCTAGTTCCTACCAAGCCTGACTTGCTACTGTCCGAGCTGCAACAGGTACCCTATATAAACTGTAGACTCTGACCTGCACCCTGTTGGCCAGCTGCCATACCGCCAAGGCGGTACGGCCCAGTGGGTCCACAAACCCTACATGACATGCTAAAACCTACAAGCAAACAAAACACCACACCCCCCACCATGTAGATAGCACCACACACACCCCATCTGGTAGATAGCGCTATTGGGGCTCTCTCTAGGAGCGGAATCCCCAGCCAGAGCGTTGCCGATGCTCTGGACGGAGATTTCGGTCCTGGAGGAGCCCCTGGCATCACTATTCATAAATGGACTGTGACGTCAGGGGCTCCCCCAGGAGCGGAATCACTGGCCAGAACGTCGACATCGCACTGGCTGGGGATTCTGCTCCTTGAGAAGGCCCCAATAGCGCTCCTTTGTGTTAATTACTTTACACAGTTTAGTGTCATCCGCAAAAAATTTAATTTTACTGTGCAATCCCTCTACAAGGTCAATAATATATATATAGCAAACAGCATAAAGGCCAATACTGATCCCAGTGGTACATCACTGGTAATGGTGACGCAATTTGAGTATGTACCATTAATAACCTCCCTCTGTTCTCTATCACTGATGCAGCTGTTAACCCACTGACACTCATTTTCCCCCAGTCCCAGCATTCTCATTTTAAACTTGATCTCGCTGTAAGCTGTCATTTACAGCGTGATGTCGCGAGATTACGCTTGCTGTGCTGTAAGTCCTACACAAACGTTACCGAAGTGTATTTCTGAAATACTCTGATAGCACCACCACTATATGCACATACTTATGTAATATACGTTATATTGTGTATGCCTGATAAAGAAGTTTGCAAGTCTAAAATCATATTGGGCTACGTCAATTGCAGGTGTGGGATTCAAATTTTTAGCAGAGGGGCTTTAATTTGCTGACAGAGATAAATGTGCCCGGGGGGGCGTGCCATGGAAAATTATTGCAGCTCTAATAGTCAAATAAAAAAGTTACAATATTTCAAGTGCACCTTATATTAATGTGGACTCTAAATAAATATTTTTGTATGTAGCAGTACTATCCTAGAAACTTCCCAAGCTTGTGTGGCTCCTTGTCCAGAATATTTAGCTGGATTTCCAAACTGTGTATATAATTATGTATATAATTACTAAAGAATAAACTTGTTATATTAAACTCAACCATTACGAAGAGATCAATATGTGCACATACAGTACTCTAAGCGTGTAATTGTGTTCAGCTGTGCACTGTGAGAGGGGTGGAAAACAGTGCAACTAATGCAAAGATAAAGTGCTTACTCCAAACTCAGTACATATATACAGCACCAGAACAAAGCTTAGTACACATATACAGCACTAGAACAAAGCTCAGCACATATATATATACAGGACCAGAATTAATTACAGTACATATATACAGCACCAGAACCAAGCTCAGTAAATAAATACAGCACCAGGATGAAGCTCAGTACATATATATATATATATATATATATATATATATATATAGCACCAGAACCCAGCTCAATAATTATATTCTGCACCAGAACCAAGCCGAGGACATACATACATACAGCACGAGAACCATGCTGCGTACATAAATACAGCACCAGAATAAAGCCCTGTACATAAATACAGCACCAGAACCAAGCTCTGTACATAAATACATCACCAGAACAAAGCTCAGTACATATATACAGTACCAGAACAAAACTCAGTACATAAATACAGCACCAGAACAAAGCTCTGAACATAAATACAGCACCAGAGCAAAGCTCTGTACTTAAATACAGCACCAGAACAAAGCTCAGTACATATATGCAGTACAAGAACAAAACTCAGTGCATAAATACAGCACCAGAACAAAGCTCAGTTCATAAATACAGCACTAGAACCAAGCTCAGCACATATATGTATTACCAGCACAAATACAGTTCAGTACAGAAATCATTTGCAAATTCTGTTTATTTCCTGCCATACAAGTTTGTAGCAGGTGAAACTATAGCTCCCAGTACTACCTGAACAATGGCAAGAATATCCTGAAAGTTGCAGTTTCACAAAAAAAAAATGCTACCATACAATATTTCACTTCAGATCATACAGCGAATCTAGTACTGATCCGACACAGTCAGAGGGACAATAAACATTTCCATATAGTGACTCACAGGTGACATCTCAGATTCTAGTCATTTTTTCTCTTTTCTTCTCCATCCAGTCCAGACTTCCATGGTGATGTCTCCAGGCCACAACCCATTTCTGCAGAGTTTACCACTTAGATGTCTTCGGCCCCTCACTTTCCAATATTTTTGCACCTATAAACGAAAATAAAATTCTTGTGGTACCACATAGCGCACATCGCAACATGCACTGTGTCGTGTCCCTGAATACAATTGTGTTACACACTGTAAAATAAAGCACCGTACACGCACACACACACAGTGCCCCCTGTAGATAGTGTCACACACAGTGCCCCCTGTAGATAATGCCCACATAGAGCCCCCTGTAGATTATGCCATTTACACTGCCCACTAAAAAAAATTAACATTAAATACGCAGCTGCCCCCGGTTCCTACACTGTCCTCCAGCGATCCAGGCCTGGTCTCTTCTGACCAGGCCTGCTCCAGCGGAATGATGAAGGTGGCGCAATCATGTCATCTCGCAGCCTGCATCACAGGTAAAGCGCCGAATGGCGGGGCAGGGAACTGACCGTTCCCTTACCTCTCCAGCTCTAGGAAGACTTCTCAAATGTATATGCGTCTTAAGGACGCAGATAAAATTGAGTGCAGTGGGAATGGATCTGGATCTTGCTTCTCCCTGGTTCCACAAACCGGTTGTAATTTTACAAAACAGGTTGGGAGAACCGGGAAGAACCCGTCGGATCCCACCCCTCGTCATTTGTAACCTCTTGTATATTATAACACATTTTAAATGGCAGTTACAATCTGTATATACTAGTCTTTACAAAGTGAAATACCAATAATCACGCATAAATGTTGGAATGATAGGTGTTGGCTTATAAAGATACTGAAATATGCAATGTCATAGAAAAAATTTATGCAAATGATGAACGCAATTGTAATGTTAAATACTTGTAGTTTTAATACATCTGTACAATAAATATTACAATCAGCCATAAGATTAAAACCACTTGCCTAATATCGTGTCGGTCACCCTCGTGTGCCCAAAACAGCTCTGACCAATCGAAGAATGCACTTTGCAAGATTTTTGAAGATGTCCTGTGGTGTCTGGCACCAAGGCATTAGCACTAGATAGTTTAAGACCTATAAGTTGCGAGTTGGGGACTCCATGCATCGCACACTGACACGGACAGATGATTACGCCAATCTGCATGGGCATTTCAGTGGTAAAACACCTGTATTACTGAAATGAAGGCACTGATTGGCTGTCTAGCAGCGCTTCTCTATAGTTAAGTACTACATGTTACAATTAACATTGTAACTTGAAGAACCACTGTGTGTGTGTGTGTGTGTGTGTATATATACCGTATTTTTCGGACTATAAGACACACCTGACTATAAGACGCATCCAGGTTTTAAACAACAGAAAATAAGAAAAAATTTCATATTTTACTTCTTTTAGAAAGAAAAAACTTCTGGTTAAAAAAAAAATTGTTCAGTTTCACCACATTCTGAGAACCTTAACTATTTTTCCATCGTTGGAGCGGTGTGAGGGCTTACTTTTTGCGGGACGAGCTGTAGTTTTTATTTGCACCATATTTTTGGTACATACAATTTTTTTATAATTTTTTATTTCATTCTTATTAGGGCTATGGTGACCAAAAGACAACGATTCTGGGGTTTTAATTTTATTTTTTACGCCGTACACTGTGTGAGTCAAATAATGCTATATTGTAATAGTTTCTGGCTTTTACGAATGCAGCGATACCAATTTTTTTATTATTTTGTTATTTTTACATTGTGCTTGGGGAAAAAGGTTTTTTTTAAACTTTTTTTTACCCTCCTGAAAATTTATCAAACTTTTTTTTTTTTTTACACATTTTATTAGTTCCCCTAGGGGACTTGGACCAGCGATCATTAGATCGCTGGTACAATACACTGAAATACATGGATGAGTTACGGAAACAGCGTAACTCGCTGAGCTATGCTGTTTCCGTAACTCCCATAGTAGTGAATGACAGTTACAGAAGCAGCATAGAATGCTACACAGTTTCCGTAACTACTATTCAGTTCTATGGGAGTTACGGAAACTGCGTAGCTCAGCGAGTTAGGCATCATTTACACGAGCGTAATATACGCGCATGCTTTTCACGCGTGTCGTACGCACCTATATTAGGCTATGGGGCAGTGCAGACAGTGCGTGAATTTTGCGCAGCGCGAGTAAGTTGCGTAAAACTCACGACATGTCCTTTCTTTGTGCGCTGTTCGCGCATCACGCACCCATTGAAGTCAATGGGTACGTGAAAACCACGCATGCCGCACGGAAGCACTTCCGTGCGAACTGCGTGGTTCGCGCAACAGCTGTCAAACTCTGAATGTAAACAGAAAAGCACCACGTGCTTTTCTGTTTACAAACATCCAAACGGAGTGTAATAATGATGGCGGCTGATCGAAAATCACGCAGCCGCGCATCATACACTGATGACACACGCAGCTGTTAAGTGCCTTTTGCGCACGCAAAACGCTGCGTTTTTTGCGTGCGCAAAACGCACACGCTCGTGTAAATCAGGCCTTACACTGTTTCCGTAACTCGACCATGTAACCAGGAAGTGGCCGGAACACAGCGGAGCCGGGTAAGATAGAATGGGGTTTAGGGGGAACCGTTCTAGAGATAGATGCGGGTCCCAGAGGTGGGACCCGCATCTATCTGACATGTATGACATATCCTGTGGATATGTCATAAATGTCACTCATGGGAAAACTAATATAAATACCGCGGTCACTATTGACTGCGGAATTTAACTAGTCAAATTGCCAGGAACGGTGCCATCGCTGTTCCTGGCCGTTAGAGCAGCGTGTCTGAAGCTGACACCTGCAGTGTATGGAGCGGGCTCAGTGCGTGAGCTTGCTCCATACATCATCCCCTCCCTGCTCCATGATGTGCCAACACAACACGGGTCGGGAAGGGGTTAAATAAGGAGCGGTCAGGGGGCCCTTGACTGCCGACTATAAGACTCAGGGACTTTTTAGCAAGATTTATTCTTGCTAAAAACTGCGTCTTATAGTCCGAAAAATACGATTGGTGTGTGTGTATATATATGTGTATATATATATATATATATATATATATATATATATATATATATATATATATATATATAAACCATAGAACGCAGTAACGGCACCAGGACTTCAAAGTAGATGAAAACAGGGTGGATATATTCACCTGAAGACAGCGACGTTTCGGTTCAACAGGAACCTTTCTCGACCTAGGTTTTTCTCTATCTAAATTGGGGAATTAATTCATCCCCTGGTGATGAGCACATGGCCTGAATTTTTGATTTGTTGGAGAGCTGTGTTCATTTGTATCTGGACTGATATATATATATATATATATATATATATTTACACACACATATATATTTATACATATACACACACACACACACACGCGCGCGCGCACGCGCACGCGCACACACACACACACACACACACACACACACGTTGAAGAGGAGAAACAAGGACCACACAATATTAATCAATGAGGTTCTTAGTGTTATATATATATATATATATATATATATATACACAAAAGGTTCTTTTACTATTTTCCTCCAACATATAACAAAGTATCGCTCTGCTAATAATGGCTACTGGCTAATAAGGCTCTGCAGTCAACTACATAAAAGGTTCACACATTCTGTCAGATTTCACCTGAAGAATACCACTGCATGCAAAGTTACATTAAAATGACAGACTCCATTATAAATCAATAATGTTCGTCGGGCACTAGTGGTATACATTATACGACTGACACTGGGTTCTGGCTTTCATTATAAACGGAAACCACAATGCAGATGTGAACAGAGCCTAACAAGCACACCAGTTCTGCTGCCAGATGCTCCATTTACAGTACATGTGTATGAGGCTGTCAGGAAAATGGGTGGAGACTGAGTGAGGTAACAGGCTGCAGAGGTTGAAGGCTAAGGCTATCATGTAACTTATGGGTAGAGATAGTACTGCTACTGCATAAGTTCAATTTATTATTTTTTTTTAAACGTGTTCTTGGAAAACGTATAGAAGCAGTCGCAGTATTATAAGACAGCTATGCACAGAATAAATCAGTACATATGAACACTTACCTTCAGTATCATAGAATATTTTAGCACTAGTAACGTCCACATAAGCTCAAGGAAGATATTGAAGTATAGCAGCGTGGCAAGATTATGACTGACCTGTAACCGTAAGCAGTTCTCAGGTGAAAAGACACAACATTCGACAGTTTGCAGTCTGTGCAGCGACCTCTTCTCAGTGAATATTAGAATAATAGCAATGCACGGTTCAGATGTGTGCACAGAAGCAATGAGCGCCGTCTGGCACTGTTCCAACCACAATGACTCATCCAAAATCATTGTAGGGGAGAAGGCAAAGCTCCGCAGTCCAGCCAGCAGCTCAGAAGGGAAAGCCAATGTCCTACTATGCACCTTGTTACATTGATTTTACACGAATTTAACCCCTAGCTTTTTAGTTTTTGTTTTTTCCTTCCCACCTATCAGCTTTTTTATTTTTCCATCGATATAGCCATCTGAGGGCTTTTTTTTTGCAAGATGAGTTGTATTTTTTTACGGCACCATTTACTGTACCATATAATGTACAAGGAAACGAGAAAAAATATATTTGTGGGGTGAAATAGTTTTTTTTGGTTTCTTTTTCACATCGTTCACCGTGCGGTAAAAACGACGTTAACTATATTCTGCGGGTCAATACCATTTTTATAAATTGAAATGTATCTGCTTGTGAGACAGATAGTAATACCACACAAAATAGTTACTAGTTAACATCCCCCATATGTCTACTTTGTTGGCATTGTTTTTTGAACGTCCTTTTATTTTTCTAGGACGTTACAAGGCTTAGAACTTTAGCAGCAATTTCTCATATTTGAAAGAAAATTTCAAAAGACCATTTTTTCAGGGACCAGTTATGAAAAGGCTTTGAGGGCCATATATATTAGGCCCCATGCAGACGACCGTAAAAAAACACAGTTCCGTATCGCCAGAACTGTGCCGGGAATTATGGAGCATGTCCGTTTTTGGTCTGCATTTGTTCTATGGGGTAAGCAAAAATTGCGGATGGCTACAGAGGTGCCTCCGCAAATACGGATAGCCATCTGCAAATACAGAAGTGTTGCTAAGCGACACAAAGGGGATTTCCCATCAACCAGACTTCTTTTTTTGCGGATCCGTATATACGGATGCACTACAGACCGTATTTGCGGATACCATTCAGCAGAAATGGGTACGTTGCTGATGATTTGCTGATGACTATAAAGCAATACGGAACCGTATTTGCGGTCAGTATTTGCGGATACGGTCGTGTGCATGAGGCCTTAGGCCCCATGCACACGACCATGCCCGCAATCACGGCCCGCGATTGCGGGCACGGCCGGCCGCTGACTGACAGCCGCATTTTCGGGCCGTGCTCCCATACAAAGTATGGGAGCACGGCCCGCAAAATGCGAAAGAACGGACATGTTCCATAATTCCCGGAACATTTCCACGGCACTGACACCCTTCCGTAGTGCTACGGAAAGGTGTCAGTGTTCAATGAAAGTGAATGGCTCCGTTTTTGCGGACCGCAATTGCGGTCCGCAAAAACTCAGGTTTTTTGCTGTCGTGTGCATGGGGCCTTAGAAAACCCCTATAAGTCACCCCATTTTAAAAACTGCACCCCTTAAAATATTCAAACTTTCACAGGAATTAAAGCAATGTGGAGGTGAAATGTACAAATTTCATTTCTATGCAGAAAATCCGTAATAATCTATTTTTTTCTAGAACACCGAAGGTTTTGCCAGAGAAGCACAACCCGATATTTATTGCCCAGCTTCTGCAGTTTTTAGAAATATCCCACATGTGGCCCTAGTATGCTAGTTGACTGAAAACCAGGCCTCAGAAGCATAGGAGAACCTAGTGGATTTTGGGTCCTCCTTTTTATTAGAATATATTTTAGGTGCCATCTCTGGTTTGAAGAGGTCTTGTGGTGCCAAAACAGTAGAAACACCTCCAAAAAGACACCATTTAGCAAACTACATCCATCAAGGAATTTATCAAGGGGTATAGTAAACATTTTGACCTCACATTTTTTTGCTGAATTTAGTGAAATTTTGCAATGAAAATTAAAATCTACATTTTTTAAATAAAACATAGAAATTAAATTTTTTTACAAGGCATAAAAAAGAAAAAGCACCCCAACATTTGAAAAGCAATTTCTTCTGATTACGGCAATACCCCATACGTTATAATAAACTGGTGTTTGGACACACGTCAAGGCTGAGAAGGGAAGGAGCACCATTTGTCTTTTGGAGCTTGTAACATCCGCGGCCGCAGATGAAGACTCCTCTCATCCTGCCAACGCCTTCCTTCCCGGGGATGCCAGCACATGCTGCCGTCCTGGCCTGCAGTGACCACTAGGGTGAGCGCGTAGGCTCAGTCCCGGCCTTAAAGGGCCAGCGCGCACACATGTTTAGTTACCAAGGACTTTAAGAAGGGCCCTGCCCCTTTACTCATTGCCTGAGCGTTGTTGTGTTTTCCTGTGTTAGTCTAGCAAATGGTCCCTTAGTGTTTTCATGTTCCCAGTGTACCTGTTCCTGCTAGCTGTATCCCGTGCTACCTTGTTCCTGTGCCTTAATAGAATTGGAGTTGTGTTGTGTTATACCACACCTGGTGTCTGCTGCCAAGGTCCTATCTGAGCCTAGCCATCACTACTGTCTGTACTACCACAGGTACCCTTGCTCAGACTATAGACTTTACTTGGTACACTGTTTGGCCAGCTGCTATTCCGCTACGACGGTACGGCGCAGTGGGTCTTCATACCCACATATCGTGACAATGCTTACGTTTTGCTTCAATGGTTTTCGGGTGCCATGTCGCATTTGCAAAGCCCCCGAGGGGCCAAAATAGTGGAAACACCCCAAAAACTTACCCCATTTGGGAAACTACAGCCCTCAAGGAATTTATCATAGGGTATAGTGAGCATTTTGACCCCACAGATTTTTGCTGAATTCAGTGGAATTTAAAATCTATGTGTTTTCTAATAAAATGTAGTTTTAGCTCAGATTTTTCCATTTTCAAAACAGATAAAGGAGAAAAAGCACCCCAATTTTTGTGAAGCAAACTTTTCTGAGTACGGCAATACACCATATGTGGTTATAAACTGCTGTTTAGACACATGGCAGGGCTTAGAAGGGAAGGAGCACCATTTGGCTTTTGGAGCTCAAATTTAGCTGGAATGGTTTGCGGCGCCATGTCACATTTGCAAAGCCCATACAGGACCAAATCAGTGGAAACCCTCCAAAAGTAACCCTATTTGGGAAATTACACCCCTGAAGGAGTTATAGTAGGCATTTTGATCCCACAGGTTTTTTTGCTTAATTTAGTAGAATTATGCCTGAAATTGAAAATTAAATTTTTTCTGATATAATACGTGGACATTTCCAATTTTTACAAGGAATAAAGGAGAAAAAGCACCCCAACATTTGAAAAGCAATTTCTCCAGATTATAGCAATACTCCATATGTGGTAATAAACTGCTGTTTGGACACACGGCAGGGCTCAGAAAGAAAGAAGGAGCGGCATTTGGATTTTGGAGCTCAAATTTAGCTGGAATGGTTTTCGGGCGACCTCATTTGGGAAACTACCCCCCTTAAGGAATCTATCTAGGGGTATAGTGAGCATTTAGACCCCACAGGTCTTTTGCAGAACTTATTGGAATTAGGCTGCGAAAATGAATATCAACATTTTTTTAACTAAAATGTTGCATTTTTTCATTTTCACAAGGGATAAAGGAGATAAAGCACCACAACATTTGTAAAGCAATCTCTCTCCTTTACGGCAATACCCAATATGTGGCCATAAACTGCTGTTTGGACACCAGGCAGGGCTCAGAAATGCAGGAGCGCTATTCGGCATTCAGGTTTTGCTGGTTTGATTTTTGGCTGCCATGTCGCATTTGCAAAACCCCTGAGGTACCAGAGCACAGTGGAAGTACCCAACAAGTGACCACATTTTATAAACTACACCCCTCAAGGCATTTATCATTTGCCTGGACTTATGACACAGCTCAGAAGTGAAGAGCACCATGCGCATTTCAGGCCTATTTTGGTGTTTTTCACAGCGTTGGCCCACAATTGCAGGGCTCTGAGGTCAAATAGTAAAACAAACCCCCAAGTAGTGACCCCTATTTTGGAAACTTCACTCCGTAGGGCATTTTAATAGGTGTAGTGAGCAGTTTGACCCTACAGGTATTTTTTCATTAATAATTTATGGGCAGTGGATGGTGGAAAGTGAAAATTTAAATTTTCCACTGATATGTCATTTTAGCGCACAATATCTTATAACCCGTTAAGCGGGTTCTCCCAGGTATGGCGATGCCATATACGTGGACGTAAACGGCTGTTTAGGCACACTGTAGGGTTCAGAAGGGAAGTGCATGGTAGTAGCTCTGTTTGGGGTTTTGCTGGTATTTCAGTTTATAATGTGGGGGCATATGTAAGCTGGGCAGAGTACATCACTGCATAATAAGAGGGTATAATAAAAGTAAATAAATAATAATAATCAACAGATGTGTGGCCAGTGTTGTACTGATAAATGGTGCCCAATCTTAGCCGCTTTTGGAACACACTGCAGATTTTCTGTCGCCATATTCTGAGAGCCCTAACTTTTTTATTTTTTCTCAAATGGAGCTGTGTGGGGCTTGTTTGTTGCAGGACAATCTGTAGTTTTCATTGGTACCATTTTGGGGAACATGCGATTTTTTTGGATAATTTTATTCCATTTTTTGGCAAGCAAGGTGACCAAAAACCGTCAATTGTGACAAAGTTTTTATTCTTTTTTTTTTTAAAGTGTTCATCGTGGGCTATTAAGGACAATTTTACTTTATTCTGCGGGTCGATACGATTACGGTGATACCATATGTATTTAGTTTTTTTTTATGTTTTGCAGCGTTTGCACAATAAAATCACTTTTTGTTAAACAATTTATTTTTTGTGTCACCATATTCTGAGAGCCATAATTTTTTTATTTTTCATTAAAAAAAAGCTGTGTAAGGGCTTGTTTTTTTGCGGGACAGGCTTTCGTTTTTATTGGTATTATTTTGGTATACATGCAACTTTTTGATCACTTTTTATTTTATATTTTGGGAGGAGTGGCGACCACAAAATATAATAGCATTATAGTTTTATAGTTCGGGTCGTTTCAGACGCGATGATACAAAATAACTTTTCATATAATAAAAGATATATAGGAAAAACTGCAGTTTTTTTTGTACTTGAAACTTGTATTTTTATACTATTATACAAAATATTTATTGACTTTTTTCACTTTTTTTTTTGTCCCACTCAGGGGACTTGAATACCTGCACCTCTGATCTTTAGGCCTGATTTACACGAGCGTGTGCGTTTTTGCGAACGCAAAAAACGTGGCGTTTTGCGTGCGCAAAAGGCACTTAACAGCTCTGTGTGTCATCAGCGTATGATGTGCGGCTGCGAGATTTTCTCGGAGCCGCCATCATTATGACACTCTGTTTGGATGTTTGTAAACAGAAAAGCACGTGGTGCTTTTCTGTTTACATTCAGAGTTTGACAGCTGTTGCGCAAATCACGCAGTTCGCACGGAAGTGCTTCCGTGCGGCATGCGTGGTTTTCAGGCACCCATTGACTTCAATGGGTGCATGATGCGCGAACAGCGCACAAAGAAAGGACATTTCGTGAGTTTTACGCAACGCACTCGCGCTGCGCAAAATTCTAAATTCACGCACTGTCTGCACTGCCCCATAGCCTAATATAGGTGCGTACGACACGCGTGAAAAGCACCCTTCAAATAATGCCTGGATAAACCTTCCTGTTTGTTAAAACTAGATTGGGTTGAGGCATCTCTCCATAAAGAACATCAAGTTCAACAATTCTTTGATACGTGGGAAACTTTAATTTCACTGCTTCCTCATAATATTCAACTAAAAATAAAATGTTGCTTTGAATCAACGATCTGGTTCCAAGAACAGGTGCTCCTGGGGAATACACCTCTGTGAATAGTAGTCAGGATCCTGGATTCCTTTTGGTGCCGGTGAGAATTGCGCACCATATTTTCTTGATCTTCTCCTATACCTTACACTTTGTGATGGGCTGTATCGTAACCGGGATGGTGACGTGCGGTAGGCTGGTTCCTTGCTACCATTTCCATTCTTGTTTATGCTTTATGTCATCTGGTGGGCGGGGGAGGGTCGTCATTATTTGAATGTGTGTATATCCGATCATCTGAACTGACTGCCTTAAATGCACAGAGAGCTAATTGGTTGATATTTTGTTCTATCCTTTCCCATTTTTCCCTTCTTCCTTCTCCCTCCCTCCCATATCCTACACCTCCCGACCACATTGGTCAAGTATCTGATGTTGCCTTGCTCTTATAGGATAGGTGTCTCATGGACTTTAGTATGTATCTAATGTCTTAATTATTCTATTCCCTTTCTTCCTTTCTGTTTCCCCAAAAAATATTTTAATAATTCTTTAATAAAAAGTATTTGGAGATAAAAAAAATCATTGCAGAATATCTGACCTATTTAGATATAATAAAATAAAATTATGTACACTAGCTCTTTACTGTCCATTAATCCCTTTACCTTCATAACCACCAGGAATATTAGTTGTTAACCTCTTACTCAACATAAATGTCCAGAGATATAAGGTATTAACCCATAACCACCTGAGAGCACCATGGCTTCACCCCCCTAGACTAGCAGAGATATTAGAAATTACTCCCTAATGTAAAGACAGGGGGGTAGGGAAACAGACAGTGAGCCCTAATCTACCCACCACTCAGTCCCTGCCTACTTGCAACGACTCGCCCTAGGCGACGGGGTACAACTGGGCGACGGTTCCTACGCTCAGTACGTGCACGACAGACAAACAGACAAGGGAACACAAGCTAAGGGAAATGGGGCAGTTGCCCACGGCAACACCGTGAGCAACAAGAGTGGTGAACGAGCCGAGTCAAACCAGGAGAGTACGAGGTACCAAACGCAGAGCAAGAGAGTAGTCAGTAAGCCAGGGTCAGTATGAAGCAAGGTCAAATAGCTAGAAGCTGCAGCAAGGCCAGGAAACCACACAAGAAGAATCACAAGCAAAGGAGGAACAGGAAAGGCAGGTATAAATAGACAGGGCGGGAGCTAGCTCCGTCTGGCCAGGCTGCGATAGGCTCTCCCACTCCTAAGCCTGCCATCCTGAGTGGTGGAAGATGCAGTCAGTCTCAGAGACATAGAATCAGGTGCAGACTGATTACCCATGGGCGTATACACAGAAGTTGTGCCTGGCAGATCCTTTACAGTACCCCCCCTTTTATGAGGGGCCACAGGACCCTTTCTAAGTGGACCTGGTTTATTGGGGAAACGAAGGTGGAACTTCCTGACCAATACCCCAGCGTGAACATCCCGGGCGGGTACCCAAGTCCTCTCCTCAGGCCTGTATCCTCTCCATTGGACCAGGTACTGGAGGGAGCCTTGGACCATCTTGCTGTCCACAATCTTGGCCACCTCGAATTCCACCCCCTCAGGGGTGAGAACGGGAACAGGAGGTTTCCTCGAGGGAGCCAAGGACGGGGAGCAGCGTTTAAGGAGGGAGGCATGAAACACGTCGTGTATACGAAAAGATGGGGGCAACTCCAGTCGGAAGGAGACAGGATTGAGGACTTCAATGACCTTATACGGCCCTATAAACCGGGGAGCAAACTTCTTGGACGGGACCTTAAGGCGCAAGTTCTTAGACGATAACCACACCAGATCCCCGACCATAAACAGTGTATTAGAGATGAAAGCCAGTGGATTGTAGCAGTTAAAATTATAGGTATAGCCCCCCCGACATGTTTCGTTGTCAACACAACGTCTTCAGGGGCTATACTATACTATACTATATAATAGCCCCGTTGTTATCCCCTGAAGACGTTGTGTTGACAACGAAACATGTCGGGGGGGCTATACCTATAATTTTAACTGCTACGATCCACTGGCTTTCATCTCTAATACACTGCTATACTGTGCCACCTGCACTGTCAGGCAGTCTGCAGCTGCTGACTTAGCGTTCCTGTCCCTGATAGGAATTATCTACTGAATTCTGCCTCGTACGGCAGTAATCTCACAGAGTGCTTTGCCGTTGGTCTTTAGCTAATTTTAACTGTGTGTGCTCTTTGTCCCTCCTGGACTTTTTAGAAATACAACATTAAAAGTTAAATATTATTTCAATTTTGTTGGTAGCTGGGTAAATGGGTTTTCTTGTGCCTCAGGCACTTTAGTCTTTTCTATTGCAGTTTCTGACCTGCCAGCTACTGGGGTCTTTCATAATATACCAATATCATAGTTACTCTCAGTGGGCGAAAACTTCCTGGAGAAGTAGGCACAGGGACGGAGATGGGTGAGGGACCTGGTACCCTGGGACAAGACAGCCCCCACTCCCACCTCAGATGCGTCAACCTCCACGATAAATGGCTCCAATTGGTTGGGCTGAACCAGCACCGGGGCCGAGATAAAGCACTTCTTAAGGACCTCAAAAGCCTGGACAGCCTCAGAAGGCCAGTGGAGGAGATCAGCACCTTTGCGAGTGAGGTCCGTAAGAGGCTTAGCGATGACCGAGAAGTTAGCAATAAATCTCCTGTAATAATTAGCGAACCCCAAGAAACACTGTAACGCTTTCAGGGAGGCAGGTTGGACCCATTCCGCCACAGCCTGGACCTTGGCGGGGTCCATGCGGAATTCATGAGGAGTGAGGATTTGACCCAAAAATGGTATCTCCTGCACCCCAAACACACATTTTTCGGTCTTTTCAAACAGTTTGTTTTCCCGAAGGACCTGGAGCACCTTCCTGACATGCTCAATGTGGGAGGACAAGTCCTTGGAAAACACAAGTATGTCATCAAGGTACACTACAAGAAATACCCACAGGTAATCTCTTAAAATCACATTTATGAAATTCTGGAAGACCGCGGGGGCATTACACAACCCATAGGGCATGACGAGGTATTCGAAATGACCTTCGGGCGTGTTAAACGCAGTCTTCCACTCATCCCCCTCTTTGATGCGGCTAAGGTTATACGCCCCCCGTAGATCAAACTTAGAGAACCATTGGGCCCCCTGAACCTGATTAAAGAGATCAGGAATCAAAGGAAGGGGATACTGGTTCCTTACAGTGACCTTATTCAAGTTACGGTAGTCAATGCATGGCCTAAGACCACCATCCTTCTTCCCTACGAAGAAGAAGCCAGCACCTACCGGAGAAGTAGAGGGGCGAATGTAACCCTTGGCCAGGCATTCCTGGATATACTCTCTCATGGCTTCACGTTCGGGACAAGAAAGATTAAATATCCTACCCTTAGGGAGCTTAGCTCCTGCTACCAAATCGATAGCGCAATCGTATTCTCTATGAGGAGGTAATACTTCGGAGACCTCCTTAGAGAAAACATCAGCGAAGTCCTGAACAAACTCAGGTAGCGTGTTCACCTCCTCAGGGGGAGAAATAGAATTAACAGAAAAACATGACGTCAAGCCCTCATTACCCCATTTGGTAAGCACCCCAGTATTCCAGTCAAACGTGGGATTATGCAACTGCAACCAGGGAAGGCCTAAAACCAAATCGGACGATAATCCCTGCATCAACAGTACAGAGCACTGCTCCAAATGCATGGAGCCAACAAGGAGTTCAAAAACAGGGGTATGCTGAGTAAAATAACCATTAGTAAGTGGAGTGGAGTCGATACCCACTACCGGGACAGGTTTAGGCAAATCAATCAAAGGCATAGCTAGAGACAGCAAATTCCACAGACATGATATTAGCAGAAGACCCTGAATCCACGAAGGCACTGCCGGTAGCAGACCTACCACCAAAAGAGACCTGAAAGGGAAGCAAGATTTTATTACGTTTCAAATTTACGGGAAATACCTGTGCGCCCAAGTGACCTCCCCGATGATCACTTAGGTGCGGAAGTTTTCCGGCTGATTATTCTTACGCCTAGGACAGGTGTTGACTTGATGCTTGTCATCCCCACAATAGAAGCAGAGACCATTCTTGCTGCGGAACTCTCTACGTTGTCGGGGGGACACGGAAGCCCCAAGTTGCATAGGTACCTCCGAGTCTTCCGTGGAAGAGCGAAGCAACGGGACCTCGGGAGGCATCATGGGGGAGTCAGAGGGGAAAACACAAAAACGTTCAAGTTGTCGTTCCCTGAGACGTCGGTCAAGTCGTACCGCTAAAGCCATAACCTGGTCTAGGGAGTCAGAAGAGGGATAGCTAACCAGCAGGTCTTTCAGGGCGTTCGACAGACCCAACCTAAACTGGCACCTTAAGGCAGGGTCATTCCACCAAGAAGCTACGCACCACTTCCTAAAGTCAGAACAATACTCCTCAACAGGTCTCTTACCCTGACGTAAGGTCACCAGCTGACTCTCGGCAAAGGCAGTCCTGTCAGTCTCGTCATAAATTAGTCCGAGAGCAGAGAAGAAAAGATCAACGGAGGAAAGTTCAGGGGCGTCAGGAGCCAAGGAGAAGGCCCATTCTTGGGGCCCTTCCTGGAGCCGGGACATAATTATACCCACCCGCTGGCTCTCAGAACCTGAGGAGTGATGCTTTAAGCGAAAGTAGAGCCTACAACTCTCCCGAAAGGAGAGAAAAGTCCTCCGGTCCCCTGAGAACCGGTCAGGCAACTTGAGGTGGGGTTCAAGAGGTGAGGTGAGGGGCACTACCATGGTAGCGTCAGGCTGGTTGACCCTCTGAGCCAGGGCCTGGACCTGTAGGGAGAGACCCTGCATTTGCTGAGCCAGGGTCTCAAGGGGGTCCATAGTAGTGTGAGGGACCAGGGTGGCCTAGGTATATGGGCTTGTGATTAATCCTGAGTGGTGGAAGATGGAGTCAGTCTCAGAGACATAGAATCAGGTGCAGACTGATTACCCATGAGCATATACACAGAAGTTGTGCCTGGCAGATCCTTTACACCTAAACCATTCTAAACCAGTAGTAATATTATGAAAAATACTATTAGGAGATCGAAATTTGTTTAGTAGCATAAGATGGTCGCTGAGCTGGTCTACAATTTAAAAACACAACATAAGTGTTAGTGGTTTATAACAGTATTAAGTAAGCATAATGTAGGGCAGGGTTCTCAAACTCAGCCGGCTAAGTGGGCCGCATGTAGACAAAATGTGAAGTTGACGGGCCGCATTACTTTCAAATTTGATACATTACAAAATTATTGTTAATTAATTAGTTATTTGAACTACTATAACACTACTACATTACTATAATAATACTACATTACTATAATAATAGCGCTAGGTTAAATTTGCTAGAGTTCTCCACGTGCTTATTTCAACAATCCAGTTTTACAGTTTAAGTGTCGCTAAATGCAGTCCGGCAGTTCAGTTGGCAGCGTTTGGCAGACACACAAATGTCAAAATTAGGCAGCCCCTTTTTAGATCGTGCCACAGTGCCCTCTATAGATACTGCCACAGTGCCCTCTGTAGATACTGCCACAGTGCCCTCTGTAGATACTGCCACAGTGCCCTCTATAGAGCACAGATTTTGCTGTAATGGTTTTCGGTGCCATGTCGCGTTTGCAACGCCCAGGAGGGACCAAAACAGTGGAAACACCCCAAAAATGACCCCATTTTGGAAACTACACCTCTCAAGGAATTTATCTAGGGGTTTAGTTAGCATTTTGACCACACAGGTTTTTTGCAGAATGTAGTGAAATTAGACCATGAAAATTAAAATCGACTTTTTTTCTGAAAAAACATAGTATTTTTTAATTTTTACAAGGAATAAAAGAAAAAAAGAACCACAACATTTGTAAAGCATTTTCTCCTGATTACGGCAATACCCCATATGTGGTAATAAACTGCTGATTGGACCCATGGCAGCGCTCAGAAGGGAAGGAGTGCCATTTGTATTTTGGAGCACGGATTTTGATGGATTGGTTTTCGGTGCCATGTCGCATTTGCAAGACCCTGGAGGGACCAAAACAGTGGAAACCCCCCAAAAGTGACCTCATTTTTGAAACTACACCCCTCAAGCAATTTTTATAGGGGTATAGTTAGCATTTAGACCCCACAGGTTTTTTGCAGAATTTATTAGAATTAATCGGCGAAAATGAATATCACAATTTTTGACAATAAAATGTTGAATTTTCTAATTTTCACAAGGGATAAAGAAGAAAAAAACAAACAATTTTTGTAAAGCAATTTCTCCCGAGTACGGAAATACCCCACATGTGGTCATACATTTTTTCATTAGAAATGAATTAACCCTTTCAGGACTGATCCATTTTTGGCTTTCTTATTTTAGTTTTTCACTCTCCGCCTTCCAAGAGCCATAACTTTTTTCTTTTTCCGTCAGTGGAGCGGTGTGTGGGCTTATTTCTTGCGGGAAGAGTTGTAGTTTCTATTGACACCATTTAAAGTGCCATAAAATGTACTGGGAAACTGAAAAATAATTATTTGCGGGCTGAAATTGGCAAAAAATGCGATTCCATTTTCTGGTGGTTTCGTTTTTACAGCCTTCGCCGTACGGTAAAAACAAAAACTTTACTTTATTCTGCGGCTAAATACAATTACGGTGATACCAAATTTATATCGTTTTTTTTTTATATATATATATATATACTACTTTCACAAAGAAAAATCTAGTTCTTAAAATAAAAATTGTTTTGTTTCACCACATTCTGAGAGCCGTAATTCTTTTATTTTTCGTTTGGTTGAGCGGTGGGAGGTCTTATTTTTTGTGGGACGAGCTGTCGTTTTTATTGGTACCATTTTTTGGTACATAAAATGTGATCAAAATGTTGTATTACATTTTTTTTTGAGAGCTAAGGTGACAAAAAAACCTGCGATTTCGGCAGTTTAAATTATTGAAGTTTTATACAGTCTTCACCGTGCGAGTTAAATAATGGTATATTGTAATAGTTTGGCCTTTTACAGATGTAGCAATAGCAATTTTGTTTATTTTTTTACATTACTTTAGAAGAAAAATGGGAAAAGGTTTTTTTAACTTTACATTTTTTTTTCTCACTACTAAAAACTTTAAATTGTTCTACACATTTTATTAGTCCCCTTAGGGGACTTGAACCAGCGATCATTGGATCGCTGGTACAATATACTGCAATACTAATGTATTTTAGTATATGGTTATTTTTACAGGCTTCTGTAACAGCACAATCGCTGTTCCTGCCCATTAGTACCGGGTGTCAGCTGTAATACACAGCTGACGCCCGCAGCGTATGGAGCGTTCTCAGCACGTGAGCCGGCTCCATACATCAACCCCCGCACTATGACGTGCAATTAAGTCATAGTGCGCAAAGGGGTTAATGCACTGCGGAAGGTTCAAAGTGAATATTGCAATTTTCCACTGGTATGCTATTTTAGTGCATAATATGTTGTGCCCAGTTTGTGCCACTGAAGATAAGTACCTCATAAAACGTTAAGCAGGTTCTCCCGGGTATGGCGATGCCATATATGTGGGCGCAAACTGCTGTTTGGGCACGCTGCAGGGCTCAGAAGGGAGGGACCCCATTTTGCTTTTGGAGCACAGATTTTGCTTGGTAATAGTTCTGTTTGGCGTTTTGCTGGTATTTCAGTTTATAATGTCGGGGCATATGTAAGCTGTGCGGAGTACATCAGGGCATAATAAGAGGGTATAATAATGCGGTAAATAAATAATAATTCATAGATATGTGGCCGGTGTCGCACTGATAAATGGCGCCCGATCTTATCCGATTTTTGAACACACTGCACATTTTGCATCGCCATAGTCTGGGAGCCAGAACTTATTTATTTTTTCTCCACCAGAGCTGTGTGAGGGCTTATTTGTTGCAGGACAATCTGTAGTTTTCATTGGTACCATTTTGGGGTATATGCGATTTTTTGATCACTTTTTTATTCCATTTTTTTGCAAGGTGGGTGACCAAAAACAAGCAATTCTGGCAATGGTTTTTAGTTTTTTTTTTGCGGCCTTCACCGTGCGGTATAAATGACAATTTAACTTTATTTGCAGATATAGTAATACGATTACAGCGATACCATATGTATATAGGTTTCTTTATGTTTTGCAGCGTTTAAAATAAAATCACTTTTTTATAAAATAATTTATTTTCTGTGTCACCATATTCTGAGAGCCATAACGTTTTTATTTTTTTTTGTAAAAAAAGCTGTGTAAGAGCATGTTTTATGCGGGACGGGTTGTACTTTTTATTGGTACTAAATTCGGGTACATGCGACTTGAAAATAGCGATTCTGGTGTCGTTTTTGATTGATTTTCTTTGGGGTGTTCATCGTGCGGGAAAAATAACATTATAGTTTTGTATCTGGTTTCGTTACGAACGCGGTGATACCAGATATGTGTACTTTTTTTAGTGTACTTTTTTTTAACGTGTTCATTTTTTTCCTCTAATGAAAGTCTTATTATAGGAAAAAATATCATTTTTTCTTTATATAACTTCTAACTTTTATATTTACACTTTTTAAAAAAAAACATTTGTATTACTTTTTTTTAACTTTTTGAACTTGTCCCACTAGGGGACATTTAGACTTGCAGCTTTGATCGCTGCTGGAATACATTACACTACCTACGTAATGTATTCGAACTGTCATTGTTGTCACGAAGCGGGTTAGTGGACCCACTAGGCCGTATCGCCGCAGCGGGGAGGCAGCTGGCCAAACAACAGGACACCCCAGAAATACAATGTCCCGCACAAGGGTACCTGAATAGTCCAGATGGTGGCCGCAGCTCTGGCACAGAGGAGATGGGTGCAGCAAATGGCGCCAAACGTGGCGGATTCCTCCGGACGTGGCAGATGACACAGGACGTGGCGGATTCCTCCGGACGTGGCAGATGACACAGGACGTGGCGGATTCCTCCGGACGTGGCAGATGACACAGGACGTGGCAAGACCCGATACTAAGGCACAGCATGGGAAACAGGAACGGGTAACAAGGCACGGGTAACAATTGGAACGGGAAACACTAAGGGACCATTTTCAAGACAGACTGGGAAAACTAACAACGCTCAGGCAAGGATTAGAAGGCCAGGGGCCTTCTTATAGACCAGGAAAACGTGGCAGTTGATGATGATGACGATTTCCTATTTGCGCGTGCTGGATACAGCCGAACGGAGCGGAAGTGAGCGCTGGTGTCTCCTAGGAGGGAGACGGGGACCAGCGCTCATGGATCCATGGCTGCGGGCGTCGGGCGGTGAGTGAACCCGACGGCCCGCGGCCATGGATGCTACAGTATCCCCCCTCTTATGCCCCCTCTTCTTGGGGCCAGAGCGAGATAGGAATTTTTTAATAAGAGCAGGAGCGCTGAGGTTCTCTTCTGGCTTCCAGGACCTCTCCTCAGGACCAAACCCTCTCCAGTCCACCAAATAGAAAGTCCTTCCTCCTACCCTTTTGCAGTCCAGGATCTCTTTTACCTCGAATACATCAGAAGGACCGCTGTGGGCAACTGTGGAACTAGAAGTCTTGCTGTAGCTGTTCAGGACCACTGGTTTCAGGAGGGACACATGGAAGGAGTTAGGGATTCTGAGGGTAGGAGGCAGCCGCAGCTTATAGGAGACAGGGTTGATCTGTTGCAGGATCTCGAAAGGACCAAGGAACCTGGGAGCAAACTTGTATGAAGGCACCCTCAAGCGAATGTTCTGAGAGGACAGACAAACTTTAGTCCCTGGAATGTACTGAGGCGGCTCTCTTCTCCTAGTATCCGCCTTTCGCTTCATGCGATCTACCGCCAGCAAAATAGAGGACCGGGTCTGTTGCCAGATTTGCAGGAAGTACCCATATGCAGAGTCAGCAGCGGGTACCTGAGATGAAGTCGACACAGGAAGAGGGACTCTGGGATGTTGACTGTACACGATGTGAAACGGAGTGGAGGTGGTGGACTCACTTGTGTGGTTGTTGTATGAAAACTCGGCCCATGGAAGAAGCTGTACCTAGTTATCATGCTGTGAAGAGATGAAGTGGCGTAGATAATTCTCCATGATCTGGTTGATCCTTTCAACTTTCCAATTGGACTGGGGGTGATAGGCTGAGGAAAAGTCCAAACTCACATCCAGGAGTTTACAGAGGGCTCTCCAGAACTTTGACGTAATCTGAACACCCCGATCTGACACGATGTGAAGAGGCAGGCCATGCAATCAAAAGATGTGTAGAATGTATAGACTCGCCAGACGAGGAGAAGAAGGTAGGCCGGTCAGCGGGATAAAATGTGCCATCTTAGAGAACCGGTCCACCACCACCCAGATGGTGTTGCATCCTGCTGAGGGAGGAAGGTCTGTGACGAAGTCCATCGTGATGTGCTGCCAGGGGGCACTGGGTACAGGCAGAGGTTGAAGCAGGCCGGCAAGCTTGGAGTGAGTCACTTTGTTAAAGGCACACACCGTGCAAGCAGAGACAAAGTCCAGAACATCTTTAGGTAGCGTGGGCCACCAGAAGTGACGAGCAATCAGCTCTCGGGTTTTACGGACACCAGCGTGCCCAGCCAGTTTAGAACTGTGTCCCCAGCGGAGAATTCTTCTCCTGTCTGCCAACCGAACAAACGTTCTCCCAGGAGGGATGTCTCTAACCTGCAGAGGATAAGCGGTGACAACGCAGGACGGGTCTATGATAGTCTGAAGGGACTCCACCGTGTCTTCCATCTCAAACGATCTGGACAGGGCATTGGCCCTCACATTCTTGTCCGCGGGACGGTAGTGGAGCAGAAATTGAAAACGGGAGAAAAACAGCGACCACCTGGCTTGACGGGGATTCAGTCGTTGTGCAGACTGAAGGTAGGTGAGGTTCTTGTGGTCGGTGAAGATCAGGATGGGGTGAGCAGCGCCCTCTAGAAGATGTCTCCACTCCTCCAGGGCCAATTTGATGGCCAGTAGCTCCCGATCTCCAATGGAGTAATTTCGCTCAGCAGAAGAAAACAGTCTTGAGTAGTAGCCACATACCACTGCCTTTCCTTTGGAGCTCCTCTGGAACAGAAGTGCACCTGCACCAACAGAGGAAGCGTCCACTTCCAGAGAGAACTGCCGAGATACGTCAGGATGATAGAGGATCGAGGCTGAAGTGAAGGCTCTCTTGAGGCTAATAAATGCGGACTCTGCCTCTGGAGTCCACACTTTGGCGTTCCCACCCTTCTTGGTAAGGGACGAGATGGGGGCCGTCAGAGAATAGAAGTTAGGAATAAACTGCCGGTAGAAATTGGCGAATCCCAGCAACCGCTGTATGGCCCTTAACCCCTTAATGACCGGGCCTGTTTGGGCCTTAATGACCAAGCCAGATTTGTTAAATCTGGTATGTGTGACTTTATCAGAGAATAACTCAGCGAAAGTTTTGAATATCCAAGTAATTCTGACATTAATATAATGGTGTTTTCTCTTGGCTCAAATACCCACAAAATCTCTCTCAGACCGGAGCAGGCAAAACTAAATTGGGTATGATCCAACAAATACCCTAAATAACATATATAAAGTACAGTGAAGTTTACCGCTCAGACAGCACTGGTAACAGTCCAATATCATTCAGTATGGGCTCTCTCCCAGAAAAATGCAGTGGACAGTCCGCAATCCAATGAGGGTGTGGATGGTAATTCTTATCCTTGTAGTTCCACCAAGCTCCTTATCGTCTCTCTCCACATTCAAAGAACTCCTGGTAGGAAAAGGATCTTATGTCTCTAATAGATGGAAAAAGGAAGACACATAGTGCAACACCCTCTGCAAAATGATTGCTCCACGCCAAGTTTAATACATACTCACAGAAGTAACAAGAAATAAAAGCATCAAGGTAAGTAAAAATCTTTAAAATTTCTAGGCGGCACGCCAAACACTCTCGCCCGACCCTGGGTTTCGCCCTTCCGGCTTCCTCTGGGGCATGTGTGACGTGTCTAATTAACAGGTTTATATAGCCGCATATCATTTAAATTTACATCTATTAGAGACATAAGATCCTTTTCCTACCAGGAGTTCTTTGAATGTGGAGAGAGACGATAAGGAGCTTGGTGGAACTACAAGGATAAGAATTACCATCCACACCCTCATTGGATTGCGGACTGTCCACTGCATTTTTCTGGGAGAGAGCCCATACTGAATGATATTGGACTGTTACCAGTGCCGTCTGAGCGGTAAACTTCACTGTTCTTTATAATTCTGACATTGTTGTTTTGTCACATGTTGTACTTTATTTTAGTGGTAAAAGTAGACTGATACGATATTAATTAAAAAATAGAAAAATTGAAGAAATTTTGTAAAAATTATCATTTTTCCCTAATTTTAACGGCAATATGTCACATATGTACATACATACAGTACAATTTTTTTTATTAAATATATATTTCCATCTCTTTACTCTATTTTGGCAGCACTTTTGAAAAAAAAAATATTTTTTTTGAGCAATTTAGAAGACTTACAAGTTTAGTAATAATTATATACATTTTGAAGTACATTTGGTTTTCCTGCACCAAGCCACGTTTTCAGAGGCTCATAGGTGTCAGAATGGTGGAAACCCCCACAAGTGACCCCATTTTGAAAACTACACCCCTTAAGGTATTTATTAAGGGGTGTTGTAAGTATTTTGACCCACAGTTTTCTTGTAAGAATTCATGCAAAGCAGGCGTAAAAAAATATAATCTCACTTTTTTCATAAAAGTATCACTTTGAAGACCGATTTCTTTGTAAAGCAACCATGAGAATGAAGAAACACACTGCAAATTCTATCACCCTGTTTTCAAAAATGCCCACATTGTGACTCTAATGCATTGCCTGGACACACGGCAGGGCCCCAAAGGAAGGGAACACCCGGAGACTTTCAGGTCTCATATTTTGCTTGAAAATGTTTTGGGCCCCACTGTATATTTGGAGAGGTTTTGAACTACCAGAACGATAGAAACTCCCCATAAACGACCCCATTTAGAACACTAGACCCCTTAAGGTATTTATCTAGGGGTGTACTGAGTATTTTGACCCCACAGTTTTTTGCTAAATTTAATGCATAGCAGGTGAAAAAAAATAAAAAATCACTTTTTCCATAAAAGTATCACTTTGAAGACCAATTTCTATGTAAAGCAACCATAAGAATGAAGAAACACACCCCAAAATCTATCACCCTGTTTCTCCTGTTTTCAAAAATGCCCCCATTGTGACTCTAATGCATTGCCTGGACACACAGCATTGCTTGAAAGGAAGGGAGCACCCGGAGGCTTTCAGGACTCCTATTTTGCTTGAAAATGTTTTAGGCCCCACTGTATATTTGGAGAGGTTTTGAACTACCAGAACGATAGAAACTCCCCATAAACGACCCCATTTAGAAAACTAGACCCCTTAAGGTATTTATCTAGGGGTGTAGTGAGTATTTTGACCCCACAGTTTTTTGCTAAATTTAATGCATAGCAGGTGAAAAAAAAATAAAAAATCACTTTTTCCATAAAAGTATCACTTTGAAGACCGATTTCTGTGTAAAGCGACCATAAGAATGAAGAAACACAAGCCAAAATCTATCACCCTGTTTCTCCTGTTTTCAAAAAGGCCCCCATTGTGACCCTAATGTGTTACCTGGACACACAGCAGGGCCCGAAAGAAAGGGAGCACCCGGAGGCTTTCAGGACTCCTATTTTGCTTGAAAATGTTTTAGGCCCCACTGTATATTTGGAGAGGTTTTGAACTACCAGAACGATAGAAACTCCCCATAAACGACCCCATTTAGAAAACTAGACCCCTTAAGGTATTTATCTAGGGGTGTAGTGAGTATTTTGACCCCACAGTTTTTTGCTAAATTTAATGCATAGCAGGTGAAAAAAAATAAAAAATCACTTTTTCCATAAAAGTATCACTTTGAATACCGATTTCTGTGTAAAGCGACCATAAGAATGAAGAAACACACCCCAAAATTTATTACCCTGTTTCTCCTGTTTTCAAAAATGCCCCCATTGTGACTCTAATGCATTGCCTGGACACACAGCAGGGCTTGAAAGGAAGGGAGCACCCGGAGGCTTTCAGGACTCATATTTTGCTTGAAAATGTTTTAGGCCCCACTATATATTTGGAGAGGTTTTGAACTACCAGAACGATAGAAACTCCCCATAAACTACCCCATTTGGAAAACTAGACCCCTTAAGGTATTTATCTAGGGGTGTAGTGAGTATTTTGACCCCACAGTTTTTTGCTAAATTTAATGCATAGCAGGTGAAAAAAAATAAAAAATCACTTTTTTCATAAAAGTATCACATTGAAGACCGATTTCTGTGTAAAGCGACCATAAGAATGAAGAAACACATGCCAATATCTATCACCCTGTTTCTCCTGTTTTCAAAAATGCCCCATTGTGACCCTAATGCATTACCTGGACACACAGCAGGGCTCCAAAGGAAGGGAACACCCGGAGGCTTTCAGGACTCCTATTTTGCTTGAAAATGTTTTAGGCCCCAATGTACATTTGGAGAGGTTTTGAGCTGCCAGAACGATAGAAACTCCCCATAAACGACCACATTTAGAAAACTAGACCCCTTAAGGTATTTATCTAGGGGTATAGTAAGTATTTTGACCCCACAGTTTTTTGCTAAATTTAATGCATAGCAGGTGAAAAAAAATTAAACTTCACTTTTTTCATAAAAGTATCAGTTTGAAGACCGATTTCTTTGTAAAGCGAACATGAAAATGAAGAAACACACCCCAAAATCAATCACCCGGTTTCTCCTGTTTTCAAAAATACTCTCATTGTTGCCCCAATCTGCTTATTAGACGTGCCAAGTGACGCGGTACACCATAACAGACCCCTGCCCGGCAAGGTAGGAACCGCTATGTGCACAAAACAACCAATCACCTACAGAATATATAGAGGGGCAACTTCCTGGACGGGACCTTAAGGCGCAAGTTCCTGGACGACAACCAGACCAAATCCCCGACGACAAACCGGGGGTTAGCAGAACGTCTACTATCAGCCTGAATCTTTTGTGCGCTCTGGGACGCCTCTAGGTTCTTCTGAACCTGGGCCCAGACAGTGCACAGTTCCCGATGAACATCCTCTACCTCAGGATTATTGGAACAACCAGGGGAAACGGAGGAGAACCTTGGGTTAAACCCGAAATTACAGAAAAACGGGGAGACCCCTGACGAGTTACTGACCCGGTTATTCAGGGAAAATTCAGCAAGGGGAAGGAATGAGACCCAATCGAATTGACAGTCAGAGATGAAACACCTTAAATATTGTTCCAGAGACTGGTTAGTCCTCTCCGTTTGGCCATTAGTTTCGGGATGGAAGGCGGAGGAGAAGGACAGATCAATCTCCAACTTTTTACAAAAGGCTCTCCAAAATAAGGAAACAAATTGTACCCCTCTTTCAGAAACGATATTGACTGGGGCCCCATGGAGACGCAGGATTTGTTTCACAAACAAAGAAGCTAACATCTTGGCGTTAGGTAGCTTCTTAAGGGGCACAAAGTGGCACATCTTGCTGAAGCGGTCTACTACCACCCACACCACCGACTTGCCCTGAGATGGAGGCAAATCGGTGATAAAATCCATGGAGATATGTGTCCAAGGTCTCTGGGGAATGGGCAAGGAACGTAGTAGGCCCGCAGGTCGGGACCTAGGGGTTTTGGACCTAGCGCAAACCTCAAATGCGGCGACGTAAGCCCTAACGTCTTTAGGCAACCCAGGCCACCAATAGTTTCTGGTAATGAGGTGTTTGGTGCCCAAGATGCCAGGATGACCAGATAGAGCGGAGTCATGGTTTTCCCTGAGTACCCTTAGCCGGTATTGCAGGGGAACAAACAGTTTGTCCCCAGGGACGTTCCCGGGAGCTGCACCCTGATCAGCCGCGATATCAGAAGCTAAATCAGAATCCGTGGCAGAAACGATTATACCAGGGGGTAAAATACAAGCAGGATCCTTCTCGGAAGGAGGATTGGCCATGAAACTACGTGACAGGGCATCAGCCTTAATATTCTTGGACCCAGCCCTATAGGTAACCAAGAAATTAAATCTGGTAAAGAATAGTGCCCACCGAGCTTGTCTAGGATTAAGCCTCCGGGCCGATTCTAGGAAAACCAGATTCTTGTGATCCGTAAGGACCGTTACCTGGTGTCTGGCCCCCTCCAGGAAGTGCCGCCACTCTTCAAAAGCCCATTTAATGGCTAGAAGTTCGCGGTTGCCAATATCATAGTTACTCTCTGTGGGCGAAAACTTCCTAGAGAAGTAAGCACAGGGGCGGAGATGGGTGAGGGAGCTGGTACCCTGGGACAAGACGGCCCCCACTCCCACCTCGGATGCTTCAACCTCCACAATAAATGGCTCCTCTTGGTTGGGCTGAATCAGCACGGGGGCCGAGATAAAGCACTTCTTGAGGGTCTCAAAGGCCTGGACGGCCTCAGGGGGCCAATGGAGGACATCAGCACCCTTGCGAGTAAGGTCCGTAAGAGGCTTAGCGACGACCGAGAAGTTGGCAATAAATCTCCTGTAATAGTTGGCGAACCCTAAAAAACACTGTAACGCCTTAAGGGAGGCAGGTTGGACCCATTCCGCCACAGCCTGAACCTTGGCAGGGTCCATGCGGAATTCATGAGGAGTGAGGATTTGCCCTAAAAATGGTATCTCCTGTACCCCAAAGACACATTTTTCAGTCTTAGCAAACAGATTATTCTCCCGAAGGACCTGGAGCACCTTCCTGACATGCTCCACGTGGGAGGACCAGTCCTTGGAAAACACCAGTATGTCATCAAGGTACACAACAAGAAAATTACCCAGGTAATCTCTCAGGATTTCATTAATAAAATTCTGGAAGACAGCAGGGGCATTACACAACCCAAAGGGCATGACCAGGTATTCGAAATGACCCTCGGGTGTGTTGAACGCAGTTTTCCACTCATCCCCCTCTTTGATGCGGATAAGGTTATATGCCCCCCGTAGATCGAACTTAGAAAACCATTGGGCTCCCTGAACCTGATTAAAAAGATCCGGAATCAAAGGAAGTGGGTACTGGTTCCTTACGGTGACCTTATTCAGGTTACGATAATCAATGCACGGCCTAAGACCACCATCCTTCTTCCCCACAAAGAAGAAGCCAGCACCTACAGGAGAAGTCGAGGGGCGAATGAAACCCTTGGCCAGGCATTCTTGGATATACACCCTCATAGCTTCACGTTCAGGACATGAAAGATTAAATATCCTACCCTTAGGAAGCTTGGCACCAGGCACCAAATCGATGGCGCAATCGTAATCTCTATGGGGGGGCAACACCTCGGAGGCCTCCTTAGAAAACACATCGGCGAAGTCCTGAACAAACTCAGGAAGCGTGTTTACCTCCTCCCGGGGAGAAATAGAGTTAACAGAAAGACATGACATAAGACATTCACTACCCCATTTGGTGAGATCCCCAGTATTCCAATCAAACGTGGGATTATGCAACTGCAAGCAGGGAAGACCTAATACCAGATCAGACGATAATCCCTGCATCACCAGTACAGAGCACTGCTCCAAATGCATGGAGCCAACCAGGAGTTCAAAAACAGGAGTATGCTGAGTAAAATAACCATTAGCAAGGGGAGTTGAGTCGATACCTACTACAGGGATAGGATAAGGTAAATCAATAAAAGGCATTTTTAGAGACATAGCAAATTCCACAGACATGATATTAGCAGATGAGCCAGAATCCACGAAGGCACTGCCAGTGGCAGACCGGCCAGCAAACGAGACCTGAAAGGGAAGCAAAATTTTATTGCGTTTCACATTAACGGGAAATACCTGTGCGCCCAAGTGACCTCCCCGATGATCACTTAGGCGCGGAAGTTTTCCGGCTTTTTATTCTTGCGCCTGGGACAGGTGTTCAGAAGATGCTTGTCGTCCCCACAGTAGAAGCAGAGACCATTCATTCTGCGAAACTCCCTACGTTGTCGAGGGGACATGGAGGCCCCGAGTTGCATAGGTACCTCCGAGTCCTCCGTGGAGGGGCGAGGAGACGGGACCTCGGGGGGGATCGCAGAAAAGTCAGAGGGGAGCACATTGAAGCGTTCAAGCTGACGTTCCCTGAGACGTCGGTCAAGTCGTACTGCTAGGGCCATAACCTGGTCAAGGGAGTCAGAAGAGGGGTAGCTAACCAGCAGATCCTTCAGGGCGTCAGATAATCCTAACCTAAACTGGCACCTTAGGGCCGGATCGTTCCACCGAGAAGCTACGCACCACTTTCTAAAATCAGAACAGTACTCCTCAACCGGTCTCCTACCCTGACGTAAGGTCACCAGATGACTCTCGGCTAAAGCAGTCCTGTCAGTCTCGTCGTAAATGAGTCCGAGGGCAGAGAAAAAGCGATCAACAGAGGAAAGTTCAGGGGCGTCAGGAGCCAAGGAGAAGGCCCACTCTTGGGGCCCTTCCTGGAGTCGGGATATGATAATACCCACCCGCTGGTTCTCGGAACCTGAGGAGTGGGGTTTAAGGCGGAAATACAGTCTGCAACTCTCCCGGAAGGAGAGAAACGTCTTACGGTCCCCTGAGAACCGGTCAGGTAACTTGAGGTCGGGTTCTAGAGGTGAGGTGAGGGGAACTACTACGGCAGCGTCACCCTGGTTGACCCTCTAGGCCAGGGCCTGGACCTGTAGGGAGAGGCCCTGCATCTGCTGGGTCAGGGTCTCAAGGGGGTCCATGATAGCGTCAGCGTAGGGGAAATGGTAGACTAGGTAAGGGGCTTGTAATTATGTAATGGCAGGAAGGAGGTGAAGGGAAAGTGAGCCCTAATCTACCCACCGCCCTGTCCCTGCCTACTTGCAACGACCCGCCCTAGGCGACGGGGTACAACTGGGCGGCGGTCCCTACGCTGTCTAAGTGCACGGGAGAACAAACAGGGAACACGCAAGGGAAGGGGCGGTAGCCCACGGAACGCCGCGAGGAAACGGAGCGGTGAATGAGTTGTCAGGACCAGGATGAAGTGGAGTATACCCAAGTGAGAATGGAGGAGGAAGCAAGCCGGAGGCAAAGCAAAGCGGGTTAAGCAGAACAGCAGCAAGGCAGAAGCACGGCAGAAGCAGGCTGGAGCAAGCAGCAGTGGGGCCAGGAATCCAAAAGAATTACAAGCACTGAGGAGGGAAACACAGCAGGTAATAAAGGACAGGGGGCGGAGCTAACTCCGACTGACCAGGCCGCGATAGGCTCTCCCACTCCTGAGCCTGCCACCCTGGTTGGTGGGAGATGGTGTCAGTCGAACAGGTCTGGCCTCAGGTGTGGATTGATTAATCCCAGGAGTATACCTAGACATAGTACCTGGCAGATCCCTAACAGTAGCTGGGTTAATGTAGTAAGGGGCAGTAGAAAGGGGTCAAAGAAAAGGAAGGCCAATCCTGTTTCTGACATTCCAAGCAAAATTGCCAAGTTGGGTGATGATGCGAGGGTGTCGGTCTCAGAAATGGCAGCCCTAGTGGATACTGATCTCCCTAACAGCCGGGAGAACAGCCCAGCTAGTAGTCAGTGGGATGGTAATGCAGGTAAGCCAAGACAATTGATAGTTGTAGGGGATTCTATAATCAGGAAGACGAATAGAATAATTTGTCGCCAAGACCGCCTCAACCAAATGGTTTGCTATCTCCCAGGGTTCGGCATGTGGTGGAACGGGTGGACAAATTGCTGGGAGGGGCTGGTGATGATCCAGCTGTCGTGGTCCATGTAGGTACTAATGACAGAATAAATGGTAGGTGGAGGAGCCTTAAGAATAATTTTAAAGAACTAGGCTACAAGCTGAAGGGAAGGTCCTCCAAGGTAGTATTCTCAGGAATACTGCCTGTGCCATGCGCATCACAGGAAAGACAGCGGGAGCTCAGGGAGTTAAATGCATGGCTTAAGTCTTGGTGTAGAGGAGAAGGCTTTGGGTTCCTAGAGCACTGGGCTGACTTTTCATTGGGGTACAAACTGTATTCTGCAGATGATTTGCAGCTAAATGGAAGGGGGTCCGCTGTGCTGGGGGAGAGAATTCTAGCTGGGGTGGTGGAGTATTTAAACTATGGCTGAGGAGGGAGAAAATAAAGGGGTAGTTAGGTTAAAGAGGGGTCAGACTATATTGGTGGGGGGGGGGGGACAGACTGTGGGGAGAGGACTAGGCAACAAGATAAGGAGATCCTTTCGTTACAAAACAGCAGTGAAAATAAAAATGCCCAAATAATGTCAAATAATCACAATTCTGATACTGAAAGTGAAACATTTAAAGGCAAGTTAAATTGTATGTTCACAAATGCCAGAAGTCTAGCAAGCAAAATGGGGGAGCTGGAGGCCTTGGTACTGGAAGAAAATATAGATATACAGTAGTTGGTGTTGCTGAAACATGGCTGGACTCTTCACATAATTGGGCTGTAAATCTACAGGGTTTTACACTGTTTCGGAAAGACAGGGCGAATATGAAAGGTGGTGGTGTATGTCTGTATGTGAGAAGCGATATGAAGGTGAGTGTGAATGAGACATTAGAGGGTGAAGATTGTGAGGAGGTTGAAACCTTGTGGGTGGAATTTCAAAGGAGGTAAACACTGAAAAAATTACTTTTGGTGTAATCTATAGACCCCCCAATATAACTGAGGAGATGGAAGTTCAGCTATATAAACAGATGGAGCAGGCTGCACAGGCGAGTACTGTAGTGATAATGGGAGATTTTAATTACCGGGATATTAATTGGTGGCATGGTTCGGCTTCAACTGCAAACTGTAGATATTTCCTCAACCTGTTGCAGGAATATTTTATGGGCCAGATCGTGGAAGACCCGACTAGAGGTGAAGCTCTGTTGGATACGGTCATTTCTAATAATGCAGAGCTTGTTGGGAATGTCAATGTACGTGAAAACCTCTGTAGCAGTGATCATAATATAGTTACATTTTACATGTACTGTAAAAAACAAACACATATTTTTAAAATAATAGTAACAAAATAAGCTTTTTTAAGTTTCCGCAATTTTTTTGGGTAATAACATAGTTTTACCCTAAAATATACCTTTTATTTGTGATCATCATTGTCTACAGTAAATTTTAATATATTACATGTCTATATTAGGGTAATTGGGTCAGCGCTAGCGTTACAACAATGATTGGCGGGGGGGAACGTTTTTTTTTGGCGTGGGTATTTTATGTGTATTTATTATTAATTTTTTTTTGCACTTTACTTTACTATTTTTTTATTATTATGTTCTGTCCCTCAAAGGTCAAAAAAGACCCTTGGGGAACTTTATATATTTTTTTCTTTCTTTTACACCATGTTTTTCCACTGTAACTGGAGCTGACCCTGACCCTGACCGCTGGCCGTAAAAACACAGCCAGCGGTCGAGAACCAGTTAAGAAGGCCAATTTCCCCAGGATGAGGGCTGCAATTCAGGATATAGACTGGGAAGAACTAATGTCAAATAATGGTACAAATGATAAATGGGAGTTTTTCAAATCTACTTTGGGTAATTATACTGCAAAATTTATTCCTATAGGTAACAAGTATAAACGACTAAAATTAAACCCCACATGGCTTACACCTTCTGTAAAAAGGGCAATACGTGACAAAAAAAGGGCATTTGAAAAATACAAATCTGAGGGTACAGCTGTAGCCTTTGTAAAATATAAAGAGCTTAATAAAATCTGTAAAAAGGTAATAAAATCAGCAAAAATACAAAATGAAAGTCAGGTGGCCAAGGATAGTAAAACAAATCCCCAAAAATTCTTCAAGCATATAAATGCAAAAAAGCCCAGGGCTGAACATGTAGGACCCCTAGCTAGTGGTAACGGGGAGTTGGTCACAGGGGATCAAGAGAAGGCAGAGTTACTAAATGGGTTCTTCCACTCTGTGTATACAACAGAAGAAAGAGCAGCTGATGTAGCCGCTGCCAGTGCTGTTAATATATCAGTTGATATACTGAATTGGATGAATGTAGATATGGTGCAAGCTAAATTAAATAAAATAAACGTACACAAGGCCCTGGGACCAGATGGGTTACACCCTAGAGTACTTAAGGAGCTTAGTTCAGTTATTTCTGTCCCCCTCTTCATAATATTTAGAGATTCTCTCGTGACTGGTTTAGTGCCAAGGGACTGGCACAGAGCAAATGTGGTGCCTATTTTCAAAAAGGGCTCTAGGTCTTCGCCGGGTAATTATAGACCAGTAAGCTTAACATCAATTGTGGGGAAAATGTTTGAGGGGCTATTGAGGGACTATATACAGAATTATGTGACAATAAATAGTATTATAAGTGACAGCCAGCACGGTTTTACTGAGGTCAGAAGCTGTCAAACCAACCTGATTTGTTTTCATGAAGAGGTGAGAAGAAGCCTAGACAGAGGGGCCGCTGTGGATATAGTGCTTTTGGACTTTGCAAAGCATTTGACACTGTCCCTCATAGATGTCTAATGGGTAAATTAAGGACTATAGGTTTAGAAAGTATAGTTTGTAATTGGATTGAGAATTGGCTCAAGAACCGTATCCAGAGAGTTGTGGTCTATGATTCCTACTCTGAATGGTCACCAGTTATAAGTGCTGTACCCCAGGGTTCAGTGCTGGGACCACTATTATTCAACTTATTTATTAATGATATAGAGGATGGGATTAATAGCACTATTTCTATTTTTGCAGATGACACCAAGCTATGTAATATAGTTCAGACTATGGAAGATGTTTGTGAATTGCAGGCGGATTTAAACAAACTGAGTGTTTGGGCGTCCACTTGGCAAATTAAGTTTAATGTAGATAATTGTAAAGTTATGCACTTGGGTACGAACAACCTGCATGCATCATATGTCCTAGGGGGAGCTACACTGTGGGAGTCACTTGTTGAGAAGGATCTGGTTGTACTTGTAAATCATAAACTAAATAACAGCATGCAATATCAATCAGCTGCTTCAAAGCAAGATATTTTCGTGTATTAAAAGAGGACTCACGGGACAGGGGTGTAATATTACCACTTTACAAAGCATTAGTGAGGCCTCATCTAGAATATGCAGTTCAGTTCTGGGCTCCAGTTCATAGAAAGGATGCCCTGGAGTCGGAAAAATACAAAGAAGAGTAACAAAGCTAATAAGGGTCATGGAGAATCTAAGTTATGAGAAAAGATTATAAGAACTAAACCTATTTAGCCTTGAAAAAAGACGATTAAGGGGGGACATGATTAACTTATATAAATATATGAATGGCACATACAAAAAATATGGTGAAATCCTGTTCCATGTAAAACCCCCTCAAAAAACAAGGGGACACTCCATCCGTCTAGAAAAAGAAAGGTTCAACCTGCAGTAGAGAAAAGAAGTACTATGCACACCAATATGGAATTATTTATCCAAGTAAATAATTTATTTATTTGTAGCCAGTGACAGTGCGACGTTTCGGTCAAAACCTTGACCTTCCTCAGGCACTTTAGTCAATGCTGGTCCTGCGTGGCTGGCGCTGTAAGATTGGCGGGTAACCGCTGTGTGAGATTAGACTGGCTTTTATAATAACCCAGATTAAAGTCATGATTGAATGTCTCAACCTCCTGTTGTATGAATCGAATGAAGGTCTCCACGGGTGGGGAGTTCTTAGGGGGGGAAAACCGACTTTTATTCCTCAACCCAAGTTCTTTAGAGGTGAGGGTGGAAGACGTAGTGGTGGTTGCTTGGTCATCTGGTCTTCGGGATTCTTCCGGATTGGAAAAATAAACCCGAAGCCTTAACGTCCTGAAAAACCTGTTCAGGTCCATGTCCAATTGGAACAAGTTATACCTGTAGGTAGGGCAGAATGATAGACCCTTTTCCAGGAGTGTAAGTTGGGCCAGACCTAAGGATTTGGATGAGATATTGATGACTAGTGATGGTGCATTACTAGTCATACCTGTGATCTGGTCGTCATCGGTCTGTTGAAGTCTTCGTGATTTACGACCTCCCCTCCTCGTCTTCTTCTTGGCCTCCTTCCCCGACGTTGGTCTAAAAAATGATGGTAGTTCTGGCGTGATCTGGGTTCCTCGCTCCCTGATCCCGAGAATGAGGAGTCTGATGGGGGAGTGTATCCTCTGTATCCACCTCGAGTAATGGTGTATCCCTCGTGCCATTTATACACCCTGTTATTCCTATAGTCCTCAAGGTCCCGTTGAAATTTCTTCCTTTTCTGGAGCTCAATCTCGGTACGGTGAATTAAGAGGTTGGTTTTCAGGGTTTTCTCGAATTCTGTGTAGTTTGGAGTAGGTAAGGTTGCTTTAAGTTGTTGGCCTGCTGATGCAATCTTGTCCTGCAATTCAGTGATGTTTTTCTGCAAGTGTGACACCGTGAGGGTCATAAGATCAAAGGAGCACTTGTTCAGAATGTGCTCAAATTGAGTGCAATATTCAGAGTTTTCTTTGAAGATAGTAGGTCTGATGGGCATCCGTAGCCCTCTTGGGATACGCTGAACATGAATATATTCTGCTAAAGTTGCACTATGCAATTCTTGGTTAATCAGATGTCTTGAGAGCTTTTCCAGATCTCTACTTCGTACCTCTGTTGGGGCCGTCTGAAGGAAATCTCTAGAGATCGTAACCTGTGACAGAATAGAATCTGTCTATTCTTGATTAAAAGAAAATGTGGGTGTGGACATCATATATCTGTGCACGTCCGAAAGGGTGAATATCTTAGTTACAAGGTTCGGATAGCACTAGGTAATGGTGTGGGTGCATGAGTAGGGGCCCAAACCGATCCAGTAGAGAAAAGAAGTAATATGCACACCAATATGGAATTATTTATCCAAGTAAATAATTTGTTTATTTGTAGCCAGTGACAGTGCGACGTTTCGGTCAAAACTTTGACCTTCCTCAGGCACTTTAGTCAATGCTGGTCCTGCGTGGCTGGCGCTGTAAGATTGGCGGGTAACCGCTGTGTGAGATTAGACTGGCTTTTATAATAACCCAGATTAAAGTCATGATTGAATGTCTCAACTTCCTGTTGTATGAATCGAATGAAGGTCTCCACGGGTGAGGAGTTCTTAGGGGGGGAAAACCGACTTTTATTCCTCAACCCAAGTTCTTTAGAGGTGAGGGTGGAAGACGTAGTGGAGGTTGCTTGGTCATCTGGTCTTCGGGATTCTTCCGGATTGGAAAAATAAACCGAAGCCTTAACGTCCTGAAAAACCTGTTCAGGTCCATGTCCAATTGGAACAAGTTATACCTGTAGGTAGGGCAGAATGATAGCCCCTTTTACAGGAGTGTAAGTTGGGCCGGACCTAAGGATTTGGATGAAATATTGATGACTAGTGATGGTGCATTACTAGTCATACCTGTGATCTGGTCGTTATCGGTCTGTTGAAGTCTTCCGGAAGAATCCCGAAGACCAGATGACCAAGCAACCTCCACTACGTCTTTCACCCTCACCTCTAAAGAACTTGGGTTGAGGAATAAAAGTCGGTTTTATAGAGGCCTCCGAAGTGTTACCTTCTCATAGAGAATACGATTGCGCAATCGATTTGGTACAAGGAGCTAAGCTCCCTAAGGGTAGGATATTCAATCTCTCTTGTCCCGAATGTGAAGCCATGAGAGAGTATATCCAGGAATGTCTGGCCAAGGGTTACATTCGCCCCTCTCCTTCTCCGGTAGGTGCTGGTTTCTTCTTCGTAGGGAAGAAGGATGGTGGTCTAAGGCCGTGCATCGACTGCCGGAACTTTAATAAGCTCACTGTAAGGAACCAGTACCGCCTTCCTTTGATTCCTGATCTCTTCAATCAGGTTCAAGGGGCCCAATGATTCTCTAAGTTTGATCTACGGGGGCTTATAACCTTATCCGCATCAAAGAGGGGGATGAGTGGAAGACTGCGTTTAACACGCCCGAAGGTCATTTCGAATACCTTGTCATGCCTTTTTGGTTGTGTAATGCTCCCGCGGTCTTCCAGAATTTCATAACTGAGATTTTAAGAGACTATCTGGGGGTATTTCTTGTAGTGTACCTTGATGACATACATGTGTTTTCCAAGGACTGGTCTTCCCACATTGAGCATGTCAGGAAGGTGCTCCAGGTCCTTCGGGAAAACAAACTGTTTGAAAAGACCGAAAAATGTGTGTTTGGGGTGCAGGAGATACCATTTTTGGGTCAAATCCTCACTCCTCATAAATTCCGCATGGACCCCAACAAGGTCAAGGCTGTGGCGGAATGGGTCCAACCTGCCTCCCTGAAGGCGTTACAGTGCTTCCTGGGATTCGCTAATTATTACAGGAGATTTATTGCTAACTTCTCGGTCATCGCTAAGCCTCTTACGGATCTCACTCGCAAAGGTGCTGATCTCCTCCACTGGCCTCCTGAGGCTGTCCAAGCTTTTGAGGTCCTTAAGAAGTGCTTTATGTCGGCCCCAGTGCTGGTTCAGCCCAACCAAATGGAGCCATTCATCGTGGAGGTTGATGCCTCCGAGGTGGGAGTGGGGGCTGTCTTGTCCCAGGGTACCAGGTCCCTCACCCATCTCCGCCCCTGTGCCTACTTCTCCAGGAAGTTTTCGCCCACTGAGAGTAACTATGATATTGGCAACCGCAAACTCTTAGCCATTAAATGGGCATTTGAAGAGTGGCGCCACTTCCTGGATGGGGCTAGGCACCAGGTAATGGTCCTTACCGACCACAAGAATCTGGTTTTCTTAGAATCTGCCCGGAGGCTAAACCCGAGACAAGCTCGATGGGCGTTATTTTTTACCAAATGCAACTTTTTGGTCACCTATAGGGCTGGGTCTAAAAATATTAAGGCTGACGCACTGTCGCGCAGCTTCATGGCCAGCCCTCCTTCGGAGGAGGATCCTGCTTGTGTTTTACCTCCAGGTATAATCATTTCCTCTATTGATTCTGATTTAGTCTCCGAAATTGCGGCTGATCAAGGTTCAGCTCCCGGGAACCTTCCTGAGAACAAGCTGTTTGTTCCCCTGCAACTCCGGCTAAGGGTACTTAGGGAAAATCATGACTCTGCACTATCTGGCCATCCAGGCATCCTGGGTATCAAGCACCTCATTGCCAGAAACTACTGGTGGCCTGGGTTGCTTAAAGACGTTAAGGCCTACGTCGCCGCTTGTGAGGTTTGTGCTAGGTCCAAGACTCCCAGGTCCCGACCAGCGGGCTTACTATGTTCTTTGCCTATTCCCCAGAGACCTTGGACGCATATCTCCATGGATTTTATCACCGATTTGCCTCCATCTCAAGGCAAGTCGGTGGTGTGGGTTGTAGTAGACCGCTTCAGTAAGATGTACCACTTTGTGCCCCTCAAGAAACTACCCAATGCTAAGACGTTAGCTGCCTTGTTTATCAAACACATCCTGCGTCTCCATGGGGTTGCTGTCAATATTGTTTCTGACAGAGGGGTACAATTTATTTCATTGTTTTGGAGAGCCTTCTGTAAAAAGTTGGAGATTGATCTGTCCTTCTCCTCGGCTTTCCATCCTGAAACTAATGTCCAAATGGAGAGGACTAATCAGTCTCTAGAACAATATTTAAGGTTTTTTATCTCTGACTGTCAACATGATTGGGTCTCATTCATTCCCCTCGCCGAATTTTCCCTTAATAACCGGGTCAGTAACTCGTCAGGGGTCTCCCCCTTTTTCTGTAATTTTGGGTTTAATCCACGGTTCTCCTCCGTTTCACCTGGTAGTTCCAACAATCCCGAGGTAGATGTCGTTCATCAGGAACTGTGCACAGTCTGGGCCCAGGTTCAGAAGAACCTAGAGGCGTCCCAGAGCATACAAAAGACTCAGGCAGATAGAAGACGTTCTGCTAACCACTTGTTTGTGGTCGGGGATCTGGTGTGGCTATCTTCTAAAAATTTCCGCCTTAAAGTCCCGTCTAAGAAATTTGCTCCCCGGTTTATAGGGCCGTACAAGGTCATTGAAGTCCTTAACCCTGTCTCCTTCCGACTGGAGTTGCCCCCGTCTTTTCAAGTGCACGACGTCTTTCATGCCTCCCTCCTTAAACGCTGCTCCCCGTCCTTGGCTCCCTCGAGGAAACCTCCGGTCCCTGTTCTCACCCCTGAGGGGGCAGAATTCGAGGTGGCCAAGATTGTGGACAGCAAGATGGTCCAAGGCTCCCTCCAGTACCTGGTCCATTGGAGAGGATACGGGCCTGAGGAGAGGACTTGGGTACCTGCCCGGGATGTTCACGCTGGGGTATTGCTCAGGAGGTTCCACCTTCGTTTCCCCAATAAACCAGGTCCACCTAGAAAGGGTCCGGTGGCCCCTCATAAAAGGGGGGGGTACTGTTAAGGATTTGCCAGACACAGGTTCTGTGTCGACGCCCATGTGCAATCAGTCTGCACCTGCTCCTATGTCTGTGAGACTGACTCCATCTTCCACCACTCAGGATGGCAGGCTTAGGAGTGGGAGAGCCTATCACAGCCTGGCCAGACGGAGCTAGTTCCCGCCCACTGTCTATTTATACCTGCCTTTCCTGTTCCTCCTTTGCCTGTGATTCTTCTATGCTTGTTTCCTGGCTTGCTGCTGCTGCTTGTACTACTGATCCTCTGCTTGTTATTGACCTTGACTTTCTGACCACTCTCCTGCTCAGCGTTTTGTACCTCGCTCACTCCTGGTTTGACTCGGCTCGTTCACCACTCTTGTTGCTCACGGTGTCTCCGTGGGCAGCTGCCCCGTTTTCCTACCTTCTGTGTACCCCTGTCTGTTTTGTCTGTCTTGCACTTACTGAGTGTAGGGACCGTCGCCCAGTTGTACCCCGTCGCTTAGGACGGGTCGTTGCAAGTAGGCAGGGACTGAGTGGCGGGTAGATTAGGGCTCACCTGTCTGTCTCCCTTCCTTGTCATTACACATAGTACTTATTTTCTCTACTGGATCGGGTTGGGCCCCTACTCATGCACCCACACCATTACCTGGTTCAACCTGCAGAGACGGCAAGCCTTCTTTACTGTGAGAACGGTGAATTTATGGAATAGTCTACCACGGGAGCTGGTCACAGCAGGGACAGTAGATGGCTTTAAAAAAGGCTTAGATAATTTCCTAGAACAAAAAAATATTAGTTCCTATTTGTAGAAATTTTTTACTTCCCCTTTCCCATGCCTTGGTTGAACTTGATGGACATGTGTCTTTTTTCAACCGTACAAACTATGTAAATATGTAACTATGTAACTTAAATGCGGCGATCGCAATCAGTCTCCGCATTTATGGGGTTAATTGCCGAAATCAGCGGCGATGGTCCGCTGACCGGCAAGACTGGAGTGTCAGCTGTCGGGGACAGCTGACCTCCTGGTTCCCGGACACTGTCCGTTAAGACAGTGTGCGCCGGGAACTACTCCGCAACTGTTTGTCCTGATGCGGGAAGCAAGCCCTCTACAGGACACACAGTTGTGGCGCAGCGCGTGAAGAGGTTAATATGTAACTGCCTCTTTTTCAAGGGACCAAAGGTAATTGAACAATTATCTCAAAAGCTATTTAATGGGCTATTGGGCTATTCCCTCGTTAATCCATCATCAATTAAGCAGGTAAATGGTCTGGAGTTGATTCCAGGTGTGGCATTTGCATTTGGAAGCTGTTGCTGTGAACCCACAACATAAGGTCAAAGGAGCTCTCAATGCAAGGGAAACAGACCATCGTTAGGCTGAAAAAAAAAGAAGAAATCCATCAGAGATATAGCACAAATGTTAGGAGTGGCTAAATCAATAGTTTGGTTCATTCTTGAAAAAAAAGAGCGCATAGGTGTTCTCGTGAACTCCAGAACGCCTGGACATCCACGGAAGACAGCAATGGTGGATGATCACAGAGTCCTTTCCTTGGTGAAGAAAAACCCCTTCAAAAAATCTACCCAAGTGAAGAACAATCTCCTGGAAGTAGGTATATCTGTATCTAGGTCTACCATAAAGAGAAGACTTGATGAGAGCAAATACAGAGGGTTCACCTTAAGGTGCAAACCATTAATTAGCCTCAAAAATAGAAAGGCCAGATTAGACTTTGCCAAACAACATCTAAAGAAGCCAGCCCAGTTCTGGAACAGCATTCTTTGGACAGATGAAACAAAGATCAATCTGTACCAGAATGATGGGGTGTAACGTCCGCGGTCGCAGACCGCAGACTCCTATCTTCCTGCAGACGTCTTCCACCCCAGAGATGCCGGCACATCCTATCCTGCGGTGACCACTAGGGTGCACGCTCGGGCTCGTTCCCGGCCTTGATGGGTCAGAGCACACACATGTTTTAGATTAACTGATTGGTCCCGTGATCGCCCTGGACTGTGGGAGGGGCCCTGCCCCTTCCTTCATTGCCTGAGCTTTGTTGTGTTTACCCGTGTTAGTCTTGCAAATGGTTCCTTAGTGTTTTCCAGTTCCCAGTGTTCCAGTTCCTGCTACCTGTATCCCGTATCCCGTGCTACCTTTTTCCTGTGCCGTAGAGAGTTGGAGTCGTGTTGTGTCATATACTACGCCTGCTGTATTTCACCGCGCCTGGTGTCTGCCTGCTGCCAAGGTTCCATCCAAACCTGCCATCGCTACTGTCTTTATTGCTACAGGTACCCTTATTCAAACTATTGACTTTGTCTTGGTATCCTATTTGGCCAGCTGCTGTCCCGCTGTGGCGCTACCGCCCAGTGGGTCCCCACACCCACAGTGACATATGGGAAGAAAGTATGGAGAAGGCTTGGAACGGCTCATGATCAAAAGCACACCACATTCTCTGTAAAACATGGTGGAGGCAGTGTGATGACAGGCACTGGTTCACTAGTGTTTATTGATGATGTGACTGAAGACAGAAGCAGCCGGATGAATTCTGAAGTGTTCAGGGATATAATTTCTGCTCAGATTCAACCAAATGCAGCAAGGTTGTTTGGACGTCGCTTCACAGTACAGGTGGACAATGACCCAAAACATACTGGGAAAGCAACCCAGGAGTTTTTTTGGGCAAAAAAGTGGAACATTCTGCAATGGCCGAGTCAATCATCAGATCTCAGCCCGATCGAGCATGCATTTCACTTTTTTAAGACAAAACTTAAGGCAGAAAGACCCACAAACAAGCAACACCTGAAGACAGCTGCAGTAAAGGCCTGACAAAGTATCACAAAGAAGGAAACCCAGCGTTTGGTGATGTCCATGGCTTCCAGACTTCAGGCAGTCATTGCCTGCAAAGGATTCTCTACAAAGTATTAAAAAAAACAACCATTTTATTTATGGTGATGTTAATTTGTCCAATTACTTTTGAGCCCCTGAAATGAGGAGGCTATGTAGAAAAATGGTTTCAATTCCTAAACATTTAACAGGATATTTTTGTCCAACCCCTTGAATTAAACCTGAAAGTCTACACTTCAATTGCATCTCAGTTGTTTAATTTAAAATCCAATATTGTGGCATGCAGAGCCCAAATCATGAAGATTGTGTCACTGTACAAATTATTCTGGACATAACTGTAGGTGTGGTGCAAGCCATTAACGCGCAAACAGCAAATTTATCACATGTGGTCTATTTAGTGTGGCATCTTGCTCTACGGGTTTTAGTGTTACATTTTTATTTTGTTGCTGTGCATAATCCCGGTGTTCAGAACTCCATAGCTGACTCTTTTTCTCGACCTACAGTGGGACAGGTTTCGGCAGCTGGGGCCGGGCGTGAAGATTCAAGGGTTTTTCTTGTCCGGAGCGACTTTGGAGTTTGGTATGGGAACGAGTATGTCATTAGTGCGGAGGTCTGTGAGTATGGCCATATGTGCAGCTGGGTTTTGACCAGTCGGAAGTTCAGATCAAACAGCTGGGAGTACTGGGCATGTTGTGGAGTAGGCTGTTGCATGATGCTAAGTTTTACACGAGTCTGCATAGGGTGCCTGATGTTTTAATTACACATGTTAGCGGTAACGACTTAGGTATGCGGGCCTCCAGGGCTTTGATGTGAGATGTTATATTGGATTTTTTTTACGTTTGTGGGCTTAATTTCCAGGCATTATCATTGTTTGGTCTGATATTGTGGCCAGGTAAGTTTGGAGGCAGGTTTGGTTCACAGTTTGAACTGTGCCTGGATAAAGGTAAATATAGTGGTGGTGGGTAGGTTTGTGGCATCATTGTGGTGCATAATATTGATTTGGAAGCGGCGCATAGTGCATTCCAAAGGCCTGATGGCATGCATCTTAATGACATTCATTTGGATATGTGGACCTTAGGCATTCATAAAGGGTCTTGAAAAAGCCCTGCGATTGTGGAGGGATGATCGTGTTCAAGGGGTCTCACATGATCTTTATGGCAGGAGTAGGAGGGGTCTGATTTAAATGTGTATAAATTAATAAACGACTGCTGTGGTCTTTTTACCAATTCCTAGGAGTCGTGTGTTATATAAAGGAGGGTAATTGGTGGAAAGGGTTCCAGGGCATATCAAGCATTCCTTTTTTTTTAAAGGTAAATCTTATTAAGACCTCAACAAAGGTATACAGTGTACAATACAGCCAGCATGTGAGCAGAGGTGTTACTGAAGTACCAATGAATAAGAGGTCAGTTATTAAACAAAGGCACAAGGATATACACAGTCGTAGTGTGACATAGTAAATCCTAACAAACAACAAATAAAACTAATATACAGCCTTTCAATACAGAGAAAAAGATAGATTAGTAGAAATGCAAGCTAAAATAATATCCCAGCGGAAGATTGAGAAGACCAGGAGACACAGCTGTAGCCCTTAGCAAATAATGCAATTCTTAGGTTATCAGAAAATAATTAATGGCTATGATGTGGTTTAACTATCCACGGTTGCCATACTATAGAATACATAACTTATCCGGGCACCCTCTTGCCTCATATGTAAGTTTAAAACGGGGTAGGTTAGAATTCACTACTGAGATCCATGCTTGTAGCCTAGTGTCACGACTCTTGGGGTATGTGGACACACTAGGACGCTCCACCGTAGTGGAGTAGCATCTGGCCAAACTAAAGTCAATGAAGGTCTATAGATCTAGAGTACCAGTATAGAAGTTCTGACAGACAGGTAGCGTAGCAGACACTTTGGAGTAACAGATGACACAGTGCGGCAGATGACACTAGGCGTGGCAGATGACACTAAGCGTGGAAGATGACACTAGGTGTGGCAGATGACATGTGGCACAGAGGATGAACTCGACTCCAACACTAGCCTTCGCTCAGGAACAAACACAATTACTGTATACGGGATACAGGAAGCAGGATAAGGGAACACTTGGAACAGGATACAACTAAGGGACCATTTCCTAAACAAACATGGGTAGACACAACATCGCTCAGGCAAGAAGGAAGAGGGCAGAGTTCTTTTTATAGTTCCTAGTATGTTGGGATGGGGAAGATTTTCCTGGTGCGCGCACTGGCCGTTTAAGGTTGGGAGCAAGCACGCCCCGCACCCTAGCAGTAGCTGAGGACAATACAGTAAGCCTGGCATCTCAGAGGAGGGAGACGCCGGCATGAGCTTGCGGGTCTGCGGTCGCGACCGTTGGCGGGTGGGTAATGCCGACGGTCTGCCAACACTGCCATTAAAGTGCCCCATCTTCTAAGGTCCAGAGTGTGAGAGAAATCTCCTGATGAGAGCCGGAGTATCCACATTCTCTTCAGGCTCCCATGACTTCTCCTCAGGACCAAACCCTTTCCAGTCTACCAGGTAGAAGGTCCTCCCTTCTACCCTCTTGTAATCCAGGATTTCTTTTACCTTAAAGATGTCAAAAGAACTGCAGGGAGCAACTGTAGGAACAGGGGATTTTCTGAATCGGTTCAGGACCACAGGCTTTAGGAGGGACATATGGAACGAGTTGGGAATTTTGAGGGTAGGAGGTAGCCAAAGCTTATAGGACACAGGGTTTATTTGTTGTAAAACCTCAAAAGGACCAAGAAATCTGTGGGCGAATTTGTAAGAGGGGATTTTCAAACTAATATTCCTTGACGATAACAAGACTTTAACTCCGGGAAGAAACTCAGGAGGACTTTTTCTTTTTCAATCAGCATTTCTCTTCGTGCGGTCCACAGCCTTTAGTATAGAGGGCTTGTTCTGCTGCAAGATATGAAGAAAGTTTCCAAATGAAGAATTAGCTGCAGGTACTTGAGATGTAGCTGGTACAGGAAGAGGAACACGTGGATGTTAATTGTATACAATGAAGAACGGGGTAGAAGCAGTAGATTCACTCGTGTGGTTGTTGTAGGAAAATTAGGCCCAAGGAAGGAGCTGCACACAATTGTTGTGTTGAGTGGAAACAAAGTGACAAATATAATTCTCCAGTATTTGACTGACCCTTTCAACTTGGCCATTAGATTGTGGGTGATAATCGGAGCAAAAGTCCAATTTCCCATCTAGGAGTTGACACAGGGCTCTCCAGAATTTAGAAGTAAATTACAGACCCCGATCAGACACGATATAGAGGGGCAATCCATGCAGACGAAAGAAATGCTGTATGAATAAATTTGCCAGATGAGGAGAAGAGGGAAGACCAGTCAGTGGGATGAAATGTGCCATCTCAGAGAAGCGATCCACCACAACCCAGACAGTAGTACAACCCGCAGAAGAAGAAAGGTCTGTGATAAAATCCATGCAATGTGTTGCCAAGGACCATCAGGAACGGGCAGAGGTTGAAGCAGACCAGCAGGGTTGGAATGAGTGGACTTGTCTTGGGTGTAATTGGTACAAGAAGCAACATAGTCCACAACATTTCTAGGCAGCGCGGGCCACCAATAGTGACGAGAGATAAGTCCCGTGTCTTACGGGCACCAGAGTGCCCAGCCAGCTTGGAATTGTGTGCTCAGAGGAGAATCTTTTTCCTGTCTGCAGGACGAACAAAAGTCTTTTCTAGGAGGAATGTCTTTTATTTGCAAAGGGTTAATGACAACACTCCTAGAAGGATCTATGATATATTGAGGAGCCTCCTCAGAGTCGTGAGTCTCAAACAACCGAGACAGGGCATCGGACTTCACATTTTTATCTGCAGGACGAAAGTGGAGCTGGAACTGGAATCAGGCGAAAAACAGCGACCATCTGGCTCGGCGAGGATTTAATCGTTGTGTAGACTGGAGATAGGTGAGATTCTTGTGATCTGTATAGATGATAATAGGATGAATAGCGCCCTTCAGAAGGTGTCTCCATTCCTCCAAGGTCAATTTGATGGCCAGTAACTCCCAATCCCCCATGGAGTAGTTGCGCAATGCAGTAGAGAATAGTTTGGAGAAGAAGAGGCAAGTCTCTGCCTTACCCTTGGAATTTCTTTGAAACAGAAGTGCCCCAGCACCAATGGAAGAAGCATCAAGTTCAAGTGAGAACTGCCGAGTCACGTCAGGATGGTGAAGAACGGAGGCTGAAGTGAAGGCGCTCTTGAGGTCGGTAAGTGCAGACTCTGCCTACGGGGTCCAAACCTTGGCGTTTACCTCCTTCTTGGTGAGAGCAGAGATTGGAGCAGTCAGAGACGAGAAGTTTGGGATAAATTGCCTCTAGAAATTTCGAATCCCAGAAATCTCTGTATAGCCCAGAGACCCTGTGGATGTGGCCACTCTACGATGGACCTCACCTACTCTGGATCCACCTTGAGTGCATGATCGGAGACAATGTAGCCCAGGAAGGGCAAAGAGTTCCTCTCGAACATGCACTTCTCGAGTTTAGAGTACAGGCGATTCGCCCTTAACTGCGACAGGACTTGGCGAACATGCTTCCGATTCGTCGTCAGATTTGGTGGGTAGATCAGGATGTCATCCAAATATACCACCACACAGACATACAGTAGATCCCAGAAGTTGTCATTCATGAATTCCTGAAACACAGCTGGAGCGTTACACAGGCCGAAGGGCATCACGAGATCCTTGTAGTGACCGTTTCGGGTGTTGAATGCGGTTTTCCATTCGTCACCTTAACGGATCAGGTTATAACCTCCGCGCAGATCCAGCTTTGTGAAAATCTTGACCCCACTAATTTTATCGAAGAGCTCGTACATTAGCAGGAAGGGGTACTTGGTTTTCACTGTGATTTGTTTTATACCTTGGAAGTCAATACATGGTCGAAGTGATCCATCTTTCTTTTTGACGAAGAAGAATCCGGCCCCGGCCAGAGAAGTAGACTTCCTGATGAACCCCCTCTCAAGGTTCTCCTTGATGTATGCCGACATGGCCTGGGTTTCAGGTAAGGAGAGAGGATAGACCCGTCCACGAGGGGGTGATGCTTCAGGGAGCAGGCTCCTTTTTACTAAAGACATACACAAAACTGGCATAATATGGAGGTAGAGTGACTGAGGCAGAGGAGGCAGAACCTCTCCAGAACTCCAGTCGAGGACAGGAGAATGTAGGCTAAGCCAAGGCAGTCCCAGCAGAATGGGGTTGATAGCTTTTGGCAAGACATATCAGGCTATCAGCTCTGAATAGAGGACTCCTATCTGTAGTCTCTGTGGTTTAGTGATAGACAGGATAGGATCAGGCAGATGTTGTCCATCTATAGAGGCAATCACCAGAGGTCTCTCCAGAGGAACTGTGGCCAAGTTGAGACGATTAACTAAGTCATGCTGGATAAAATTACGGCCGCGCCGTAATCCAGATAAGCGGAGACAGTGTTATCCTTCACTGGTGATGATAGACGCAGTAATGGAAAGTCTGGGAGAGAATTTAGTGGTCGAGGGAGATTCACCTAGGATTGTCTCTCCTAACAAGCCTAGGTGCTGGCGTTTCCCGGCTTTTGAGGGCATTGGCGCACGAAATGTCCCTTGTGGTCACAATACAGACAAAGCCCAGTCGAAAGTCTGCATTGCTGCTCCTGGTCAGATAGTCAGAGTCTGTCTACCTGTATAGGTTTCTCCAAAGGTGCAGCAGAACAGGGCAGTAGAGGCCTTTGAAATTTGGGTGCCAGTCAACAAGAACTTTTCTCACAATGAACTTCCAAAGTGTGCTCTTGGATCCTCATATTGATCCGGGTTGCCAGAAGTATTAGAGCATCCAAGGTAGCAGGAAGCTCACGGGTTGCCAGTTCATCCTTTATATGAGAGGCCAGACCCTGCCAGAAAGATGCCACTAAGGCCTCATTATACCAAGCCAGCTCTGCTGCCAGCATACGGAAGGAGTTGGCATACTCCCCTAGAGTTGATTCCCCTTGTTTAAGGGTCAGCAGTGAGGCAGCGGCACAAGATGTTCGACCCAGTTCCTTGAACACCATATGGAAAGTCTCCAGAAATAGTGGCAGATCAGAGAATTCCGGGCCCTCTCGTTCCAAGATGGGGTTCGCCCTTGCCAGGGCTTAGCCGGAGAGGAGAGAAATAATAAAAGCAACTTTGGCCTGATCAGAGGGAAAGAGGTGAGCACGTAACCTGAATTGAATAGTACACTGATGGATGAACCCTCTACAAGTCTTGGGATTCACATCATAGCGAGGAGGTAGAGGTAACAAAATTGTAGGACCAAGGCAGGCAGGAGGGATAGCAGGTGGTGGAGCAGCGGGAGCAGCCAGGGGAGATGCAGAAAGAAGATCCAAACGAGTAATGATGGAGTTTACAGCCTGTAGAAGTTGATCCTGACGTGCCAGGCATGTTCGCTTGCATCATTTGAACTGCGGTCCTGGGTTGACTAGCGATTTCAATGGCCTGAACGTACGGTCACGACTCTGGGGGTATGTGGACCCACTAGGCCACTCCGCAGTAGCAGAGTAGCAGCTGGCCAAACTACAATCAATGAAAGTCTATAGAACCAGAGTACCTGTATAGAAGTTCTGACAGACACGTGGCGTAGCAGAAACTTTGGCGTATCAGATGACACTTGGCATGGTGGCAGATGACAGTTGGCGTGTCAGATGACACTTACATAGTTACATAGTTACATAGTTAGTACGGCTGAAAAAAGACACATGTCCATCAAGTTCAACCAAGGGAAGGGAAAAGGAAGGAAAAATTTCTACACATAGGAGCTAATATTTTTTTGTTCTAGGAAATTATCTAACCCTTTTTTAAAGCCATCTACTGTCCCTGCTGTGACCAGCTCCTGCGGTAGGCTATTCCATAAATTCACAGTTCTCACTGTAAAGAAGCCTTGTCGCCTCTGCAGCTTGAACCTTTTTTTCTCCAGACGGAGGGAGTGCCCCCTTGTTTTTTGAGGGGGTTTTACAAGGAACAGGATTTCACCATATTTTTTGTATGTGCCATTAATATATTTATATAAGTTAATCATGTCCCCCCTTAGTCTTCTTTTTTCAAGGCTAAATAGGTTTAATTCTTTCAATCTTTCCTCATAACTTAAATTCTCCATGCCCCTTATTAGCTTCGTTGCTCTTCTTTGTATTTTTTCCAACTCCAGGGCATCCTTTCTATGAACTGGAGCCCAGAACTGAACTGCATATTCTAGATGAGGCCTCACTAATGCTTTGTAAAGTGGCATTATTACATCCCTGTCCCGCGAGTCCATGCCTCTTTTAATACACGACAATATCCTGCTGGCCTTTGAAGCAGCTGATTGACACTGCATGCTGTTATTGAGTTTATGATTTACACTTGGCGTGGCAGATGAAACTAGGCATGGCAGATGACACTTGGCATGGCAGATGACACCTGGCACAGAGGATGAACTCGACTCCAACACTAGCCTTCACTCAGGCACAAACACAATTACTGGATACGGGATAAAGTCCGAAACATATGCAAAAATTAACCGTCTGCCCCAAGACAACGTGGGCAAATGGGGGTATTTGGTCTGTCCATCCGAAACAATTTAGGAGGAGTGTAATATAAATCTGATGAAAAAATTTAACCTGGATAAGTCGGTCCCTGGCTGAGATTAAGGGACCGGTCAAAGACTCCAAGATTTCCTTGTGACGCTCAGTGGATACAGAGGGAAAAATCTGGGACCAGCAATCCAGAGCCATATCAAGCTTGTTAGAAGAGACACATAACAGCTGTTTATAGAGTAACGACATGGATTTAACCAACGTATCCTGTGTGACCCAATCCTCCCACTGGGGATGTACATAATCTCACATTATATCCTGCAAATTGTGACCATAGTGCATGTCTAAATTGAAAGTAATGGAACCTTAAATGCTGGGGGAACCTGGTGTTTAGATCGTATCTGTGTAAAGGTGGCTACTTTTTCATCTACTACCACATCTCCCAAGATCAGAATGCCTAAATTAGCCAACCATCTCTCTCAGCATGAAACCCTTTATATTGGGTGATTGGCGTTTGCGAGAGGCTCGATAGCCAATGCAAAAAGGGAATGGGAGTGAGGACAGTCCTGCCTAGTTCCTCGGCCCAAAGCAAAGAGAGAGGAAATGTGGCAGTTAGTTCTAACTCTGGCTATAGGATAAGAGTATAAAAATCGTATCCATTGGAAGAATTTCGGTCCAAAGCCAAATGGGGTTTGAGAACTATGAGCGCCTCTCTCATTGAGGGTGGGAGATTCCCCTCAGATAATAAGGAGTGGAAGAGGCATTTAAGACAAGGAGCAATCAGCTGTACATGAGCTTTATACCATTCAATGGGTAGGCCATCTAAACCAGGAGCCGTCCTATTGGGAAAATAGCTAATAGCTCCAGTAATTTCCTCCACTGATAAATCAGCCTACAAAAAACTAACATCCTCTCTATCTAAGGTGGTAAAGGTTATGGTGTCTAAGAATTCCTCCTGATCAGACGAACTGTACATCACCGTAGCGGAGTACAAGTCTGCAAAAAATTTAGCAAATATATGGTTAATAGTAAGAGGGTCAGTGCTAACCCAGTGCTAGAAGCCACCTGCATATCTGGGTGCGGGTTTGCGGAATCTCTGAACAAGTAAGCCAGCAGAAGTCCATTTTTGTCCCCTTGGTCAAAGACTCTCTACCGGGAATACAAAGTCCGTTTCCTAGGCAATTCAGTCAACAGTAAGTTACCTGCACGTTGTTTCTCCAAAAGATTTGAAAAAGCTCAGGTGTCCCTAGATGTTAAATATTCTGCTTCCACAGCTGCTAAATCAGTTTTAGCACTCAGGCACTGCTGGGCCAGTCCACATCTATATGAGTAGACAGCCCCTATATGACAGCCCCTCTAGTAAATGCCTTAAAGGCGTTCCAAACCATCCCACAGTCTGCTGTTCCTGGATTAGTATGCCAATAGCTAGGTAGGTCAACTTCTAAGGAGCTTGCTACTCCCCGACAAGAGAGTGACAGAGGGCTCAACTTCCAAATTTTACACTGCGCCACCTCAGGAAACCCCATAATAAGTAACAAGGGGGAGTGGTCCGAGATACTACAAGGGGGGTACTGGGCATATAATACAAACAGTAGTGAGGCCAGCGAGAGAGGATGGCGAGTACGCCAAATCTATTGGAGGTGGTTGGTTGCAGTCCAATTCGCAGCACATTTTTAATGCACAACCCTTTTTAGCTTTATTACTAAGCCACACCCCCCTTGTCAAGCATGTAAAAATAAGTGTCTAAGACAGGTAATAAATGTGGCACACGACATGTACGCCAGAATTCTGGCACATTTTGAATAGAAAATCTGCCACAATGTATGCATTTACCTGCACTCGTGAAATATGACATGCATGTCCATGATCCAAAATAAAACAAAATGATACTGGCATTTTCAGAGTAGAGAAATAATTTTTGGGATATTATATTTTCAGTGTGCATACTCTTAAATATACATATAGTACATGATGAAAAGCTGTTGGAGCAATCAGGCAGCAAACATAATAACCTCAAATATAGGCATCAAACACTTGCATTCAATTAAAGGGGTTGTCTGCTTTTTAAATATTTATTTTATTTATACAATAGGAAATCATACGGTTTTCTAATTTACATGTATTAGATATTCTGCTCACATACCTTTCTTATTTCAGTGCAGTTGACCTCTGTCTGTACAGTAGAATAGTATAGCCCACAGATTTGCCCTGTTTAATGCATCCATGGGCTAATTAAATATGACTATACATGGCATCAGTCATCTGATCTCCGACTTGTGACCCCTATCATTCAGTTAGCAACATGGTTACATGACATACATGTGTTGGGGCAACATAAAGAATACATTTGTGGGCTAAGTGAATAGGACTAATAGTAGAATAATGATAAACTACTTCACTGTGAAATACTTTGTAAGTTCTGCTCCTCAATAAACTACTATTCACCTGTTAGTTACCTGAACCGTGTTAAACTAATATCAATGCTCACATGATGTGTAGGTGGTAGGTTACATGACTGACTCCCAGGGGCGGATTACAATGAGGGCAATCTGGGCAAGTGACCGGGGCCCGAGGTTGGAAAGGGGCCCAATTCGCCCTGGTTCTCCCGAACTGGTTGTTAAAATTACAGCCAGTTCAGAGAACCGGGACCTCTCACCCAATTGTATCCGCGTCCTCAGGATGTGAATACAATTGATTACTATTGCGCAGGCAAGATGGGAACTATTAGTTCCCACCTCGCCATTCGGCGCATTAGCAATGATGCGGCCGGCATGATGACATCATCACGCCGACTGCGCTGTTACCCCCAGATGACTCTGCCTGGTTACTGACCAGTGTATTGTCGCTGGAGGATGCGTAGGAACGGGGACAGGTGAGAATGTTTTTTTTATTTTTTTCTGTGGACAGTTGGGGGCAATATCTACAGGGGGCACTATCTACACTGGGCAATATCTACAGGGGGCATTGTTAGTGTGTGTGATGGTTTACTTTACAGTGTATAAAACAATTTAATTCATGGGGACAGAGTATGGTACTATTATATTCAGGGGCATAGTGTGTAGCACTATTATATTCAGGGGTGCAGTGTGTGATACTATTATATTCAGGGGCATAGAGTGTGGCACCATGAGAATTTTATCTTCGTTTATAGGTGTGGAAATGTTGAAAAAGTGAGGAGCCAAAGACATCTGAGTGGCAAACTCTGCAGAAATGGGCTGTGGTCGGGAGAAGTCATCATAGAGGTCTGGACTGGATGGAAAGGAAAAGATAAAAAGAACAAAAAATAATCTGAAGCGTCACCTGTGAGTCACAATGTAAATGTTTATTCTCCCTGTAACTGATCAGTACTGTAGTCACTGTATGACCTTCAGCGAGATGATGGGTGTATCTGTAACGACGGGGGTAGGGAGGCAGGTTGGACCCATTCCGCCACAGCCTGAACCTTGGCGGGGTCCATGCGGAATTCATGAGGAGTGAGGATTTGACCCAAAAATGGTATCTCCTGTACCCCAAACACACATTTTTCGGTTTTTGCAAACAGTTCGTTTTCCCGAAGGACCTGGAGCACCTTCCTGACATGCTCAATGTGGGAGGACCAGTCCTTGGAAAACACCAGTATGTCATCAAGGTACACTACAAGAAATATCCCCAGGTAATTTCTCAAAATCTCATTTATGAAATTCTGGAAGACCGCCGGAGCATTACACAACCCAAAGGGCATGACGAGGTATTCGAAATGACCTTCGGGCGTGTTAAACGCAGTCTTCCACTCATCCCCCTCTTTGATGCGGATAAGGTTATACGCCCCCCGTAGATCAAACTTAGAGAACCATTGGGCCCCCTGAACCTGATTAAAGAGATCAGGAATCAAAGGAAGGGGATACTGGTTCCTTACAGTGACCTTATTCAGGTTACGGTAGTCAATGCATGGCCTAAGACCACCATCCTTCTTCCCTACGAAGAAGAAGCCAGCACCTACCGGAGAAGTAGAGGAGCGAATGTAACCCTTGGCCAGGCATTCCTGGATATACTCTCTCATGGCTTCACGTTTGGGACAAGAAAGATTAAATATCCTACCCTTAGGAAGCTTAGCTCCTGGTACCAATTTGATAGCGCAATCGTATTCTCTATGAGGAGGTAACACTTCAGAGGCCTCCTTAGAGAAAACATCAGCGAAGTCCCGAACAAACTCAGGTAGCATGTTCACCTCCTCAGGGGGAGAAATAGAATTAACAGAAAAACATGACGTCAAACATTCATTACCCCATTTGGTAAGCTCCCCAGTATTCCAGTCAAACGTGGGATTATGCAACTGCAACCAGGTAAGGCCTAAAACCAAATCGGACGATAATCCCTGCATCAACAGTACAGAGCACTGCTCCAAATGCATGGAGCCAACAAGGAGTTCACAAACAGGGGTATGCTGTGTAAAATAAACATTAGCAAGAGGAGTGGAGTCGATACCCACTACCGGGACAGGTTTAGGCAAATCAATCAAAGGCATAGCAAGAGACATAGCAAATTCCACAGACATGATATTAGCAGAGGACCCTGAATCCACGAAGGCACTGCCGGTAGCAGACCTACCACCAAAAGAGACCTGAAAGGGAAGCAAGATCTTATTACGTTTCATATTTACGGGAAATACCTGTGCGCCCAAGTGACCTCCCCGATGATCACTTAGGCGCGGAAGTTCTCCGGCTGCATTCTTACGCTTAGGACAGTTGTTCACTTGATACTTGTCATCCCCACAGTAGAAGCAGAGACCATTCTTCCTGCGGAAATCTCTACGTTGTTGGGGGGACACGAAGGCCCCGAGTTGCATAGGTACCTCTGAGTCTTCCGGGGAGGAACGAAGCAACGGAACCTCGGGAGGCATCATGGGGGAGTCGGAGGAAAAAACACATAAACTTTCACGTTGTCGTTCCCTGAGACGTCGGTCAAGTCGTACCGCTAAAACCATAACCTGGTCTAGGGAGTCAGAAGAGGGATAGCTAACTAGCAGGTCTTTTAGGGCATTCGACAGACCCAACCTAAACTGGCACCTTAAGGCAGGGTCATTCCACCTAGAAGCTACACACCACTTCCTAAAGTCAGAACAATACTCCTCAACAGGTCTCTTACCCTGACGTAAGGTCACCAGCTGACTCTCGGCAAAGGCAGTCCTGTTAGTCTCGTCATAAATGAGTCCGAGAGCAGAAAAGAAACGATCAACGGAGGAAAGTCCAGGGGCGTCAGGAGCCAAGGAGAAGGCCAACACTTGGGGCCCTTCCTGGAGCCGGGACATAATTATACCCACCCGCTGGTTCTCAGAACCTGAGGAATGAGGCTTTAAGCGAAAGTAAAGCCTACAACTCTCCCGAAAGGAGAGAAAAGCCCTCCGGTCCCCTGAGAACCAGGAGGTGAGGTGAGGGGAACTACCAAGGTAGCATCAGGCTGGTTGACCCTCTGAGCCAGGGCCTGGACCTGTAGGGAGAGACCCTGCATTTGCTGAGCCAGGGTCTCAAGGGGGTCCATAGTGGTGTCAGGGACCAGGGTAGACTAGGTATGGGCTTGTGATTATGTAACGACGGGGGTAGGAAAACGAACAAGTGAGCCCTAATATACCCGCCACTCTGCCCCTGCCTACTTGCAACGACCCGCCCTAGGCGACGGGGTACAACTGGGCGGCGGTCCCTACGCTCAGTAAGTGCACGAGACAACATACAAGGGAATGCAAAGCAAAGGGAAAGTGGCAGTTGCCCACGGCAACACCGTGAGCAACCAGAGTGGTGAACCGGCCAAGTCAAACCAGGAGAGCACGAGGTACCAAACGCAGAGCAGGAGAGTAGTCAGTAAGCCAGGGTCAGTATGGAGCTGGATCAAATAGTTAGGAGCTGTAGCTGGGCCAGGAAACCACACGGAAAGAATCACAAGCAAGGAGGAACAGGAAAGGCAGGTATAAATAGACAGAGGGCGGGAGCTAGCTCCGTCTGGCCAGGCTGCGATAGGCTCTCCCACTCCTAAGCCTGCCATCCTGAGTGGTGGAAGATGGAGTCAGTCTCAGAGACGTAGATTCAGGTGCAGACTGATTACCTATGGGAGTTAACCCCGAAGCTGTGCCTGGCAGATCCTTTACAGTATCGTTCTTTTTTGTGAAACAACAACTCCCAGCATATCCTAACCATTGTCCAGGATGCTGCTGTATATATGTACTGAGCTTAGTTCTGGGGTTGTATTATGTACTGAGCTTAGTTCTAGTGCTGTATATATATACTGAGCTTGGTTCTGGAGCTGTATATATGTACTGAGCTTTGTTCTTGTCACGGACACAGGGTATGTGGACCCACTAGGCCGCCCCGCCGTAGCGGGGAGGCAGCTGACCAGGTCACAGTCTATACGAAAGTCAATGGCAGACAGTAACGCTTGGGTACCTGAAATAGTCCGGACGGTGGCTGTGGCTTCGGCACGGATGGAGGCTGGTGCGGCAGGTCGCGCCAGACGTGGCGGACAGTATCCGATGAAGCAGAATACACTGGATGTGGCAGAAGACACTGGACGTGGCAGAAGACACTGCATGTGGCAAACGACACTGGACGTGGCAAACGACACTGGACGTGGCAGACGACACTGGACGTGGCAGACGACACTGGACGTGGCAGACGACATTGGACGTGGAAGCAGACACTGGACGTGGCAGAAGACACTACTCCAACGCAGGTAGGCACAGGAACTAGAACAATACGGAATACAGGAACGGGTAACAGGGCACGGGTAACAGCTGGAACGGGAAACACTAAGGGACCATTTGCGAGACAGACTGAGATAGACTAAGAATGCTCAGGCAAGGATTAGAAGGCCAGGGGCCTTCTTATAGACCAGGAAATCGTGGCAGTTGATGATGATGACGATTAATCTGTGCGCGAGCTGGCCCTTTAAGGCCGTGCGCCAGCGAGCGTGCGCACTTTACGGGACACAGCAGGACGGAGCGGAAGTGAGCGCTGGCGTCTCCTGGGAAGGAGACAGGGACCAGCGCTCACGGATCCATGGCTGCGGGCGTCGGGTGGTGAGTAAACATGACGGCCCGCGGGCATGGACGTTACAGTTCTGGTGCTGTATTTATGTACCAAGCATGGTACTGGGGCTGTATATATGTACTGAGCTTTGTTCTGGTGCTGTATATATGTAGAGAGCTTTGTTCTGGTGCTGACTATATGTACTGAGCTTTGTTCTGGTGCTGTATTTATGTACAGAGCTTGGTTCTGGGGTTGTATTTATGTACTGAGCTTTGTTCTGGTGCTGTATATATGTAGAGAGCTTTGTTCTGGTGCTGACTATATGTACTGAGAGTGGTTCTGGTGCTGTATTTATGTACTGAGCTTGGTTTTGGAGTTGTATTTATGTACTGAGTTTGGTTATGTGGCTGTATAGGTTCTAGACAGGTTCTAGACAGGTTCTTTAAGGTTATATTCACGCACAGCAGATTTTTTTCTGGAAACCATAAACAATTTATAGCTCCTGACTCATTAGTGTAATGGCAGGAAGGAGGTGAAGGGAACAAGTGAGCCCTAATCTACCCACCGCCCTGTCCCTGCCTACTTGCAACGACCCGCCCTAGGCGACGGGGAACAACTTGGCGGCGGTCCCTACGCTGTCTAAGTGCAAGGGAGTACAAACAGGGAACACGCAAGGGAATACAGTAGCCCACGGAACGCCGCGAGGAAACGGAGCGGTGAATGAGCCAGTCAGGATCAGGAAGTAGTGGAGTATACAAACGGGAGCACGGAGCAGAAGCAAGCCAGGGGCAGAGCAACGCAGGATAAACGGAACTGAAGCAAGGCAGAAGCACGGCAGAAGCAGGCTGGAGCAAGGCAGCAGTGGGGCCAGGAATCCAAGAAGAATAACAAGCAAGGAGGAAGAGAAAACGGCAGGTATAAATGGACAGGGGGCGGAGCTAACTCTGACTGACCAGGCCGCGATAGGCTCTCCCACTCCGGAGCCTGCCACCCTGATTGGTGGGAGCAGGTGTCAGTCTCAGAGGTCTGGCCTCAGGTGTCGACTGATTAATCCTGGGAGTATACTCAGACGTAGTGCCTGGCAGATCCTTTACAATTAGGGTCTCAAAGTATTTAGCTTTTTCTCTTCTGTATGGCTCACTCTGCTTTTACAGCAAATTCAAAACCGTGCCAGATCTGTGGCTGCCTAAACTGAAATCTGAAAATATATACGGAACAGTGTCATCAGAGTTCTGTCTTTAGAGTACGGAGGGGGCCCATAGTTACGTAGTTACATAGTTAGTACGGTTGAAAAAAGACACATGTCCATCAAGTTCAACCAAGGGATGGGAAAAGGGAAGGTAAACATTTCTACACATAGGAGCTAATAATTTTTTGTTCTAGGAAATTATCTAAGCCTTTTTTAAAACCATCTACTGTAGATACTGTGACCAGCTCCTGCGGTAGACTATTCCATAGATTCACAGTTCTCACAAAAGACTTGTCGCCTCTGCAGATTTAACCTTTTTTTCTCCAGGCGGAGGGAGTGCCCCCTTGTTTTTTGAGGGATGGAACAGGATATCACCATATTTTTTGTATGTGCCATTAATATATTTATATAAGTTAATCATGTCCCCCTTAGTCATCTTTTTTCATTAAATAGGTTTAATTCCTTACATTTTTCCTCATAACTTAGATTCTCCATGCCCCTTATTAGCTTCGTTGCTCTTCTTTGTATTTTTTCGAATTCCAGGACATCTTTTCTACGCACTGGAGCTCAGAACTGAATTGCATATTCTAGATGAGGCCTCACTAATGCTCTGTAAAGTGGTAATATTACATCCCTGTCCCACGAGTCCATGCCTCTTTTAATACACGACAATATCTTGCTGGCGTTTGAAGCAGCTGATTGACATTGCATGCTGTTATTTAATTTATGATTTACAAGTACACCCGGATCCTTCTCAACAAGGGACTCCCCCAGTGTAGCTTCCCCTAGGACATATGATGCATGTTGGTACCCAGATGCATAACTTTACATTTATCTACATTAAAGTCCATTTGCCAACTGGACGCCCAAACACTTAGTTTGTTTAAATCCACTTGCAATTCACGAAAATCTTCCATAGACTGAACATTACTACGTAGCTTGGTGTCATCTGCAAAAATAGAAATAGTGCTATTAATCCCATCCTCTATATCATTAATAAATAAGTTGAATAATAGTGGTCCCAGCACTAAACCCTGGGGTACACCACTTATAACCGGGACCATTCAGAGTAGGAATTATTGACCACAACTTTCTGGATACTGTCCTTTAGCCAATTCTCAATTCATTTACAAACTATACTTTCTAAACCTATAGTCCTTAACCCCTTAACGCTCAGTGACGTACTATTCCATCATGGAAACCATCCCATTCGCGCTCCATGACGGAATAGTACGTCACGGGAGTAACGGCCATTTCGGCGGTCTTCCCGACACATGCAGGAGCTGTGGCCGCTGCTGTCTTGTACAGCGGTTGCCGCAGCTCCTATAGTGGGGACCGATCGCTGTGTCCCCGTTGATTAACCCCTAAAAAGCCATGTTCAATAGAGATCGCGGCCTTTTAGGGGTTAAGCTACCATCACCGGCCTGCTACACGATAGCGGCCGGCGATGGTGACTATGGCAACCGAACACCTAGCAATGGCGTCCGGCTATGCCATCGACGGAAGGTCAAAGTCAGGACCCACTATGCTTGCTGTCAGTGAGTAGCTGACTGTATTAAAATTGCGATCAGTGCCTCCTGCCCTCATATCCCTAGTGGGACAAAGTAATAAAGTAAAAAAAAAAGTAAAAAAAAATGTGTAAAAATAAGAAAATAAAAGTTTTAAAAGTAATAAAAATCCCCCTTTTTCCCTTATCAGTCTTTTATTATTAATAAAAATATATAAACAAACAAATAAACTATACATAATTGGTATCGCCGCGTCCGTAACGGCCTGGACTACATAATTATTTCATTATTTATCCCGAGCGGTGAACGCCATAAAAGAAAATTATAATAAACCGTACCAGAATCACAATTGTTTGGTCACTTCACCTCCCAAAAAATGGAATAAAAAGAGATAAAAAAGTCGCAAGTACCTATGTACCTAAAAATGATAATAATTGAAACTACAGTTCGTTACGCAAAAAATAAGTCCTCGCACATCTTTCTTGATGGAAAAATAAAAACTTTATGGCTCTTAGAATATGGTAACACAAAAAGTAAATGATTTTTTACAAAAACGCCATAAGACATAAAAAAAACTATAAACATATGGTATCACCGTAATCGGTGCTCCTTTGCTTCGGAGGCGGTGCTTCAGTCCATTACCGCACTAGGGCCACATGTGGGATATTTCTCAAAACTGCAGAATCTGGGCAATAAGTATTAAAATGCGTTTCTCTGGTAAAACCTTTTGTGTTATAGAAAAAAACGGTATAAAAAGGATTTTCTGACAAAAAAAAAATATGTAAATTTCACCTCTACTGTGCTCTAAATTTCCGTGAAGTACCTAAAGGGTTCATAAACTTTCTAAATGCTGTTGTGATGAATGATGATGCAATGTAAAGTCCACCATCCAGACTTGTTTTATATGATTCTCCGTAGTATATATAAAAAGAAAAAGTAGATCTGGAGTTTTATGTATAAAATATAACTTTTACTTATTTTTCGTTTAAAATTGCTTTAGAAGAAAAACGAACATGTACAGACAGTGTATATAAAAGATAGCGATGTACTGAATTTTTGCACTCATTCATAGCCTATATGCAGTATAATGAGATAATTCGATATTAACAGCGGTCCATGCGTATTTGTAAGGAATGGAGAGTGTTCATCAATTTTTATAGAGATCCTTCCTTATAAGTGACCAACAGGTATAAAAGAACGGGGCTCAACGCCCCCCTACCCGTATAGATGTCATCCGTTTCTTGGCAAATTTTTAAGCTTAATGTCCGGTGGATCAGGAAGCCTCACTTGGTATGGATAAAGGATCTCCTCTGTAAACTCTCACAATTTTTATAAATGCTGTTGTGAATACTTTGAGGGGTCTAGTTTCCAAAATGGGGTGTTTCATAGGGGTTTCTAAAATATAGGCCCCTCAAAGCAACTTCAGAACTGAACTGGAACCTAAAAAAATAAATTACGCAATACTTTGCTTCTTACATTATACTGATAATGAGCAGTGCCCATCTTGAGATGGCTCTAGTTTTGACCGTTTGTATAAACGGAGACCCCTATTAGACCGTTTCAGTGCCCGGTTTTCCCAAGCATACACGTCCGAGAAGTGTATTTCTATTGATGAGTCCTTGGTAGATTTTAAGGTCTGATTTACACGAGCGTGTGCGTTTTGTGCGCGTAAAAAACGCAGCGTTTTGCGTGCGCAAAAGGCACTTGACAGCTCCGTGTGTCATCCGTGTATGATGCGCGGCTGCGTGATTTTCGCGCAGCCGCCATCATAGAGATGAGGCTAGCCGACGTCAGTCACTGTCCATGGTGCTGAAAGAGTTAACTGATCGGCAGTAACTCTTTCAGCACCCTCGACAGTGAATTCCGATCACCATATCGAGTAACCTGTTTAAAAAAAAAGAGGTTCGTACTTACCGAGAACTTCCCGGCCGTTGCCTTGGTGACGCGTCTTTGGTGACGCGCCTCTCTTGACATCTGGCCCCACCTCCCTGGATGACGCGGCAGTCCATGTGACCGCTGCAGCCTGTGCTTGGCTTGTGATTGGCTGCAGCTGTCACTTGGACTGAATTGTCATCCCGGGAGGTCAGACTGGAGGAAGAAGCCGGGAGTTTTATCGGTAAGTCAGAACTTTTTTTTTTTTTAACACGTTCACGTATATTGGGATCGGAAGTCACTGTGCAGGGTGCTGAACCAGTTTAACTATTTCAGCACCCTGGACAGTGACTGTCTCCTGACGTCGCGTCCCGCAACATTTTTTGCCGGGTTCGGCCAAAACGAGTTCGGCCGAACCCGGTGAAGTTCGGTTCGCTCATCTCTAAGACACTCCTTTTGGATGTTTGTAAACAGAAAAGCACGTGGTGCTTTTCTGTTTCCATTCAGAGTTTGACAACTCTTGCGCGAATCACGCAGTTCGCACGGAAGTGCTTCCGTGCGACCTTCGTGGTTTTCACGCACCCATTGACTTCAATGGGTGCGTGATGCGCGAAAAACGCACAATTATAGAACATGTCGTGAGTTTTACGCAACGCACTCGCGCTGCGCAAAATTCACGCATCGTCTGCACTGCCCCATAGAGTAATATAGGTGCGTACGACACGCGTGAAAAGCACGCGCGTCGCACGCGCGTATATTACGCTCGTGTAAATGAGGCCTAAAGGGAAGCTTCAATTCTGCCAGTAGTAAGAGGGCAAGGTATGGTGTGAAGATGTATAAGCTGTGCGAGAGTGCATCAGGGTATACCTACAAATTTAGGATCTATGAAGGGAAGGGCACCAGTATTCAGCCCCCAGAATGCCCCCCCCTTACTGGGAGTTAATGCAAAAATTGTGTTTAGGATTTGGTGCACCCACTGCTGGACCAGGGTTACCAACTCTACATGGATAATTTTTATACCAGCGTCCCACTCTTCAACTGCCTCGCTTCCAGAAGTCCTGCGGCATGCGGCACTGCTAGAAGAAATCTGAGAGGCCTCCCTAAGACTCTGCTTGGGCAAACACTCAGAAGGGGTGAGAGCAGGGCACAATCTAGCAGCAACATATTGTGTGTCAAGTAGAAGGACAAGAGAGATGTCCTTGTATTGACAACAATACATGGCCACACCAGTACCCATGTACCTGTACGAGGTACCAGTACAGAGACCCCCAAACCAGACTGCATCCTGGACTACAATAGGTACATGGGAGGGGTGGACTTGTCAGATCAAGTCCTGAAGCCCTACAGTGCCATGCGGTATGGTATAAGAAGCTGGCCGTGCACATCATACAGATGGCATTGTACAATGCGTACGTGCTACGTCGATGTACAGGCCAGACGGGAACTTTCCTGGAATTTCAAGAGGTGGTTATCAAGAACCTAATCTTTAGGGACCAAGAAGGGGGCACCCAGTACTTCTGGAAGCGAGGCCACACGCATCGTACCAGGGCAATACTTTCCAGAAGAAGTTCCCCAAACTGGCAAGAAGGGAAAAAGTCAAAAGAGGTGCAAAATTTGCTATAAGAGGGGGATAAGGGAGGACACAATATATCAATGTGACACGTTTCCTGAAAATCCAGGGCTCTGTATGAAAGTGTTTTAAAATTTACCATACATCCCTTAGATTTTTCATCTACCCTGACGCACTCCGCACAGCTTATCCCCTTCCTCTTTCCCTTCTGAGCCCTGCTGTGTGCCCAGGCAGCTGATAACAGCCACATGTATGGTTTTGCCGTACCCAGGAGAACCCACATTACAGTTTATGGGGTGTATATCTCTGGTGGTGCATGCTGGGCACAATATATTGGACACTGAAATGGCATAGATATATACAAAATTCCAAATCTCACTCTGCACCATCTGCTGCGCATTATCTTTTACACAATACCTGTGGGGTCAAAATGCTCACTACATCTCTAGATGAAAGTCTTAAGGGGTGTAATTTTTAAAATGGGGTCACTTCTCAGGGCTTTCAACTGTACTGGTACCTCAGGGGCTTCTGCATACATGACTTAGCACCAGAAAAGCTCCAGTAGGCCAAATGGTGGTCCTTCCCTTCTGAGCCCTCCCATGGGCCCAAACGGCAGTTTATCACCACAAATGGGGTATTGCCGCATGAGGACAAAGTTCTGAAGTGGCTTTGAGGGGCCTATGTATCAGAAACCCGCATAAAACACCCCATTTTATAAACTAGACCCCTCAAAGTATTCAAAACAGCATTTAGAAAGTTTTTTTTAACCCTTTAGGAATTAAAGCAAAGTGGAGGTGAAATTTGCAAATTTCATTTTTCTTGCTGAATTTCAATTTTATTCCATTTTTTTCTGTAACACAGAAGGTTTTACCAGAGAAACATTGCTAAATATGTATTGTCCAGATTCTGTACTTTTTAGAAATGTCCCAGATGTGTCTCTAGTGTGCTCGTGGACCAAAACACAGGCCTCAGAAGTAAAGAAGCACCTAGTGCATTTTGGGGCCTCTTTTTTATTAGAATATATTATAGGCACCATGCCAGGTTTGGAGAGGTGTTGAGGTGCCAAAACAGTATGAATCCCCCAAAAGTAACCCCATTTTGGAAACTACACCCCTCAAGGAATTAATTTATGGTTGTTGTTGTTACCATTTTGACCCCACAGTTTTTTCACAGCACGTATTTGAATTGGGCTGTGAAATTAAAAAAATAGAATTTTTTCCAATAAGATGTAATTTTTGATCAAAATTTCTTATTTTCACAGGAAACAAAAAACCTAGTTTTGTTGCCCAATTTCTCCTGAGTGCGGCAATACCCCATTTGTGGTGATAAACTGCCGTTTAGGCCCATGCGAGGCCTCAGAAGGGAAGGAGCGCTTTGTGTTCTTTGGAGTGCAGATTTTGCTGGATTGGTTTTCGGGTGCCATGTCGCATTTGCAGAGCCCCAGAGGTATCAAAGCAATGGAAACCCACCAGAAGTGACACCATTTTGGAAACTACACCCCTCAAGGAATTCATTTATGGTTGTTGTGACCATTTAGACCCCACAGTTTTTTAACAGAATTTATTTGAATTGGGCAGTGAATTAAAAAAAATGTAATTTTTTCCAGTAAGAGGTAGTTTTAGCTCAAAATTTCTTATTTCCACAAGAAATAAAATACCACATTTTGTTGCCCAGTTTGTCCTGAGTACGGCAATACCCCATTCGTGGTGATAAACTGCCATTTGGGCTCATGGGAGGGCTGAGAAGGAAAGGACCACCATTTGGCCTACTGGGGATTTTCTGGTGCGAAGTCATGTATGCAGAAGCCCCCGAGGTACCAGTATAGTTGAAACCACCAAGAAGTGACCCCTTTTTAAAAACTACACCCCTTAAGGCATTCATCTACAGGTGTAGTGAGCATTTTGACCGGAGACATACACCCCATAAACTAATGTGGGTTCTCCCGGGTACGGCAATACCATACATGTGGCTGTTATCAGCTGCCTGGGCACACGGCAGGGCACAGAAGGGAAAGATGAGGGGGTATAAGCTGTGCGGAGTGCATCAGGGTAAGTAAAACTGGGGTAGATTGAAAATCAAGGGATGTATGATACATTTTAAAACACTTTCATACAGAGATCTGATTTTTCGGGACACATGTCACATTGGTATATTGTGTCCTTCCTTATCCCCCTCTTATAGCAGACTTTGCACCTCTTTTGACTTTTTCCCTTCTTGCCAGTTTGGGGAACTTCTTCTGGAAAGTGTTGCCCTGGTACGATGCATGTGGCCTCGCTTCCAGAAGTACTGGGTGCCCCCTTCTTGGTCCCTAAAAATTAGGTTCTTGATAACCACCTCTTGAAATTCCAGGAAAGTTCCCGTCTGGCCTGTACATCGATGTAGCACGTACGCATTGTACAATGCCATCTGTATGATGTGCACGGCCAGCTTCTTATACCATACCGCATGGCACTGTAGGGCTTCAGGGCTTCATCTGACAAGTCCACCCCTCCCATGTACCTATTGTAGTCCAGGATGCAGTCTGGTTTGGGGGTCTCTGCAGGGCCACACCTAAGATGAGGCGAGTTGAGTGTCTGGCTTCAGGCGGCACACTGCAGAGTATCAGAGGGGGCGGCATTACGGAGCTGCCGGCCGACGTTTCCACCACTTATTAGCAGCTGCAAGATGTGCTGCCTCCTTAAGAGAACATCCCCCCCCTGTGCCACCTTAATAACACCCCCCCTGACTTCCCCCGCTGCTCTCCACTCTTCTGTTGCTATTGTAATGTGATCCTGCTCAGTGTCGGTACGGTGCAGCGTGCAACGTGTCTGCACTGCACTGCTGCCGGCATGAACAGGCTCGGGAAATCCTTCCATGGACTCCCCACCTCTTCCTTATTTTCTCTGGAGTCTCCCTGCACATTGAGAGAAGATCCATATAGGCAGCAGCCTGCACAAAAGGTAAATGTAATGTGTATGTGTAGTGTGTACTGTATGTATGTAATGTGTGTACTGTATCTGTAATGTATGTGTGTCTAGTGTATGTGTATATATAATGTACGTACTGCATGTGTATATTTGTGTAATGTATGTGTGTGTTTTTTTTTTTTTTTTGTGTTTTAAGTTATGAGCCTATTTTTTCTAACTATTTTAATGTTCCCTAATGTAACTGTATTTATTCATATATTTGTACTAATAAACATGGGGCAGCCATCTTTAATAGCATCTGTGTACGTGTTTCTACATGACACATACATAGGTGCTATATGGCGCACTCAGGGCATAGGGTCGGCTCCCATCCCTACTTTCCTATCTCCTGCTGGAGCCATTTTTGTCATGTACCGTTCACAGGGACCCACAGCGACCCTCACTTCTAGGGGGAAGACGGGCGCCATTTTATCTAAGAGCGACAGCCACTGCAGTCATCGCAGGAGTTGTCTGTCAACTGAAATGAATTGCCAGGCCCTGCCTGCTGTGATTGCAGGACCGCTCGTCAATTTATTTGAATTGCCGCCTCCTCCTGCCCCACACCCTTACCTAACACTTCAATGTGACTGCTAGTAACCCCGGTCACATAGCTAATACAGGGACTCTTCTGTCACTTTAGGAGTCCCTGCATTAGCATTTTCTGGTGCACGGGACCTCCCAGATGCGTCAGAATTATTAATAACGATTAATATTTCTGCCGGATCTCTAGTTCCTGTGTGCCACAATAGGAACTACAGTTCATTGACCTTTAGTTTCTATTGCAGCGCAGTGGAGAAGAAGACAGAAGACTGCAGTAAGTGAGTAGAAGTATTTTTATTTTTCATACTGGTTTTGTTTTGTTTTGCAGGTTCCGCTGGACCATTTGGACAACGTCGTAGATTACTTTGATGATCGACATTTTTTTTTTTATAAAATGGTCAGAGGGTTATGTGAGGGAATTTTTATTTCAATTAAAAAAATAGTATGTCTTTTTTTTTTATACTTTATTACCGTCTTCGTAATAACCGCTGTCTGACAGCATCCATTACTAAGGCTGGGGCTTAGTGTAAACCAGTAAAAATGCTAGCACCAATCTCCCATAATTACCCCAGTACCCACCGCTATCAGGGGTACCAGCACTGGCGTAGCTATAGGGGTCGCAGCGGTCGCAATTGCGACCGGGCCCACGCCCCCCCGCACCACATCAATAAAAATTTACTATAGTAAGTCGGGCCGCGGGCCCCTGTTACTATAGTAACATACTTTACTTACCTTCCTGGTTCCGGATCGCAGCGGAAGTCCTGACGTCAAGCACTGTAGCCTCTGGTGCCGATGTGTCCTCGCTCGTCTGACACGATGCAGGACCTGTGAGTGACGTCACAGCGTGATCTCTCGAGAACACGCTGTCTGCACTGCCAGAAGCTGGGCGTTCTGAAGAGAAGTGAATGATACTTCTCGTCAGAACACCCAGCTAGTAAAAGAAGTAAAAACGCCCCGATGTACGCACATAATACACGCCCAGTTGTACTTTTACTTTTCAACACGCCCAGTTGTACTTTTGCAAGCCTCATTTGCATAAATACAAAAATGGTCATAACTTGGCCAAAAATGCTCGTTTTTTAAAAATAAAAACGTTACTGTTATCTACATTGCAGCGCCTATCTGCTGCAATAGCAGATAGGGGTTGCAAAATCTGGTGACAGACCCTCTTTAAGCTTACTGGTCTATAATTACCCGGGGAAGACCTAGAGCCCTTTTTGAAAATAGGCACCATGTTTGCCTTGCAGCAGTCCCAGTCACTAGAGAATCTCTAAATATTATGAAGAGGGGGACAGAAATAACTGAACTAAGTTCTTTAACCCCTTCCCTCTTTAGCCACTTTTGACCTTCCTGACAGAGCCTCATTTTTCAAATCTGACATGTTTCACGTTATGTGGTAATAACGTTGAAATGCTTTCACCTATCCGGGCGATTCTGAGATTGTTTTCTCGTGACACATTGGACTTTAAGATAGTGGTAAAATTTGGTCGATACATTCAGTATTTAATTGTGAAAAACACGAAAATATAGAGAAAAATTGCAAAAATTACCATTTTTCTCAATTTAAATGTATCTGCTTGTAAGACAGGCAGTTATACCACACAAAATTGTTGCTAATTAACATCCCCCATATGTCTACTTTAGATTGGCATCGTTTTTTGAACATCCTTTTATTTTTCTATGACCTCACAAGGCTTAGAACTTTAGCAGCAATTTCTCACATTTTCAAGAAAATTTCAAAAGGCTATTTTTACAGGGGCCAGTTCAGTTGTGAAGTGGTTTTGAGGGCCTTATATATTAGAAACCCCCAAAAAGTCACCCCATTTTAAAAACTTCACCCCTCAAAGTATTCAAAACAGCATTTAGAAAATGTCTTAACCCTTTACACATTTCACAGGAATTAAAGCAAAGTAGAGGTGAAATTTACAAATTTCATATTTTTTTGCAGAAATAAATTTTTAATACAATTTTTTTTATAACACAGAAGGTTTTACCAGAGAAATGCAACTCAATATTTGTTGCCCAGTTTCTGCAGTTTTAGGAAATATCCCACATGTGGCCGTAGCGTACTACTGGACTGAAGCACCGGCCTCAGAAGCAAAGGAGCACCTAGTGGATTTTGGGGCCTTATTTTTGTTAGAATATATTTTAGGCACCATGTCAGGTTTGAAGGGCTCTTGCGGTGCCAAAACAGTGAAAATCCCCCAAAAGTGACCCCATCTGGGAAACTAGACACCTCAAGGAAATTATCTAGGGGTGTAGTGAGCATTTTGACCGCACAGGTTTTTTTACAGAAATTATTGGAAGTAGGCCGTGAAAATTAAAATCAACATTTCTTCAAAGAAAATGTAGGTTTAGCGATTTTTTTTTCTCATTTCCACAAGGACTAAAGGAGAAAAAGCTAAAGCAATTTCTCCCGAGTAAAACACTACCCCACATGTGGTAATAAATGGATATTTGGACACACGGCAGGGCTGAGAAGGGAAAGAGCGCCGTTTGGCTTTTGGAGCTCAAATTTAGCAGGAATGGTTTGAGAGGCCATGTCACATTTACAAAGCCCCTGAGGGGACAAAACAGTGGAAACCCCCCACAAGTGACCCCATTTCGGAAACTACACCCATTGAGGAAATTATCTAGGGGTATAGTGAGTGTTTTGACCCCACAGGTTTTTTGCATAAATTATTGGAAGTAGGCTGTGAAAATGATAATCTAAATTTTTTCAAAGAAAATGTAGGTTTAGCTAATTTATTCTCATTTCCACAAGGACTGAAGGAGAAAAAGCACCGTAAAATTTGTAAAGCAATTTCTCCCAAGTAAAACAATACCCCACATGTGGTAATAAACGGCTGTTTGGACACACGGCAGGGCTTAGAAGGGAAAGAGCGCCATTTGGCTTTTGGAGTCCACATTTAGCAGGAATGGTTTGCGGAGGCCATGTCACATTTACGAAGCCCCTGAGGGGACAAAACAGTGGAAACCCCCCACAAGTGACCCCATTTTGGAGACTACACCCATTGAGGAAATTATCTAGGGGTATAGTGAGCGATTTGACCCCACAGTTTTTTTGCAGAAAATATTGGAAGTAGGCCCTGAAAATAATAATCTACATTTTTTTTTAAAAAATCTAGGTTTAGCTAATTTTTTCTCATTTCCAGAAGGACTGAAGGAGAAAAAGCACCACAAAATTTGTAAAGCAATTTCTCCCGAGTAAAACAATACCCCACATGTGGTAATAAACGGCTGTTTGGACACACGGCAGGGCTTAGAAGGGAAAGAGCACTATTTGGCTTTTTGAGATCACATTTAGCAGGAATGGTTTGCGGAGGCCATGTCACATTTGCAAAGCCCCTGAGGGGACAAAACAATGAAAACGCCCAAAAAGGGACTCCATTTAGGAAACTACACCTCTTGAGGAATTCATCTAGGTGTGTAGTAAGCATTTTGACCCCACAGACGTTTCATAGAATTTATTAGAATTAGGCAGTGAAAATAAAAACAGTCCTTTTTCTTCAATAAGACGTAGCTTTAGCGCAAATTTTTTCATTTTCTCAACAAATAAAGGAAAAAAAGAACCCAAAATTTGTAAAGCAATTTCTCCCGAGTACGGCAATACCCCATATGTGGTCATAAACTGCTGTTTGGGCAAACGGCAGGGCTCAGAAGGAAAGGACCGCCATTTGGAGTGCAGATGTTGCTGGATTGGTTTCTGGGCGCCTGTGGGCCCAAAACAGTGGAAACGCCCCAGAAGTGACCCCATTTTGGAAACGACACCCCTCAATGCATTTACCAAGGGGTGTAGTAAGCATTTTAACCCTGCAGGTGTTTTGTAGAAATTAGTGTTCACTCGATGTTGCAGAGTGAAAATGGGATTTTCTTCCATAGATATGCCAATATGTGGTGCCCGGCTTGTGCCACCATAACAAGACAGCCCTCTAATTATTATGCAGTGTTTCCCGGTTTTAGAAACACCCTACATGTGGCCCTAATCTTTTGCCTGGACATATGACAGGGCTCAGGAGTGAAGAGTACCATGCGGAGTGGAGGACTAATTTGGCGATTTACAAAGTATTGGTTCACAACTGCAGAGGCTCAGATGTGAAATAATAAAAAGAAACCCCTGAGAAGTGACCCCATTATGGAAACTGCACCCCTCAAGGCATTAAGTGGTGTAGTGAGGATTTTCACCCAACAGGTCTTTTCCATAAATGAATGCACTGCGGATGGTGCAAATTAAAAATTTATATTTTTCCCTAGATATGCCATTCAGTGGCAAATATGTCATGCCAAGCTTATGACACTGGAGACACACACCCCAAAAATTGTTAAAAGGGTTCTCCCGGGTATGACGATGCCATATATGTTGAAGGAAACTGCTGTTTGGGGACGCTGTAGGGTTCAGAGCCGAGGGAGCACCATTTGGCTTTTGGAGAGCGGATTTTGCTTGGTACTAAATTTGTTTGAGTATTGCTGGTGTTATGGTATAAATATATGTATAATGTATCTGGGGCCCCAAGGAGTGAAATGTTATAGAGGAGAACATGTGTTACAATAGAATGGGTATTTTAGAAAGGTTAAGAGAGGAAATAGTTTGCAGCTGCTCTGCTGTGTCTTGAAATTGCGAACAGATGGTGGTCAATCACTTGACCAACCCCCCTAAGCATAAAAGGGAATACCTTGTGTTCCACCAATGGGTTTTATGGGAAAGAAGGATGTAAGGATTGAATATACAGATGACTCATATGTTATGGAATGTTTTTGTTCTGATGCTATAAAAGCGACCACTACGGTTAAATAAAGTCAGAAGTATTTTGCCTTGAGAAACGTCTCAGTGTATCTGTTGCTTCTCCGAGCTCGCCCCCCCCCCACCTGATTTGAACCTGCATGGAGATCAAGGCGTAACGTGACTCAAATTGCGATCACAGAAATTGGCGCCCGAACCAGGGACTTGACCAGAAGGACGGCACCCCACCTAGGGGATCTCCCGGGACTTGAATGGCGACCACCCGGACGAAGGAACGTGCAGACCACTGCTGCAGCAAGGTAAGAAGACTTAATTCTTACAAACTCTGCTCTGCACCTTCCTGTCTGGTAGGTCACCTTCCCGGTAGTACTCCTGAGGGATAGAGGGGCCACATGAGGGTATTTTTAGTGTAAAAATCTGGTCAAGTCTATATGTAATCCTACCCTCAGGATAAAGTGCCTGATCTCCATGACAGTATTTGTATGAATGTTGTAGAAACCCAGTTTTGTGTCACAAATGCATTTTAGAATAAGGAAATTGTTTTTGGAAAAAACTTCCGATAATCCGGCAAATTACCAGAAACATGTGTACATGCTTCAGGTGACTACGGGGATTATGATAGGCTAAATTTAAGCCCGGAAATCGAAAATTTTGTGCAATCTGATAATCCGGAAAAATGCCGAAAATGTGTGTACAGCATTGAGGTACTTGCGGAGATTATCATGCACTGATTTTCAGCTCAAAATTCCAGAATTTTGTGCAATCTGATAATCCGGCATGTCAAAAGAACAGCTTGATTTTACGTTTGCCTTGTTATTTGGATTAGGAATATTTGTCATGGTGCGGAGGGCACGTACTCGAGTGGTGTCTCAGACGAAGAAAGTAAGATAGTTATAAAAGGACTGTGAAAGGGAAGATTCTCTGGCCAGAGTAGAAGAGTAAGTACGGAAACTAGAACTGTCTAAAATAGATGAGAAAGAAATTCATCTGTCAGTAGCTAAAATCTGTAACAAAATAAGAAGTATCAAGTGGATAAGTAACTGTCGAAAATAGGCAAGAAAAAAATTTGCCTATCAGGAAACTTACCCCTTGAATTACTTAGGGTGTGCCAAAAAAGGCCACCACTTACAGTCACAAGATGAGGAACTTGGTGTTCCTATTAAGAAGTTTCGAGGGGATAAGTAACTGTCTAAAATAGGTGAGAAAGAAATTCACCTATCAGGAAAATTACCCCCTACGTAACTTAGGGTCTGCCCATAGGCGACCACTTATAACTAGACAATGGGGAACTTGGTGTTCCTATGACGAGATGAGCACCCACAAGGACTGACAGCCAAACAGGTAGTAGCAGAAAGAGAAGGTAAAAAGGCAACGCAAGGAACGAATCAGTTAATGAAGGCATGTGGAATGGGAAAAGCGGGAAGATTAGATCTGGAAAAATATAGATGATATAATGAGCAGATCCTTTGTGGGATTATTGTTTAGTTGGTTGTAATTTGGCTCAGTTGGATAGTGAATTAGCAAGCACCTGTTAAAATGGTGTAAATTTATTAGGGGATTGTAAATCCAGAACCACACAGAGTCAAATGACAAAGCAGATTGGAGTAGATGGATTGTAGCATCTTTTAGAAAGCAACAAAGAGCCTACAAATGTATGTAATGTTAATACACTGAAGTAAAAGTGCAGGAGGTTGTCAGAGGAAATTCATATTTTATAAAGTAAAGTTTAAAGCAAAGGAAGTGATAGAAGTAGTAGCTGTTTTAAAGTTGCAAGTGACCTTATAGTAAATTCCCATATGGTATAATTTAGAATCAACTAGTGTGACAAGAGAAGGGGGAGGTGGAGAACAGCTGCTAGTGAGATAAGAAATGTCATCTTGTTCTTGAAATGAATGGACACAACATTAAATGCTGAAATAGATATTTTGTATGACTTTGTGTCATATTGTATGTATAAGAAAACAGGACCAGCCGACGCCCGGTAATGGCGTCCGTACCTCATGTTGAGTGTGTCCTCATTGTTGGTGGGAAACCCCCTGCGCACTGTTTCCAATGGGAGAGGCTGCCCCCCCCCCCCTGCCCCTGATGTGGCCACGCCCGGCCCAACCAAATCAGTATGAAATAATCACCTTGTTAATTTTGTTATTTGTAGTGTTTTTTCTATTTTACAGAAGTTCCAGTCTAGTTCACTGATGAAGCGACGCGTCATCATAATATAGAGATGGTGGCCGTCAGATTGTACGGTTAAAACATTAACGTAGATAATTTCTATACAATGGTGTGATAAATGATTGCAGATACGTATGTTGTTTTGCCGGCATTGAAAGTGTTAAGTTGTGAGAAGTTGTGAGAAGTTGTGAGAAGCTTTGAGTGTGTGACCCCCCCTCCCTCCCCCCTAAAGTGTGCTGTGTTTGGGAGGAGGAGGAGGGGGGCTGACTGGGTGCAGTCTGCAGGGCTGATGAGACAAAGGGATCTCAATATGCACTGCTGAGATATATATATATCAGTAATGTCTACAAACCGAAATACATTTCTTCTCTTTTGCGCAAGCGCTGTTGGTTATAAAAGTTACGATAATTATGTGTTATGATGTGATCAGATTTCATGTGTTTTGATAATTCAGATGTATTAGACTACAGATACTGTGAGACACGGGGTTTTGAAAATGTATGTGCCCCACCGTTATACTGTTTATTGGTTTGCAGTAATTAATGTTATCAGAGATAATATTTTCTGTTTTATTCAATAACTAACTACAATTGATCTATTTTTGATTTCACATAGAAATAATGTCATTGTAAAGATGAAATGTTTGTCAGGAAAAAGTCATTTTTGTTTCAGGCTGTTGTACATTACAAGGGGTTAAATTAATGTTATGTTGAGATGTAGTTTTGAACTCTGCTACATCACTCTCGCAGAGTCCACAAAGGGGGGAAGGGTGAAGGAACTGATTAGGTACAATTTTGGTTTATGTGTAAGAGACCATCCCCCTCCAGCAAAGTTACACAGGAGGCGATGTGACATCACTCACACGAGTCTTTATGGATTTAGATGAGGGAGAAGGCAAAACAAAACTTGTATATTACTGCTATTCTAACTCAAGTACAACCTAAGCATTTGTCAACTGCAAGACATTTGAGATTAACCTGTGCTCTTCTTCTTCCTGAGCAGGTTACTTTACACCGCTGTACTACATTGAACGCAGCTACCTTACTGCCTTTGGAGCAAGGGGGAGAAGACGTAGGTAAAGTATGGTCACAATTTTTGCCTGAAACTGATGAACATGATTGTATGGCCCTTATGGCCCAGGAAACAGTGGGGTTTGCACATGGAAAAGATACCCCACTCCAAAACCCAGACCTAATACTCTTTGTGGATGGTTCAAGGTATTGTGTAGAAGGATCTTTTCTTACAGGATATGCAGTAACCACCGAAGATGTAGTCCTAGAAGCAGCCTCCTTACCAGCGTCCCGCTCAGCACAAGAAGCGGAGCTTAAGGCCCTGGCAGCAGCATGCCAACATGCAGAAGGAAAGACAGCAAATATATACACTGACTCTCGATATGCATTTGGGATTGCACACGATTATGGCCCCATATGGAGGGCTAGACAGTTTTTGACCTCTGCAGGTACACCTGTAAAGAATGCAGACTTTGTAAAATACTTGATGGAGACCCTGATGTTACCCACAGAAGTAGCAGTAGTAAAAATTAAAGCTCACACTAAGGTGAGTTCACCAGAGACAAAAGGGGAAATGCCCTGGCAGACGAAGCGGCAAAGCAAGCAGCACAGAAGCTACCCGTGTTAGCAGCCGTATATCAGATAAAAGATCCAGAGGAAACAAGACCAGCTGTAAGCCCGGAACTACTGCAAAAACTTCAAGGACAAGCAACAGAAGAAGAAAAAGACAAGTGGACGGCCCAAGGAGCAACGCTACGAAAAGATGGCCTCTGGCAGTGCCAGAATAAACTGTGCCTGCCTAAGACAATGTTCCCAATGATGGCCCAGATAACACATGGAGAGACACACCAGTCAAAAACGGCAATGATGGACTTGGTTAACAAAACCTGGTATGCTCCAGGGTTTAGTGTGATGGCCAGCAGTTTTACACAAGGATGCATGATCTGTGCAACACATAATATTGGAAGAACTGTAAAAGTACCACAGAAGCACACACCCAGACCTATATATCCGTTCCAGAGACTGCAGATAGACTATATTCAACTACCCAAAGTTGGTACCTATGAGTATGTGCTTGTTTGTATTGATCTCTTTTCAGGATGGCCAGAAGCTTTTCCAATAACCAAAGCTACAGCCGTAGCCACAGCAAAGAAACTGATCAACGAGGTGGTGTGCAGATATGGAGTTCCAGAGGAGATCGAGAGCGACAGAGGAACTCATTTTACGGGTGAAATCATGAACTATGTGTTGTCAGCTCTAGGCATAAGTCAAGCCCTACATACACCATACCATCCACAAAGTAGTGGGAAGGTTGAGAGACTAAATGGGACTCTCAAATTGAAAATCCAAAAAGCAATGGTAGAAACCGGGAAACCATGGACCGAGTGTCTACCATTAGCCTTGTTCTCAGTAAGATACACGCCCACAAAAAGAACAGGTCTCAGCCCATATGAGATGTTATTTGGGTCGGCTCCCAGATTAGGATGTTATTTTCCACAGGTGCTCCAAATGCAGTATGGTAGACTAACAGATTATGTATAAACGCTGAACAAACAATTGACCAAGGTGTATGCACAAGTCTTTGCTTCCATTCCAGGTCCTGATTCAGTTGACGTATAAGCTAGAACCAGGAGATTGGGTCGTTGTCAAAAGACACGTGAGGAAGAGCCTTGAGCCACGGTTTGATGGTCCTTTTCAAGTCCTACTCGTTACAAGCACCTCAGTGAAGCTCGAAGGAAAGACAAGCTGGATTCATGCCAGTCATTGTAAAAAGGTTCTTCAGCCAGAAGAATGAAGATCTTTGCGGTTGTTGCGGCGGTTGTTGCGTGTGCTCTTATACAAAAAGGCAGAACTGCTACTCCTGTACACGTAATCAGTACAGAATCACTGGAACAGTTCAGGACAGGGTGGGCGAATGCCACAGTGGATAGAAAGCAGGGTAACTACACCTGTAAGGCCAATGCCCCGTGTTATACTACAAATGTGACTACAACCGAAGGGACTTGGAAAAAAGGACCACATGGAGGGACTGTGTACCTTCACATAGACAAAACAGCCAACATTAGCATACAAGAAGAGACGGCTGTTGTTTTGTTGTTATGAACCAGATTTACAGTATTTATAGAAATATACAACCAGTAAAAATAGAAACGAAATGATAAATAAGATTTATGAAAGATGCAACAAGGAGAGGCTCAACTCTACGATTGTAATAAAAGAAACTGATGGGATGATATTATGTATGAATAATAGCCAAATAAGAAATAGAATATATTTTGTATTCTTGATAACAATTTGAAGAGATAGTTTTAAGCCACATATAACAGTACAAAGTCTGGAAAGAATCCCACACACTTGTAAGAGCGCTGTAACCCAACAGCAGGAAGAGAATGTACACTTCAGTATTTCCTTCCCTGAATCCCCCAGCTGTCATAGACAAAAAAGAGAATGGTATGACCCGCTATTAGGAGGGGTAGGAACGGGATTAGGAGTATTGAATGGTATACAGTTAGAAACAGTTATGAACAAATTAAACTCAGTGGGAGACGACACATCTACTGCATTAAGGATAGGTGCCTCATGGTTACCTACTACCTTTGACTTACAACAGAAAGGGTTCGCTATAGATGAACTGTTTCTAAATGTTTTTAATGAAAGTATGCTAACCGAATATAGAACATTACAGAATGTATCAACTTTTGTAAATTGGACAGTATGTACGCTTAAAACGATGTGGCAACAAGAACAGATGAATAATTTTAAGAATAAATTGTTTAGTAGTCATGTTAGGCAATGGACAGACATTCTGCCCGTAGGAGAGAGAAATGATACGTGGTTATTGTTACAGCCTGAGTATACTGAGTGTACACCTAAATGGTGCGCAGGAAGACTAATAGCATTCAATGTGAAAAATCCTACTCTATTATGCAAATTTATTGTTATGCCAATGGTAATGATTGATCCGGTGACATTATTAGGACAATATTGGATGCCAGAAATAAAAGGAACACACATAGACTCTCAAAATAAGACAAGGAATATAGATTTGTGCCAGTTAACAGAGCAAGGATATGTATGTAATCAGCAGTCAGGGATATATGAACCCTGTCTAATGCAGCACCAGGATAATGTATGCGCACTCACTATAATCCCAGAAGCTAACCTACAGGTTTATATTGAAGTAGGTCCACAGCATGTATGCTTAATAACTAACGACAAGCAGACCCTTAGCCAGTTTAATCTCATAGGACCATTTTCAGGATGTCTATACAATGTGACGCATTTGACTTGGGGGAACCAAACTATAGTGTTCCTGCCTACTTTAGAAGAAATAATGTCCACTGTATGGGTACCTGAACCTTTGCCCTATGGAAATTTTAGTTTGCCACTGGAAGAGTTAAAACAAGTGTTACAAAAGTCTAAAGATGTAAAGAAATTGATAGCAGCCCATAATGTAACTCTAAGTAAAGTGAAAGTATTGGCTACAATAGCAGCTAAGGAAGTAATAAATTTATCGTCAGCAATAAAAGATGCTAGTGCCCATCACTGGTATGACATATTTACAGGATTTTCCCCCACTGCCACTAAGATACTGCATGTGTTATTCCAACCCTTGATATGTTTCATAATATTGTTTATATTGCTTACATGTTTCAATTGTTATACATTTTGCAAAATAAGGGAAGCATTCAAACAGAGGCCTATACATTATGATGAAAGAGTGTTGTGAGATTACCCCACCTACATACCTGTGTGAATCAAGTGAAGAAATGGATCGAAGCCTTGCTATCAGGAGATAGAAGTAGCATTGGAATTTAGGTGTTGGTAAAATCACAAAAGGAGGGATTGTTATGGTATAAATATATGTATAATGTATCTGGGGCCCCAAGGAGTGAAATGTTATAGAGGAGAACATGTGTTACAATAGAATGGGTATTTTAGAAAGGTTAAGAGAGGAAATAGTTTGCAGCTGCTCTGCTGTGTCTTGAAATTGCGAACAGATGGTGGTCAATCACTTGACCAACCCCCCTAAGCATAAAAGGGAATAATTCAAAAAGAAAAAAACAAAAAATATTTTCCAAAACATACCAGGCACTCTTTGGGATAAGAATAATTTTATATAAATTTTTATTAAATTCCATATAAAAATATATTTTAAAGATTTTTCATATATAAATATATCTCTTTCCTCTTTTATCCATAATACAAAGATTTTTTATAGGAAAAGAAAAGGGTTTGAGAAAACACATTTGTTTCAAACTAGATGTACATAATTTAAAAAAAAAAAAAAAAAAAATGTCTCCTGGCCAGGATACCAACACAGACTTTTATAACATTACTGCCATTAATTTATCCCCCTCTAAACACAATGACATGTCATGATGAGATATCTAGGTAATAGGTGTTCTATACATAAGCCAAAATCAGACCCATATAAGAGATTAGCTATAAGAACCGGTTCTGAAGATTTTTTTTCCAGACACCATTGGTCTCCGTTCACACTTGCGCTTTTTTCTTTTTACTCCTTCTTTTCTAATTTTGGTCCGAAACCAACAGAAACAGTTCCTCTTGTGTGATAGCAATGCAATTGTATATAAGGAGTTAAATATTCATCTTTAAATCTTCCTATACTCGGGGGCAGCCGAGATTTCACCCAAAGGTGAGCAAATTTAAGCAATGGAGCACGCTCCTACATTTAAGAGTCGGAATCCTGCTATGCTGGTATCCACGTTAAATTTTTATTCAGACACCATTGGTCTCAGTTCACACTTGCAGTTTTTGCTTTTTCCTCCTTCTTTTAGAATTTTGGTCCGAAACCAACAGGAGCAGTTCCTCTTATATAATAGCCATGCAAATATAGATAAAGAGTTGAATACTCATCTTTATGTTGATCTCGCAACTCAAGGTGGACTGAAAGTTCACTCTTTTTCACTATGTTCCTCCTCCTGGAGCAATTGTAGAGTTAAGGCAGATTTTAAAAAAAATAATTATATCAATCGCGTTTTTCACCCCTTCAATCCCATCATTGGCAGATCACAATTCCCACATGGAAGGTTCTCCTTATATCCACTCCATCCACGGTCAATCCTTATGTTGAATAGCTTGGATCTTCCTATACTCGGGGGCAGCCGAGGTTTCACCCAAGGTGAGCAAATTATAGCAATGGAACACACTCCTCATTGGAGAGTCGGTATCGTAATATGCTGGTATCCACGTTGGTTTTTTCTGGCAACACTGGAGACTGCAAGACGAGGCAAGGTTGACGTCACTACCTGCCAGGTGTAGACTAATTGATCAGCTGACATGTTTCATCCCGAACCGGGATTTCCTCAGAGCCATTTTGTGAGTTCAGTAAAGTCTGGCATCTTTATAGTGCCAAATTTAAAGGGAACTGGACCCATATGTAAAAATATTACATTAAGTACTCATAGAATCCAATGATTCAAATCCAAAACGTCCAATTATACACATGTTTTGTCCATATTTATAGATTCCCCTCAGTATTTCATCATACATTTCTATCCGGGAATATACATATATATAAAATACCAAAACATATACACACAGTACATTGCAAGTAAATTCCCATTTTTTGGATTAAGAAAAATTCATTTATCCCTAACAAACCCATTAGTGATCAGCAGTGTCTATAATAAATAAAATATAACAGAAAATTATATAAATAATAAATAAGAAAAAAAAATTAAATAAAAATAACAAAAAAAAAAAAAAAAAAAAAAAAAAAAAAATAATAAATAAAAATAAATAAAAAATCCAAAAAATTAAATAAATGATGAGAGATCCATGTTGCATTTCAGATGGTATAACACTAATTTGACGCTGCACCTGTCAACGGACTGTCCATAAAGCATTAAGCCCATAAAGTACCTATTTATTACAGTAATATGATAGTGTCCCGCTAATTTTTATCTGCCGAAAATCAGGCAAGGCATCCTCTGTACCCGGGTGACAGGGAGTGGGTCCAACCCCGAGAATATTTCCGGAGGGACCGAGTCCCCATCACCCAGGGACAGAGAACATCCATAGGACCTATCCATTTATCCAGAGAAAAAAAGGTATTTATAAAAGGAAAATTAGTTCGCTGGTTGGTGCGTGGAAAAATCACGGGACGCTGTTACACAGCCGGCCCTTAAGGATCCACGCAACCCCCACCCAAATGCCAAACCGACAAGATCACTTCCAAAACATAAAGGGATATAAAACAGGCTTTCCCAAATTAGGGCAAAAACGCTTCCGGAATCCAAGGATTTTAATGTCTGTCTCCGAAGGGCAGGGAGCGGGTCCACAACAGATAAAAATCTGTAGGGACCCAGTCCCCACCACTCGGAGGCAGAAAATCATAACAGTTAGTTCTTTATTCATCCCATAAGTCTATTCCCTCCTATTTTCAAGGAGTGAAAAAATATATTTACTTAGATTGGGTCGAATCAAACCATTTGAGAATAGGTCACAAGGTAATCAATCCATTGGGGGTATCCAAGAGACGGGCAATCATATTACACCACAAAGACGCAACCACCAATAAATAGAAGGGGATTATTAATTCCGCATGTCATAAAAACATATTAAATTTTATTTCATTGTTAAGACCTCTAGGGTTGAGGGTTCCCAATGTATAAATCCACATCGTTTCTTTCTGTAAAAGAATACGGTTACGATCCCCACCCCTTCTATCCTCAAAAAGTTGGTAGATTCCCATAAATTTTAAGCCCTTGGTTGATTGTCCATGATGTAATTTAAAATGTGCTGCCAATGGGCTTTTCATTTCGCCCTTTGTAATGTCTGAAAGATGTTCCCTAATTCTTATCTGTAACTCCCGTTTCGTTTTTCCAATATACTGCTTACCACATGGACAAATAATTGAATACACCACCATAGTTGAACGACAGTTGATAAAATTATAAACCTTAAATTCTCTTTTATGTTCGCTGTCAAAAAAGGTATCGGATTTCAAAACATATTTGCAACAATTGCAAGAGCCACACATATACATCCCCTTTGGCCGTTTATTCAACCATGTTTCGTTATCTATGGTCTTTCTTTTAAATTCAGAACTGACTAGAATATCTTTTAAAGTAGGGGCTTTTCTTGGAACCATACTTGGTATCTCACCTACTATTGAACCAATCCTTTTATCCAAAGTTAGGTGAGGCCAATTTTTAATCATTAAATTACGTAGTAAATTCCAATGGGAACCATACCTTGAGATGAACCGTACTCTATTATCATGTTTTTCTTTTTTAACCCTTTCAAGAATTTCCCTCCTATCTTGTCTTATGGCTCTGTTATACCCTTTTTTTATAATTTTTTTAGGATATCCCCTATTTAAAAAGCGCGATGTTAAATCTTGAGCCTCTCCTTTGAAGTCTTCAAATCTAGAGCAATTACGTCTGATTCGAAGAAATTCACTTATTGGGATTCCCTTAATTTGGGAAGGTAGGTGATGGCTACTTGCTGCCAAAAGGCTATTTCCTGACGTTGGTTTACGGAAAGTCGTAGTCATAAGCTGATTTCCTTCCCTGTGAATATTTAAATCTAGAAAACTGATATTAGTCTCACTTGAAGTAAATGTCAAGAAAAGATTCAAACTATTCGTATTGAGATCTTTAATAAACTCTTCCAGGGTTTCCACCGATCCCTTCCAACATAGGAGCACATCATCCATGTATCTGAGCCAGGTAGCCGCACATCTCCTAAAGAGAGGGTGGGGATATATACGGCCTATTTAAAAACCATAGAAAATTAACATTGAACCATTTAAGACGTAAATGGGATATCCAAAGTTTAGAAGCATATAAAAAATCCGATATTACACCTAGAGGGTTATGTAGACGCACCGTTCCGGCTTCCCATTTCAAAGGAGAGGAGTTCCTAAAAAAATGGGATGAAGAATGTCTAAGACATTCAAAAAAATTTATGGATTTACTAATAGATGAAGAAAGAGTTATGTTGAGATCCCTCACTATGGAAATTGAGGATAGTGTTAGAAAATTGGATGAGTTTTCTTCCCATCTTGAATTTGAGAAATTAAATACTAATCTCAAGAGAGAAGTAGAGTTAGAACTTAGGGAAATCTCTACCCGTAAAAGGAAAAAATTTCAAAGAGATATTTTTGATTTTGAACAACAGCAAATTTTCTCTTTTTCAAATAAAAGGGAGGGATTTAATAGACGTAAACCATGGACGAGGAAAAATACATACACATCAACGGATGGGGAAACAACAAGTGATCTGTCAAGTGATAACGAGACAGGGAAATATACTAGAGTAGAAGATACACAAAGTAAAGTCTCTTTTTTAGGGGATCGAAACAGAGGAAGGTACGGAGAGGAAAAATTAGTAGACAAAAAAGGAGGGCCGAACACGAGGCAACGCAGGGGGAGATAGAATATAATGTGAACAATGTAATTAATTTAACAGAAATTGTTTTAACAAATGATCATATCTCTTTATTAAATCGTGGTTTAGGATTCTCACCAGTTACCCCCGGAAATAAATTTGAGATCTATAAAGACCTACACCTGTTTTTGAGGAAAATTATTTTGAGACTTTGGCATGGGGAGAGAGAAAAAATAGAGAAGAACCCAGATAGCCATATAGAGATATCCCCCACGGATGAGAGAATGGGATCCAACTTACTGTCCAATCTTGGATTGACAGATATGAATGCACTAATAGATCTAGATGAGTTATGGAAGGAGAGTCACGTATCTGGAGACATGGGAGATGGAGAGATGTTTACGGAGGATCTTATCCCGGAGTTTACGGGATTGCGAAAAAAGAGTAGCGTAATGCCCAGTGTCTGCTCTAATAGATGTACTCAGGCCTTTTTGGAGGCCATGCACAGGGACATTGACCTCATTGACTGGTCTTCCTTCCTGAGTGAGGACAATTTGACCAAAAAAGAACGGAAAGCATTAAAAGAGTTGAAAAATGTAAAAGATGTTATAATCAAACCAAGTGATAAAGGTGGGAATGTGGTCCTCCTCAGGGAGGAATACTATGTCGGTGAGATCAAGAGGCAATTAAATACTAATTCTTATGTTACCCTAACTGGTAACCCCATTCCAGATTTAACACACACACTAAATAGAAAACTGATGTTTGCTGTGGATGAGGGCTTGATAAGTAAACAAGAACTCCATTACTTGGAGATAAAGGAGCCACGTATACCTACCATGTATGTGCTTCCCAAGGTACACAAAAATAGAGATACCCCACCTGGCAGGCCAATTATCTCAGGGTGTGATGGCCCAACTGATCACCTTGGGAAATACATAGATGAAAAACTTAAACCATTTGTGGGTGCGCTCCCCTCTTTTGTCTTAGACACAGGAGATCTCCTAAGTAAATTGGAAAAACTTACGATTGAGGGTGATTTTCTGCTCGTGGGATTGGATGTAGAATCGTTGTATACCTCCATCCCCCATGAGGCTGGACTAAGGGCCGCTGCGCATTTCCTGGAGAGACGAGGTGGGGAATGGGCCCATCAAAATGAATTCATTATAGAGATGTTGGAATTTGTCCTGAACCACAATTGCTTCTCATTTGATGGCAAATATTATCGCCAAGTACAGGGGACAGCCATGGGGTCCTCTTGTGCACCTTCATATGCATGTTTACATCTGGGATGGTGGGAAGAATTTAATTTATTGTATATCCCCACCCTCTCTTTAGGAGATGTGCGGCTACCTGGCTCAGATACATGGATGATGTGCTCCTATGTTGGAAGGGATCGGTGGAAACCCTGGAAGAGTTTATTAAAGATCTCAATACGAATAGTTTGAATCTTTTCTTGACATTTACTTCAAGTGAGACTAATATCAGTTTTCTAGATTTAAATATTCACAGGGAAGGAAATCAGCTTATGACTACGACTTTCCGTAAACCAACGTCAGGAAATAGCCTTTTGGCAGCAAGTAGCCATCACCTACCTTCCCAAATTAAGGGAATCCCAATAAGTGAATTTCTTCGAATCAGACGTAATTGCTCTAGATTTGAAGACTTCAAAGGAGAGGCTCAAGATTTAACATCGCGCTTTTTAAATAGGGGATATCCTAAAAAAATTATAAAAAAAGGGTATAACAGAGCCATAAGACAAGATAGGAGGGAAATTCTTGAAAGGGTTAAAAAAGAAAAACATGATAATAGAGTACGGTTCATCTCAAGGTATGGTTCCCATTGGAATTTACTACGTAATTTAATGATTAAAAATTGGCCTCACCTAACTTTGGATAAAAGGATTGGTTCAATAGTAGGTGAGATACCAAGTATGGTTCCAAGAAAAGCCCCTACTTTAAAAGATATTCTAGTCAGTTCTGAATTTAAAAGAAAGACCATAGATAACGAAACATGGTTGAATAAACGGCCAAAGGGGATGTATATGTGTGGCTCTTGCAATTGTTGCAAATATGTTTTGAAATCCGATACCTTTTTTGACAGCGAACATAAAAGAGAATTTAAGGTTTATAATTTTATCAACTGTCGTTCAACTATGGTGGTGTATTCAATTATTTGTCCATGTGGTAAGCAGTATATTGGAAAAACGAAACGGGAGTTACAGATAAGAATTAGGGAACATCTTTCAGACATTACAAAGGGCGAAATGAAAAGCCCATTGGCAGCACATTTTAAATTACATCATGGACAATCAACCAAGGGCTTAAAATTTATGGGAATCTACCAACTTTTTGAGGATAGAAGGGGTGGGGATCGTAACCGTATTCTTTTACAGAAAGAAACGATGTGGATTTATACATTGGGAACCCTCAACCCTAGAGGTCTTAACAATGAAATAAAATTTAATATGTTTTTATGACATGCGGAATTAATAATCCCCTTCTATTTATTGGTGGTTGCGTCTTTGTGGTGTAATATGATTGCCCGTCTCTTGGATACCCCCAATGGATTGATTACCTTGTGACCTATTCTCAAATGGTTTGATTCGACCCAATCTAAGTAAATATATTTTTTCACTCCTTGAAAATAGGAGGGAATAGACTTATGGGATGAATAAAGAACTAACTGTTATGATTTTCTGCCTCCGAGTGGTGGGGACTGGGTCCCTACAGATTTTTATCTGTTGTGGACCCGCTCCCTGCCCTTCGGAGACAGACATTAAAATCCTTGGATTCCGGAAGCGTTTTTGCCCTAATTTGGGAAAGCCTGTTTTATATCCCTTTATGTTTTGGAAGTGATCTTGTCGGTTTGGCATTTGGGTGGGGGTTGCGTGGATCCTTAAGGGCCGGCTGTGTAACAGCGTCCCGTGATTTTTCCACGCACCAACCAGCGAACTAATTTTCCTTTTATAAATACCTTTTTTTCTCTGGATAAATGGATAGGTCCTATGGATGTTCTCTGTCCCTGGGTGATGGGGACTCGGTCCCTCCGGAAATATTCTCGGGGTTGGACCCACTCCCTGTCACCCGGGTACAGAGGATGCCTTGCCTGATTTTCGGCAGATAAAAATTAGCGGGACACTATCATATTACTGTAATAAATAGGTACTTTATGGGCTTAATGCTTTATGGACAGTCCGTTGACAGGTGCAGCGTCAAATTAGTGTTATACCATCTGAAATGCAACATGGATCTCTCATCATTTATTTAATTTTTTGGATTTTTTATTTATTTTTATTTATTATTTTTTTTTTTTTTTTTTTTTTTTTTTTTTGTTATTTTTATTTAATTTTTTTTTCTTATTTATTATTTATATAATTTTCTGTTATATTTTATTTATTATAGACACTGCTGATCACTAATGGGTTTGTTAGGGATAAATGAATTTTTCTTAATCCAAAAAATGGGAATTTACTTGCAATGTACTGTGTGTATATGTTTTGGTATTTTATATATATGTATATTCCCGGATAGAAATGTATGATGAAATACTGAGGGGAATCTATAAATATGGACAAAACATGTGTATAATTGGACGTTTTGGATTTGAATCATTGGATTCTATGAGTACTTAATGTAATATTTTTACATATGGGTCCAGTTCCCTTTAAATTTGGCACTATAAAGATGCCAGACTTTACTGAACTCACAAAATGGCTCTGAGGAAATCCCGGTTCGGGATGAAACATGTCAGCTGATCAATTAGTCTACACCTGGCAGGTAGTGACGTCAACCTTGCCTCGTCTTGCAGTCTCCAGTGTTGCCAGAAAAAACCAACGTGGATACCAGCATATTACGATACCGACTCTCCAATGAGGAGTGTGTTCCATTGCTATAATTTGCTCACCTTGGGTGAAACCTCGGCTGCCCCCGAGTATAGGAAGATCCAAGCTATTCAACATAAGGATTGACCGTGGATGGAGTGGATATAAGGAGAACCTTCCATGTGGGAATTGTGATCTGCCAATGATGGGATTGAAGGGGTGAAAAACGCGATTGATATAATTATTTTTTTTAAAATCTGCCTTAACTCTACAATTGCTCCAGGAGGAGGAACATAGTGAAAAAGAGTGAACTTTCAGTCCACCTTGAGTTGCGAGATCAACATAAAGATGAGTATTCAACTCTTTATCTATATTTGCATGGCTATTATATAAGAGGAACTGCTCCTGTTGGTTTCGGACCAAAATTCTAAAAGAAGGAGGAAAAAGCAAAAACTGCAAGTGTGAACTGAGACCAATGGTGTCTGAATAAAAATTTAACGTGGATACCAGCATAGCAGGATTCCGACTCTTAAATGTAGGAGCGTGCTCCATTGCTTAAATTTGCTCACCTTTGGGTGAAATCTCGGCTGCCCCCGAGTATAGGAAGATTTAAAGATGAATATTTAACTCCTTATATACAATTGCATTGCTATCACACAAGAGGAACTGTTTCTGTTGGTTTCGGACCAAAATTAGAAAAGAAGGAGTAAAAAGAAAAAAGCGCAAGTGTGAACGGAGACCAATGGTGTCTGGAAAAAAAATCTTCAGAACCGGTTCTTATAGCTAATCTCTTATATGGGTCTGATTTTGGCTTATGTATAGAACACCTATTACCTAGATATCTCATCATGACATGTCATTGTGTTTAGAGGGGGATAAATTAATGGCAGTAATGTTATAAAAGTCTGTGTTGGTATCCTGGCCAGGAGACATTTTTTTTTTTTTTTTTTTAAATTATGTACATCTAGTTTGAAACAAATGTGTTTTCTCAAACCCTTTTCTTTTCCTATAAAAAATCTTTGTATTATGGATAAAAGAGGAAAGAGATATATTTATATATGAAAAATCTTTAAAATATATTTTTATATGGAATTTAATAAAAATTTATATAAAATTATTCTTATCCCAAAGAGTGCCTGGTATGTTTTGGAAAATATTTTTTGTTTTTTTCTTTTTGAATTGTTGCTCTCCGAAACGGCACCGTGCTATATATGGATTGCATATTTTGGGATTTCTATTAGGTATGGTTTATAACCATTTCTTGTGTTTAGCTCATAAAAGGGAATACCTTGTGTTCCACCAATGGGTTTTATGGGAAAGAAGGATGTAAGGATTGAATATACAGATGACTCATATGTTATGGAATGTTTTTGTTCTGATGCTATAAAAGCGACCACTACGGTTAAATAAAGTCAGAAGTATTTTGCCTTGAGAAACGTCTCAGTGTATCTGTTGCTTCTCCGAGCTCGCCCCCCCCCCCACCTGATTTGAACCTGCATGGAGATCAAGGCGTAACGTGACTCAAATTGCGATCACACTGGTGTTTTATAATGTGGGGGTACATGTAAGCGGGGCGGAGTATATAAGGGGCATAGTCAGGTGGTATGAAAAAAAATAAATAATCCATAGATGTGTGTTACGCTGTGAAGCAATCCTTTCCGCACAGGCCAGTGTCGCACTGATAAATGGTGTAATTTCTTATCCCCCTTTTGGTCCACACTCTGCACCTTTGTAGTTTGAGGAATTTTGCTGGGAAGTGTTGTCCTGGTATAATACGGGCACCGTCGCTTCCAGCGGATATGTTTGGGCCCTTCCTTTCCTGGTTCCCTAATTTTAGGTCCTTGATAAATCGCCTCTTCAAACAGAAGAAATGTTCCCCTCGGGCACAACTGCATATTTTTTTATTTCCTGACTTATTGGAGTCATAACTAATTTTATTTTTCATAGACGTAGCGGTATGAGGGCTGGTTTGTTGCGGGATGAGCTGTAGTTATTATTGGTACCATTTTGGGGTACATGCGACTTTTTGATCACCTTTTATCCTATTTTTTGGGATGCCAGGTAAACAAAAAAATGCAATTCTGGCACAGCTTTTTTCGTTTTTTTTATACAGCGTTCACCATGCGTTATAAATTACATGTTAACTTTATTCTGCAGGTCCGTACGATTCTGGCGATACCTAATTTATAGCATTTTTTTATGTTTTACAACTTTTTTCACAATAAAATTACTTTTGTAAAAAGAATGTATTTTTTTTCTGTCGCCAAGTTGTGAGAACCATAACTTTTTAATTTTTTTGTCGACGGAGCTGTATGAGGTCTTGTTTTTTGCGGGACGAGCTATAGTTTTTATAGGTACCATTTTTGGATACGTGCGACTTTTTGATCACTTTTTATTCTAATATTTGTAGGGCAAAGTGACTAAAAAACAGAAACTCTGGTAACGTTTTTTACGTTTTTTTTTACGCTGTTCACCGCGTGCAATAAATAATACAATATTTTGATACCTCAGGTCGTTACGGTCGTGGCGATACCAAATACATATGGTTTATTATTATTTTTCAATAATAAAGGACTTGATAAGAGTAAAAGGGGGATTGTGTTTTATTTGATTACTTGAAACTTTTATTGTTTTCAAACTTTTATTTTTTGCACTTTTTTTTACACTTTTTTACACTTTTTTATACTTTTTTTTACACTTTTCTTCAAGTCCCACTAGGGGACTTGAAGGTCCAAAGGTCAGATTTTTTTTTTTCTAATACATTCAACTACCTATGTAGTGCAATGTATTAGATCTGTCAGTCATTCACTGACAGCAAGCCGATTAGGCTTCGCCTCCCGGCGGGGCCTAAATCGGCTTCCGTAATGGCACAGCAGGAGACCATTGTGTCTCCTGTTGCCATAACAGCAGTCGCCAGTCCCGATTGCCTGTCAGGGCTGGCGATCTGCTAGTAACCGCTACGATGCAGCAATCGCTTTCGATTGCTGCATCGAAGGGGTTATTGGCAGGGATCGGAGCTAGCTCCGGTTCCTGCCGTTACAGGTGGATGTCAGCTGTACAGTACAGCTGACTTCCACCGCTGATGACGCCGGATCAGCTCCTGACCCGGCGCCATCTTGCCGGCAGCTACGGAAGCCGATCAGGCTCCGCCGCCGGGCGGATCTTGACCGGCTTCGGTGCTAGGCAGACCGGGAGGCCAGTATTAGGCCTCCGGTTGCCATTGCAGCCACCGGAACCCCGGCAATTTCATTGCTGGGGCTCCGATGAGCTGCAAACACCTTAAGTGCAGCGATCGCGTTTGAGCGCTGCACTTAAGGGGTTAATGGCGGGGATCGAAGCTAATTTCGGTCCCCGCCGTTACTGTCGGATGTCAGCTGTAAGATACAGCTGAGATCCGGTGATGATGGCACCGACTCAGTTTCTGAGCCGGTGCCAAACATTTGACGTACATGTACGGCATTTTGCGGGAAGTTAATGCTTTCCATGACGTACATGTACGGCAAATGTCGGGAAGGGGTTAAGAAGTCTAGGGTGTAACCCATCTGGTCCCGGGGCCTTGTGTACATTTATTTTATTTTATTTAGCTTGGACCATAGCTACATTCATCCAATTCAGTATATCAACTGATATATTAACAGTACTGGCACAGGCTACATCAGCTGCTCTTTCTTCTGTTGTATATACAGAGCTAAAGAACATATTTAGTAACTCTGCCTTCTCTTGATCCTCTGTGACCAACTCTCTATTACCACCATTTAGGGGTCCTGCATGTTCAGACCATGGCTTTTTTGCATTAATATACTTTTTTGGGATTTGTTTTACTGTCCTTGGCCACCTGCCTTTCATTTTGTATTTTTGCTGATTTTATTACCTTTGTACAGACTTTATTAAGCTCTTTATAATTTAAAAAGGCTACAGCTGTACCCTAAGATTTGGTTTTTTCAAATGCCCTTTTTTTTCATGTATTGCCCTTTTTACAGAAGGTGTAAGCCATGTGGGGTTTAATTTTAGTTGTTTATATACTTGATACCTATAGGAATAAATTTTGCACTATAATTACCCAAAGTAGATTTGAAAATCTCCCATTTATCATTTGTACCATTATTTGACATTAGTTCTTCCCAGTCTATATCCTGATTTGCAGCCCTCATCCTGGGGAAATAGGCCGTCTTAAAATTAAGTGTTTTTGCCCTCCCAGCCTGTGTTTGTTTTTTACAGTATAGGTAAAATGTAACTATATCGTGATCACTGTTACCGAGGTTTTCACGAACTTTGACATTCCCAACATGCTCTACGACACCATGACGGTACTATTGCAGGTTTGGTAGCCAAAGCAGACTACCTAGAAAATAGGCTACGGTACGTACTTATTATCGGGGGGGGGGGGATGTAAAGGAGGGAAGCATAGATGTACGAAATGTCTTAGTTCTGTTTCTTGTATATCCAATGGCTGATCGAGTAACGTTTATTTCTTGGAATATACGGGGTATGGGTGATCAGCTTAAAAGGAGGGCCGTCTTTGATTATGTTAAGACCCATAAACTATCTATTATTAGCTTTCAGGAAACTTATTTAACCAGAGATACGGTGCAGTTGGTGAAAAGTGCATGGATCGGACATGCCTATCATAACACCCATACTGGGTACTCCAGAGGGGTATGCATTCTTAGCATTTAGCAATTTTTCCTCCTTTTAGCTGCATGGAGGAGGAAAAAGATGGAGAGGGCAGATACATCTCTTTACATTGAAGTATTTATGGTGTTGAATGTGTTTTAGCTGCGGTGTATGTGCCTCCTCCATACTCAAGGGTGGTCCTCAATAAAGTACTGACTTTTACTAGTAGGTTTGCGGGAATTCCGGTGATTCTGATGGGAGATTTCAATAACATGATAAACGACTGTTGGGACAAATTACAGACTGATGTCAGACTGGTGAGAGATGAATTAACGAGGTTCGGAAATGTGATAAAAGAATCCTCACTAATAGATATCTGGCATAACAGACATCCACAGACTAGAGCTTACTCCTGCAATTCTACTACATTTAATTCCATGTCTAGAATTGACTATATATTTTAATTAATGACATCTTTTTGTCTAGATCTCGCTCTATAGAATATTTGACTAGAATATTGTCGGACCATTCGCCTATGCTCTTGAGGGTGGATTTCTCGAGGTTCTCTAGACAGGGTACTCAAATGTGGAAAGTAAATGCATTTTGGCTCCCGTTGTTGAATGCTGAGGATATCACAAAACATATTACGGAGTATTTTCATTTTAATAGTGGTACCGCATCTTGTAATATGGTCTGGGACGCCATGAAGGCCTCGGTTCGTGGGATTCTCATTAAATTCATTAGCTTAAGGAAAATGAAAACCAGAAAATTGGGGGTAAATATGAGACGAAGGGTGGATGAAACTGAAATGGAACTTATTCAAAGCCCCAGTGAAAGGACGGAAAAAACGTGGAGGGAAGCTAGGGAGGCCCTACAGACGCATCTTTTAGCAGAGGCTGAGAATAAAAGATACTTCTCTAGACAGTTTCTTTTTAAGGAAAGGGATAGGGCGGGATATATGCTCGCTAACATTGCCAAATCACAGGAAGGGTCTTCTTAAGTGGCATCTATATATACCTCTCAGGGGAATATGGTGTGTGAAACGACACAAATATTGGAGGTGTTCCATCTCTTCTATAAGAATTTGTATCAGTCTAGACTGACAGAATCGACTGACTAGATTCAGCAATTTCTTTCTGATACGCATCTAAATGTATTGTCGGTTGAGTATAGAGATTTTTTGGAGACCCCTTTGACTTTGGAGGAGTTACAAAATGCTATTGCCGCTTTAGCCAATAACAAAGCACCAGGTTTGGACGTACTACTGGTAGAACTATATAAAAAATTTGGGGATGTATTGCTCCCGGAATTATTGAAGGTATTTGGAGATGCTTTGGTGTCAGGATTCGAAGCTATAATAGTTGTACAGTTGAAACCTGGAAAGGATCCATTTATGCCTGATTTGTACAGACCAATTTCCCTATTACCAGTTGATGTTAAAATTATTGCAAAGGCCTAGGTCGTACGTCTTTCTAAGGTCATTACCAGTCTGATACATCCAGATCAGACTAGTTTTATGCCTGCGAAATCTTCAGCCATTAATCTTAGACGAGTATATCTAAACTTGCAGATTCCAGTGGATAATCCCGGGAAACATGCTATATGCTCCTTGGCCTTTGACAGTATAGAGTGGGAATTTTTATGGAAAGTCTTAGAACGCATGGGGTTTGGGGAAAGATTCATAGCCTCGGTGCGTCTTTTATATAAGGCTCTTGTGGCCCGAGTTCGGGTAAATGGTGCTTTGACCAAACTGTTTACGTTGGGTAGGGGTACTCGACAGGGATGTCCTTTATCCCCATTGTTTTTTGCAATTGCCATAGAGCCTTTAGCGGCCAGTATTCGAAAGCACCCAGGAATAGTGGGTTTTCATCGTGGTAGACTAGAGGAACGAATAGCCTTGTACGCTGATGACATGCTCCTATTCTTGGGCGATACGGTTCAAACCCTGGATAATGTAATTAGTGTCATCAGACAACATGGGTCCTATTCTGGGTTATCTATCAATTGGACAAAATCTATCTTACTCCCGATAGATGAACCATTGGTGGACTTAGATAGGGAACATATACCATTGCAAGGTGCTACAGTTATGAAATATTTGGGAATAAGGATATCAACAGTGCTGACAGATTTTGAACACTTAAATTTAGATCCCCTAATAGCTAAGTTTAGGACTAAATCAGTGGCATGGTGTGGGCTACCCTTATCAGTAATAGGACGCACGAACCTCAATAAGATGGTATGGATGCCTCAGCTGCTATATTTCCTGGTGATTAATCGGATGTTTCGAGATCTTATATGGAAGAAGGGACATGTACACATAAAATTAGACACCTTACAGCGAAGTAAAACAGACGGAGGTTTGGCAGCCCATAATCCAGGGCTTTATTACTTAGCGGCACAGTTACAGCACGTAAGGGGATGGTGGATGGAAGAACATGATTCTGTAGTACTAAGTATTTTACGACAGTACACGCAGTGTGACAGGCTATTTGCAGCGTCAGAAACTGGTAAATTTAAAACTCATACTAAACGATTGCCCACCCTATATGAAATGCATGTAGAGAGCTTTGTTCTGGTGCTGACTATATATACTGAGCTTTGTTCTGGTGCTGTGTTTGCTTGGCCAAATGACTCCTTTTTTAAATATTTACAGATGCGACATGCGCTAGGAAAAGAAACCGCTGTGGATGCTACCCTCACATGCACTACAAATCCAATTGTCACTATCATTGGGGATACAGTGAAATCTAAGGGGCTCATTTCGACAGTGTATAACTATTTGTTAAATAGAGAGCATTCTAAATTTCCTCTTGGGGTTAAAGACAAGTGGGAAAGGGATATTGGTCCTATTGAGCATGGGCAATGGGAGGATATAGTGGCATACACCCCTAGATTATCTCTTAGTGAGGCACATAGATTGTCACACTTATATCTTTTACACAGGGTGTATATAACAACTCAATTTCTATTTTATATTGGCAATCATGGGCCAAAATATATTAGACAGAAATTCGTAATGGGTATGTCAACCGATACCCGCCCTCCAGTGATTTATCCAGTTTCCAAATCATAGGTGATAGATATATATATCTGAGAGAAAAGATGACACAACAGACCATGCTTGTATGCTCAAAATCCTTCTCTGATCTTTATTGATCCAAACAAGTATATACGTATAATGACAGGAAAGGTGTAGTCTTTGATTTCAGCCAATCATCTACAATATGATAATGACTCTGATTCAGCCAATGAGAATATTTCAATGCATTATGATAATTCTTCACCCTCCAAGGTTCCTACAAGTTAATTTGTCTCTACTTCTTATCTCACTAGAGAATGGAGGCTGCAGATAAGATTAAATCATTTAAACAGAGCCCTTTTCCAGGGCTGAATCCCCTCCCTTATGGTAAGCAATGTCATTGTCCATTTGACCAAGACTAATTGATCTGCTCCTTACAAGAGTAATAAAATATTAAATTCAAGAACAAATAACATAGAATTGCTTCAAGATAGCTGCTGACATATTACTTTTTACTTATTAATATCAAGATGGCTCCTTCAGGCCAAAAGATGTATTCCAATGATCCAAAATGGACGCCTACCATACAAGATGGAGTCCATGCAAAATGTTATCTTTTAAACATATTCTAATCACCTTCACAGCCTGCGAGATACCCCCATATGTAATAGATGTAAAACTCAAAATGTGGATCTCATACACATGATGTGGTCATGTCCAAATCTTGACATTTTCTGGAGAGAGGTTGTGAGTATAATCAATGGGGTGTATCCTGCTAATCTTATATTGACGCCATATTTGTGTATCCTGGGCCATGTGGATGATATAATGGGGTCTGAGACATTTAAAACTGCAGTAGCATGTCTGTTGTGTATGGCGCAGAAGCTGATTGCTCAGCGATGGTTGCAGGAGTTACCTCCCACACGGTCAGAGTATATTTCCAAAGTGAACTGGCTTATATCTATGGAAAAAAATCTGCAAAGGGGCTAATAAAAAGGCCATTTTTTTCACTGTTATTTGGAGTGCTGCCTATTCTTGGACGACTATGGAAAAATCTATATACTTGAAACGGGGTGCCTCTAAAAAATATGAGGATATGTGGGCTCTATGGTTGGACGACTCGGGTCTAGCTTCTGTTGAGCTGATAAGAGATAGGAGTATATCTAGAAATCTTGCTTAAACATAGAGTGATATAAAGAGGTTGTATTCATATGAAACTGCCAATACTACTGCTGGTAGATGCTGTCAATGTCATAAATGTTGGGGGATGTCAAATATCCGATTAAACAATGTCTATACGGATTAGGGAAGACTTCCTCTCCAGGGGGCTGTGTGGCGTTCACACCCTTCTTGGTAAGGGTAGAGATGGGAGCCGTCAATGATGAGAAGTTTGGGATAAACTGCCGGTACAAGTTTGCGAATCCCAAAAAATGCTGTATAGATTGCAGGCCCTGAGGACGTGGCCATTCCAGGAGGGACGTTACCTTCTCAGGGTCCATCTTGAGACCTTGAGCTGAGACAATGTAGCCCTGGAAGGGCAGAGAATTTTTTGCAAAAACGCAATTCTCCAGCTTGGCATACAGACGATTCTCCCTTAATCGCTGTAGAACTTGACTCCGATGAGCCGTTTGATCTGGAGAGAAAATCAAAATGTCATCGAGATAAACCACAACACAGAAAAAGAGGAGATCTCGGAAGATATCATTGACGAATTCCTGGAAGATCACGGGAGCGTTACATAGACCAAAGGGCATCACCAGGTATTTGTAGTGCCCATCTCGGGTTTTGAATGCCGTCTTCCACTCGTCACCTTGACTGATTCGGATCAAATTGTAAGCCCCACGCAAGTCTAGTTTCGAAAAATTCCTGGCTCCTCGTATATTGTCAAACAGTTCGGATATTATTGGCAACAGGTATTGTTCTTGACCGTGATCTGGTTGAGACCACGGTAGTCAATGCAGGGTCGAAGAGATCCGTCTTTCTTTTTAATGAAGAAGAACCCGGCCGCGGCCGGGGAGGAAGACTTTCGTATGAAACCCCTCTCCAGATTCTCCTTGATATAGGCCGAAATGGGTGGTATCTCTGATAAGGAGAGAGGATATACCCGTCCACGGGGAAGAGAAGCACTTGGAACCGGTTTAATCAGACAGTCTAAAGACCGGTGTAGCATCGCAGCCTCCTTTTTGCTAAAGACGTCTGACGACAGTATGTGCGGCAGGTTGCGCCAGACGTGGCGGACAGCAGTAGGTGCAGCAGGACACGCCTCCAACACTAGACAGGCTCAGGAACAAAGCACTGCACGGGGTATGGGATACAGGTAGCAGGGCATGGGGACACTGAGAACAGGATAACACTGAGGTAGCATTTGCAAAGACTAACATGGGAATTACTAAAAACACTCAGGCAGGGAAAGAAGGGGCGGGGCCCCTTAAATAGTCCAGAGTGAATGGGGCTAATTTAAAATATAATTCATGTGTGCTCGCTGGCCCTTTAAGGCCGGGCATGAGCGTGCGCGCTCACCCAATGGGACAGTGCCGAGCGGAGCGGAAGTGAGTGCTGGCGTCTCCTAGCAAGTAGATGCTGGCCAGCACTCACAGATCCATGGCTGCGGCTGACAAGGGGTTAGTAGGAACGGCGGTCCGCGGCCATGGACGCTACACATTGTATCTAGGTGAAATTTTTTTAAAAACTTATAGTTAAGTCCGGGAACAGTTACAAAGGCCCCCCTCCCTGCCCCATGTGACCGGCAATGGACCAATAGCAGCGGTCCATTGCCGGCGATTTTGTGATTGGTGGGACCAATAACAGTACTTTTTTTTCCAGGGCTGGCAAAAAATACCGGATACAGGCTCTGATCTCTCAGTTGGTGAATAGAAGTTGGAGACATCAGTGCCTGTTCGTGTTGTCAGTTAAAAAAGCAGAATGAGGGTATGTTCACACTGAGTGTTTTTGGCCGTTTTTCGGGCCGTAAATGGGCCAAAAAACTGCAGAAAAATCTGTTCCGACAGGCATTTTCAAAACGGCCGCATAAAAAAACGGCCGTGAAAAAGAAGTGCATGTCACTTCTTCAGCCGTTTTTGGAGCCGTTTTTTATAGACTCTATAGAAAAACAGCTTGAAAAACGGCAGTTAAAAACGCAGCGAAAATCGCGAGTGGCTTAAAAAATGTCAGAAAATCAGGAGCTGTTTTCCCTTGAAAACGGCTCCGTATTTTCAGATGTTTTTGGTTTTGTGTGTGCACATACACACATACCCTTAACCTTAATTTTCACTTCACCTGTTCCCAGTGTGTGACCCCACCACCTCCCAGTGTATGAGGGAGATTTTTTTCACCTTTTTTTTTCGATCATAATTCACTAAAAATAATAATTTGATTTCGTTCTTAGGTAGTTGTCTAGCACGTCTATGTGAATTCGTTGCGTCAGTTAGTCAGCGTCAATCCATCGATCCGTTGCATCAGTTTGTCAGCGTCAGTCCGTTGTCAGTGTCAATCCATAGCGTCCATGTCAGTCCATCACGTCACTTGTCAGTCAGCGTCAATCCGTCACTGTCAGTCGCGTCACTTTTCAGGTATTCAGCTTCAGTAAGTTTTAGTTAGTCAGCTTAAGTAAGCGTTAGTTAGTAAATGTCAGTCAGCGTCAGTTTTTCAGCATCAGTTAAGGATAGATCAGACTGTAATAACAAAGGGTAAGGCCCGTAATTACAGGCACGGCCGGCCGCGGACAGCCATCCATATTTACGGGCTGTGCTCCTATTATAAAGTATAGGAACACGGTCCGTAAAATAAAAAAATAGGACTCATCCTATTTTTTTCGGAAAGTTTCTACGGCACGGACACCTTCCCGTAAATATACGGGAAGGTGTCCCTCGGCCATAGAAACGAATGGGCCCGTAATTACTGCCCGTAAGTACGGCCAATTTTACGGTCGTGTGGATGGGGCTTTAGTCAGCGTCAGTAAGGGTCAGTTACCCAGCATCAGTAAGGCCCCATGCACACAAACGTACTTTTGCGGCCGCAATTCCCCCGAAAATCCACGGGAGAATCGCGGCCCCATTCATTTCTATGGGCCCATGCACACGACCGTGGTTTCCAAGAATGGACGTCTTATTACGGCCGTGTCCAGGCTCATAAAAAATAATGGACGCGGCCATGTGCATGGCCCGCGATTTGCGAGTTGCTCGCGGGTGATACTCCGTGGCCGGCCGACCTGAAAATCACGTGCATGTGGCCTTAGTCAGTGTCAGTAAGTGTCAGTTAGTAAGTGTATTAAGTTTTACTATGTATTATAAAAACAAATTGTCAGTGTTACGCCTTATTTCACGTCCATGTGCTGTCCGGACAACACACAGACCTATGAAATTCAATGAGGCTATTCTGACATGCGTTGGTTTTCACGCAGCATGTGTGTGTTGCGTGAAACTCACTGTATGTCCTATTTTGGTGCGTTTTTGCGCACCACGCAGGCCATTGAAGTCACATCTTCATCTACATCTGTAAGCTGTCCGTGTTTTTCACGCACCCGTTGTTAAAGAAATGATGAGGGGAAAAATAAAACACCTCCTTCGTTTTTTTGCTGACGTAAAAAACGCATGACATACGAGCGGAAAAACACAGACGCACACCGTACACAAAAAATTTGCCATGTCTTGCCCATCTAAACTCGGACTGTGCATGAAGGACTGCTTCTGCATCTATCACACCTCCCTGGATTAAAAATGTGATACTTTTAAAACCCCCACCCTTCCCCTTATCATTCTGGTCTTTTACCCATTTTTAAAATTGGACAATCTAAAAAAAATAACAAAACTAAGAACCCTCATTATACCCCTAGATGAATACCTAATACTATAACAAATGTGCATGATCTGCACAATTTTTTTAGGCCTATGCTTGTGGCCAAAAATCATCCAAGTAGAACTAAGGCCTCAAAATCCTTGTGGTGCACCTTCACTTCCAGGCACTTCTATGTATTCAAACAACATATTTAGACCACTTTTGGGGTATTCTACATGCTCTGTGTCTGAAAAATCTGTCCTATAAATGACGCATTTGTGAAAAATGTAACATTTTATTTTTCTAGCCAGATTTCTACTAAATTCAGCAAAAAAAAAACTATGGGGTCATAAAAGTAATCACACGCCTAGATAAATTCTTTGAGGGGTGAAGTTTCAAAAATAGGGTCACTTCTTGGGGCTTTCCACTAAACTGGTACCTCAGTAGCTCGGCAAACATGACATGGCACCCGAAAACCTTCCCAGAAAAATCTGTGCTCCAAATGGTTCTCCTTCTATTCTGAGCCCGTGGGTCCAAAAAGCAGTTTATTACCACATATGGGGTATTGCCGTAATCGGGAGAGATTACTTTACAAATGTTGGGGGCTTTTTCCCTTTATTCCTTGTAAAAATGTTACATTTCTACGTTTTTTGCAGAAAAAATTTAGATGTTAGTAGTTAGTAAGCCGGGCAAATAGGAAAGGTGGTGGTGTAAGAGACAATAGTGGGTGAAGATTGTGAGGAGGTTGAAACCTTGTAAGTGGAATTACAAAGTGAGGTAAACACTGAAAAAATAATTTTTGGTGTAATCTATAGAACAGGCTGCACAGGCGGGTACAGTAGTGATAATGGGAGATTTTAATTACCCAGATATTAATTAGTGTCATTGTTGTGCTACGACTGCGAAGGGGAGAAATTTCCTCAACGTGTTGCAGGAAAATGTTATGGCCAAGTTTGTGGAAAACCTGAGAAGAGGTGAAGCTCTGTTGCATCTGGCCATTTCTAATAATGCAGAGCTTGTTGGGAATATCAATGTTCATGAAAACCTCGGTAACAGTGATCACACTATAGTTGCATTTTACTTATACTGTAAAAAACAAACACAGGCTGGGAGGATAAAAACACTTAATTTTAAGAAGGCCAATTTCCCCAGGATGAGGGCTACAATTCAGGACATAGACTGGGACCAACTAATGTCAAATAATGGTACAAATGATAAACCGGAGATAGGCAACAAATACAAATGACTAAAATTAAACCCCACACGACATACACCTTCTGTAAAAAGGGCAATATATGACAAAAAAAGGGCATTTGAAAAATACAAACCTGGGTGTACAGCTGTAAAATATAAAGAGCTTAATAAAATCTGTAAAAAAGTAATAAAATCAGCAAAAATGCAAAATGAAAGGCATGTGGCCAAGGATAGCAAAACAAATCCCAAAAACGTATTCAAGTATATAAATGCAAAACAGCCAAGGACCAAACATGTAGGACCCCTAAATAGTGGTAATGGGGAGTTGGTCACAGGGGATCAAGAGAAGGCAGAGTTACTAAATGGGTTCTTTAGCTCTGTATATACAACAGACGAAAGAGCAGCTGATGTAGCAGGTTTCAGTTCTGTTAATACATCAATTAATATACTGAAATGGCTGAATGTAGACATGGTCCAAGCCAAGTTAAATAAAATAAATGTGCACAAGGCTCCAGAACCAGATGGGTTACTCCCAAGAGTCCTTAAAGAACTCAGTTCAGTTATTTCTGTCCCCCTTTTCATAACATTCAGAGATTCTCTAGTGACTGGTATAGTGCCAAGGGACTGGTGCAGGGCAAATGTGGTGCCTATTTTCAAAAAGGCCTCCAAGTCTTTCCTGGGTAATTATAGAGCAGTAAGATTAACAACCATTGTTGGAAATCTTTTTGACTGGCTATTGAGGAACTATATACAGGATTATGTGACAATAAATAGTATTATAAGTGACAGCCAGCATGGTTTTACTAAGGACAGAAGTTGTCAAACCAACATGATTTGTTTTTATGAAGAGGTGAGTAGAAGCCTAGGCAGAGGGGCCGCTGTGGATATAGTATTTTTGAACTTTGCAAAAGGCATTTGACACTGTCCCTCATAGACGCCTAATGGGTAAATTAAAGGGGTTGTCCACTACTGAACAACTGTTGACCTATCCACCAGATAAGTCATCAGTACATGATCTTTGGGGGGCCGACACCCGACCCTGCACTGTTAAGCTGCTCTGGCTGCCTCAGACGGAAGCAGTTCGATCCGACCACTGAATAGCGGCCGAGCTGCCGTACTGCAGCTCTGCTCCTATTCAAGTGAATAGGAGCAGAGCTGTAGTTCAGCAGCACAGCCGCTATGCTATGAACGGGGCCAACTGCTTCCGGCTCCGTACATAGCATAATGGGCCATAACATCCGGTGCCCGGAGGCAGCCGAAGAGGTTTAACGGTGCGTGCTTTTGGTGTCTAAGGTCTATAGGTTTAGGATGTATAGTTTGTACTTGGATTGAAAATTGGCTCAAGGACCGTATCCAGAGCGTTGTGGTCAATGATTTCTACTCTGAATAGTCACTGGTTTTAAGTGGAGTACCCCAGGGCTCAGTGCACAGACCACACAAAATTGTTGCTAATTAACATCCCCCATATGTCTACTTTAGATTGGCATCGTTTT